>NC_043716.1:49936905-49942203 GCF_006229205.1 Suricata suricatta | reverse complement strand
GATGTCTTGAACTGGAGTCCGTGTATGAGAAAATATTCATTCTCTGTGAGCCTTTCATAGATTTGATCTTTTCCAAAAGGATTTTTTATCTCTTTATTTGTTTGTTTGGTTTCCTATCATATTCTAGCGTAGTTCTTTATGGAGATACTCTTATTCTATTCTCTCCGACCCCAGAATATGATGTATGAACAGCTGGGGGGGGGGGGGGGGGGAACAAAAACCAGAGTACATTTTCATCTGATGTCACGTAGCTCATGGAGATACACAGAACTAGGCTTTAAGCCCTGGAATTGACCATGGAAAATGATTAATATTTGTAACCTTGTAAGTGGGTAGAAGAGGAGTGGAAAGCACACTATATAAATTATGGAACCAATTAAGCGTATGTGTGTGTATGTGGATGTGAGGGTCCCTTCAACGAGAGTACGTGTTTTCATTATTTCTCTTTCATCTCTTTTCAGGATTAAACAGTAGGAGTAAGCAAGATTGAATCTCTTTATTTTCCGTTTGTCTTACTATTAAAGTTGCTGGTGCTCAAGTTTCTCCCAAGTTAACCCTGTGTTAACTTTTTGGGTGGCCATACATTTGTCACATTTGTTCAGGGTGGGGTTCCCTTCTTGGTGACATAATACAACAGAAGCACCTAACATGCGGCCCAGAACAAGAATAATCACCGCTATATTTCTCTGTCAGTCTCAGCTCGCATTTTCAGGCACCGGATGCGCTAAAGCACAGGGTTTGAGAATTTGCGAGAAAATAGCAGAAATCGGAGCTCCTGCCGTTAAAGAACTGAGAGGGGTCCGATTGATTTTTAATTCCCTCCGAAAATCAAAAGGAACCTGAAACTTCAATTCTGCATTTGAAAAGGATGGATACCTTTTCTATCTCCTTCACTTTTCTCATAAAATATTGCCCAACTCTAAGAAACAAAACAAAAGAAAACACTTATTTACAAACATATACAAGATGAATGTTGGGGGGAGATAAGCAGGATGTATTAGAAGAGGGGACTTTATGGAAGCAGTGGGGTAAATTCACAGGCTGTCAGAGAAGCTCAGAAAATGAGGTGTTCAGATGCCATTTGGAGCTTTACAGTGGGAATGCAAAGGGACAGAATTGGGAGACGCTGTGATGATTCTGTAATTCTGTAGAGTGGATAGAGAAGCTAAAGAGTGAATTGAACTATTGGGTCTGAATGGCTGCAAGGGCTGTCTTACAGTGAGCGGCTCAGGAGTGAGAACTCCTGGCGTGGGGGTGCTGTAAAGTAAGGAGTTTACTGTTGGAAGGGCTGCCCTTAGGCAATGGAAGCCTCGTCAGATTGAATGTATTTGTGATACGATTGAAAACACTGAGCAGGAGCTCAGGAGAGAAGTCCATAGGAAGTGGCGACTTAGAGCATTTATAAATGAAATTTGAGAGGGAGATGGGAAAATGCCCCGAGACTGTAATGTCTATATTTGTAGCATGCATTCACTAAAGATGCATTATAAATATCTTTAAAAACTATAAACGAACACAATGAACAAGATGGTGCTCATTAAGTTAAAGCTTGTATGGTGTGGGTAACATTTGGGAAAAAACACATGTTACCCAAGTGGACTCATTACAAAGTAAAGACATGGATAGTTAATATTAAATTGGGAAATCAGCAAACAAAAATATTCACCACCATCACCCTTCCCTCAAATAAAATTGGGCCCAAACAGTTTTGCAGAGGAATTTTACCACATTTTAAGGAAATGGTTATCTGTAACTTGTGTGCCTCTTACATGGACAGTGGAAACAAAAGAAAAGCCATACATTTAAGAACTACACAAAAAAGAAAAAACTTTTAACTCCGACTCAGGAACATAACAAGGATCCCTGTTGGCATCCTTGTGTTCAGTCTCGAATTAGTGTCTAAAACAAAGTAATTATGTTGAAAATAAAAGGTATAAGGATTACAGTAACTCTTTTCTATATGATTGTCTACTAGGAAAAAACCCAGCAACTCAATAAACTGTTACAATTTATAAAAATTTGGTAAGGTTGCCAGATAAATTCTTCACAAAAGAAATCTTTAGCATTTTTGTACACCTGCAATAAATAGTGGGAAAAAATGCATAATGTATCTAGGAATAAATGTAACAAATGAGTGTTAACTAAATGACAAAATATACCATGTTCATGAATGGGACTACTCAACAATGTAATAAAAGAGTGGGTTTTCTTTCAATTAACTAATAAGTTAATTGCAAATTCCAGTGAATATACTAACAATTTATTATGAAACTTAACAAGTAGTTCCTAGAATTCATATGAAACACCAAGGGGGCAAAAATAGCAAGCACCATTTTGACAAAACGAATAACAAAATGGAAGCGCACAATAGATGTTAAGACATTCTAACACTATAGTAATTAAGGCTACTTGATGTTTGCACATGAGTAAAAACAAATAAACTAGTGAAGCAGAATAGGGAGTCCAGAAAAAGATCCAACACATATATGGAACTTGATGCGTCACAGAGTTGGCATTAAAATTGGTTGGTGAAAAAAATAAACCATTTAGTAAGTGGTGCTAGGTTGGTTGATCTGGGAAGAAATATGTATACTTAACACAATACAAACCCACTTCCAGATAGCTTAACTGTTTGGATATGTAAAACAAACAAAAAGCTCAGAGGGGAATATCTATAATCTGAGGTTAGAATTTCTTAAATAAGAAAAAAAGCATAATTTGATAAGATTAATAAATATGACTGTTTTAAACAAAACATAATTTCAAGACAGGTACTATTTTTTTTTAATTTGATTTATTCTGAGAGGAAAAGAGAGAGAGAGAAAGAGAAGTGGCAGAGAGGGAGGGAGAGAGAGAGAATCCCAAGTAAGCTCTGCACTGCAGTGCAGAATCCAATGTGGGGCTTGACGCCATGAACCCACGAACCCATGAGATTATGACTTGAGCCGAAATCAAGAATCAGATGCCCCGAAAATGTACTATTAATAAAACACAAAGAAAATCCATAACAATTTAAAGTTATAAATAGCAAGGAGTTAATATCCAGAATTTATAAATAAATACAGATCAATAAGAAACTAGAACATGACCCAATCGCAAGTTGAAACTGTAAACAAGAAATTTGCTGAAAAAGAACTCAAAGTCTTCTTAAACTAATCTCACTAGGAGTTTCAGAATTGCAAATTGAAAATATAAGGAGACTCCTTTTCATATTCATCAGTTGGTCAATAATTAAGAGGTCTGACAAAAATCAAATGTTGGCAAAGAGGAAGACTCACAAACCCTCATCCACACACAACGGGGATATAAACTGGTAGAATCATTTTGAGAGCAAAGTAACAATAATTCATGAAGTTCATGATCCACATATACTGTGTGAATTAGAAATTCTACTTGTTGATATAATTAAGAGAAAATCATGCATGAATAAACAAATTTTAATAGTTCACAACTGCAGATAGTAAAAATCCACTATGAAAATTCCTCAGAAAATTAAAAATAGAAGTAACATGTAATTCAGCAGTCTCCCTTTTATGTCTATATGAAGGAAACAAAATCAGTTTCTGGAAGATATACCTACAGTCCCACTTTCACTGCAGCATTATTCACCACGGCCAAGATATGACAACAACCTAGGTATCCACTGATAGATTAATGGATAAAGAAAATGTGGTATATACATACATGCATACATATTATTCAGCCATAAAAAATGAGGAAATTCTGTCATTTAGGGTAACATAGAGGGACCTGGAGGACATTATGCTAAATGAAATGCGCCAGACATAGACAAATACCTTCTGATCTCACTTAAATGTGGAATCTTAAAAAAAAAAAAAGCCAAACTCACAGTACCAGAGAGTAGAGCAGTGTTTGCCAAGGGCTGGGGGGACGGGGATATGGGGAGATAATTGGTTAGAAGGCACAAACTTTCAGTTGTAAGTTGAATAAATTATGGGGATCTAATATATAGCATAGGAACTGTAGTTAATAATGCTTGATTATATACTTGAAAATTGCTAAGAGAGTAGATCTTAAGTTTCCTCACTGCAAGAATACAGATCGTAACTATGGGAGGTGACAGATGTGTTAATTCACTTGACAATGTGTAGGTATATTAAAATATCATATTTTACACTCTAAAAATCATGAGCAATCTAAATAAACACTTTTTATTTGTCAATCACACCTCAATAAATCTGGGTTAAAAACTTTAAAAAATTATTAACAATAAAAAATTAAGGAGAAAATCCCTTAAATATCAATACATAGTATAACAGATTATAGAGAAATATCATAGAACATACAATAAATTAACTACCAATATTGGTTAATCCCCAAAACATAATCATGTGGTTAACAAATAAAGCAGAAGGATGACAGGATGAAAATGTCTACATTTTTGTAGCATTGGAACACAGAACACTGCAGTATGTATCATGTTTTGTGTTACTGTCACAAATTATCTCGTTTAGTGGCTTAAATCAAAACAAATTAATTATTTTAATTTTGTAAAGTCAGAAATCTAATCTAGGTCTCTCTGAACTAAAATTAAGCTGTTGGCAAGCTGTTCCTTTCTGGAGGCCCGAGTGGAGATTCTGTTTCCCTGCTCATGTAGCTTGTTAACAACATTCTGTCCCTTGAGCCTGTAGGACCAAGGCCTCTGTTTTCTGGTTAACCCTAAACTGAGGGTGATTCTCAGCATCTAATGCCACTTCCTTCCTTCGCTCTTTTTCCTTATTTAAACCCCCAAACCCTGTTCTCCATGTTCAAAGCCAACAATAGCAGATTGTGTCCTTTTTATGTTGCATCTCTCTGATCTAGTCTTCTGCCTTCCTCTTCTTCTTTGAAGGGCCCATGTTATTGGATTGGGCCAACCCATATCATCTATGATCATCTCCTTACTTCAGGGCCCTTACCTTTGATCACATTTAAGTCCTTAATTTTAATCACATTTGTTAAGGCCCTTTTTGATGTAAGATAAAATATTCACAGGCTCTGAGGATTGGGATGTTGACATCCTAGGAGACCGCTTTTCTCTGTACCATACTATATATTTTTCATAAACAAATACATGAAATTCTAAAAAATGCATGAAAAATTGGCACTACATTGAGAATACATACTGGTTGTCTCTGATTGAGAAAGAGGGGAATTGGATTGGGAAAAAATTCTCAGAGTAATTTTCCTCTATTACTATTTATTAAAAAAGTGGATTTGAAACTAACTGTGGAAATGCAGGGGTTTCATCAGGTTTAGTGGAAGTGAGGGCAAGAGGAGAGGGCACAGATTTTTTTT
>NC_043716.1:49877769-49936805 GCF_006229205.1 Suricata suricatta | reverse complement strand
ATTAAAGTATAGTTGACGTATAATATTATATTTCAGGTGTACAACATAGTAACTGGACAATTATATACATTATAAAATGGTTACCACAAGAAGTGGAGTTACTGTTAAAACAAATGAAACGAAGATAACTTTTGACAAAATAGATTGTTAAGCTTACTTAGGTGAAGAGTATTGTCCAGGCATTACGCCCTGGGGAAGTGTCCGTTTTTAAAGGGTTGCTGCACATTTCTTAAAATATTTCCACTAACATCTATCCCCTCAAACTCTTTCTTTGTTTCCCCCTCAAACTTTTTTTGACTGTTGTCTTTTCACTTACCTGTATCCTCACCATGGCTCATTTTGATCACATACCCTTTCATAATCTACAGCCAAAGCCTTTTCAAGTGGAGAGGTTACAAATAAAGCTAGTGTTCAGAATTTAAATCAAACTTTTCAGAATTTTACTCATTGTTTTAAAATGACTTGTACAGTAATGCATAGAGGCAGAAATTCTAATTCTAAATTCTAATTCTAAATTTTAATTCTAAATCTAGCCTCCTAGATCCTTCTCTGATGGTCCCCATTGTCTTTTTTAAAATAAAGGAGCCACTCAGATCAGATCATCTAACAGTCAAGTGAAAGAGAAAGAAATAAGACAGCCTGTAATTCACTAAAAGTTTCTGTCCTTGAATGGAGCTAGAAATCCTGATATGATCATTTTTCTATAGTGTTTAGAATGGATACTACTACCCATGGCCAGCAAAATGAAGGTACATTTCCTGTTGGTCCAAGAGGGCATTATGGGAGGGAATGACACCATTAACTGATGGTTTATTGCCTCGGGGAAATATTTGGACATCCTGTTTGCTTGATCAGCAGTTAAACCCCAGGTTGCTGTTTTGACCTTGGTTCACCCAGATTATTTCTATAAACTTGAAAACTGAAACCAAGTAAGATCACATACACAAAAGAAGTTCAAGGGAAGAAAGTCAAAGCTTTTGTTTGTCTCTGGGGTGTGAATGCTGGCCAAAGACTATACTACTGTTCCTTCTCTGGAAACAAGGTGATTTGCATTTCTCCTGGGTTTTAGCTCCTGATTAACTATGTAAATAATTTTACTCCGCAAAGCCTCCTTTTCCCTCTTGGATTTTGACCTTTGGAGCTCCGTACTAATGTTTGTGGGAACTAAATTATGAACATTAAATATTAGAAGATTGGGAAAAATGTGAAGGTCTAGAGGAAAATACCATATTGAAGTGTGATAGCCTACCATAAACATACTTTTATTAACACTTATGTTTCCGGTTGCTACACATAATTATCTTCCTACTTGATAAATGATATTATGAAAATCTTTAGAATCTGACTCCCCACAGCTCCCAGCACATAAATATGAATGATAAGAGCTATTAGCAATACTTCTTGTCAAGTTCATGTGTTGTAGTTAGACCAGACCCCCTACCCGAGAACCTCTCAGTTAAATTGGAACCATTAGTGTAGAGATCTTCATAGTTTGTAGAGCCCTTGAACATATGCATCTTGTGTGTTTGTGTTTATGTTTTGTTTTTGTGAGCACCACTGTGAGTTAGTTAGTGCTACTATCATTCTCTGCATTATGCCCATGAAGAAAATAAGGTTACACATTTGGCCACAAATAACCACCATTCTGACTTTTATAGCAAGCACTTCCTTCTACCTTCATTGTTATAAAAGACAGGAAAGAAGTTATTTATGGAGACAGAAGAGTTGTGAATGGGACAGACCATCTGGAAGCCTCTTAGAGTGGCTATTTACAAGGATGTTCAACTTAAAATAACTCATTCAGCAATATAAACTTTGTATGGTTGTCCTTATTTGCATTTTCTGTAAAATTAAAAAAATATATAATCATACTTTTTTAAAAAAGGAAGAAATTTGGCCACAATTATTCAAAGCTAGTAAGTGAACACCTTGGCGTTGGGTTCAAATTTTGGACTCCAAGGCTAGTGCTTCTCCTCATTAAATTAATGCAAGGGAGATTCTGATAACCATGAATAATTTCATTCCCTGGGAGCATTCTTACCTGGCCAGCTAGCGCATCCCACTCTGATGCATGGAACCCTGTGGACAGGGCCTTGCGACTTGTTACAAAGAGCGTTATCATTTCCTGGGACAGTCATGAAAGCTTCTAAAAAAAGAAAATAATTTTAGATATTTTTTAATCGTTCAATTGCACACAGAGACCAAAGAACAAAGTTTTATAAAGGTACCAGAAATGTAATGCTAATTAACATCTGCCAAAACTTTCCTTGGGTGTTAAAGAAAACAAAACAAGACAAAAATAATAGAATAACAAAACAAGAAGAGAAAAGTAAAAAGTGATATTAACATATCAGAATCAGCCCACCATAAAGAAAAATAATAAAGCAGCAAAGAAAGTACTGAGCTTTAGGGTCCCTAGGTTTCTTTTACACCAGTAAAGCTTGGCTAAAATAACACAAACCCTATAGCTTACTAATTTTTCAGGCCAATATTTGGATATAATTTGTGTGCTTTATAGGCCTGGAAAACCCATGAGAGGCCACAAATTGCTGACGTAACTGTCTTTGAATTTAACAAAGCCCATTACCATGTTAGTGAGGATGATGGGTGGAAAGCTTAAGGGGGTAGATTTTCTAGGCACCCAGAGGGGCTTTTCACTGCAGCTACTGAAATACTAATAAACTCCCTTAATTTTTGGCACTGACCAGGGTAGTTTTAACAGTTCATTTCTAATCACAGATAATTCTTTTTTTATTATGTTAGTTTAGATGCTGTTGTTACACACAGCAAATGTTGCTATGTACTGAAAACCAAAAACTGTATGCATGGTATCAATCCTAACAAAAGTGAAATTGTCTTCTGTAGTCTTGAGTTTAAAGGTAGGGGTGTGTGTGTGTGTGTGTGTGTGTGTGTGTATTTCAGCCTGCCCACTATACATTTTGAATAGATTTTATAATGTCTGGAATCTGAACTGAACTCTCTTGTTTCAATTACAAGAAATTAAAGCTTACTCCTTCTTTTTCCAGTAAATTTTAGTATGAATTCTGGTGCAGGGATATCCCAAACAATAACATTTCATACATTTCTCAGTCTTAGAGATTAAGGCCCATGTAGTGAGTAAGACAGGGAGTGAAAATATTTTGTTTTGTCTTAGACAAGGTAACTACTTTTGATTTTTTTTTAAGTGAGACAAAAACTGCACTTGGTGATTTGATCCTAAAAAAGTATGCTTAATTTAACTTCAGGGGACAAGAGCAGACTCTTAGACAAAGATATTCCCTACATCTTTCTTTCTCTCTTTGTAATTTGTTTGTTTGTATTGCCTAAATTAATTAGGGAGTTGGCATGTATATTTTTAATTTTTATTTTGAAATAATTTAAACTCAGAAAAATTTCAGGAGAGAAACCCTATTACTTTTAACTCAAATGCATCAGTTGTTAACATTTTACCATAAATGCTTTATCTCTATCTAATTCTTTGAGCCATTTGAGAGTGAACTACACAAATATTGCTCCTTTACCTGTACATTTTTCAGTGTGCATTTCCTAAGAATAAAGACATTTGGTTTCATAATTAAAGAACAGTGACTAAAATCCATTTTTTTTTTTACTGTTGACGCTATCTAGTTTGTTCACATTTCATCTATTACCCCAGTAAAGTCCTTATAGTAATTATTCCTAGTCCTGGATCCAATCCAGTTCAACCCAGAATTGCGTCTTCCAGTCTGTTCTTCTGTGGGATGAGCCCAGGTTTAATAGCCTTATCCTGTAGGCTTGCAGACAAAGGTAAAAAATCAAACAGCAAGACATTGGACAAGGAAAGATGGAGTCAGGAGCCAATCAGATTTCTAAATAAACATCAAACCAAAGGAACTAGACAAGATATCAGAATGAAGAAATGAGCATGTACTGGCATGTAGAGAGACTCACCATAGCATGCTGTTTGGTTTTTTTTTAAAGTACAGAATATGGTGTATGTTATGACTTTAATTTTCTAAATACCTGGGTTTTATACATATGAAAGCCCAATTATATACTCAAAAATTTTCACAATGGTTATTTTTGGCATTGGAATTATGAATGAATAGTCAGTTAATTTTGTGTTTTTTTAATGTTAAAGTGTTACAGTGTCTTTATTATCTTAAAGTTATACAATAAATAATATATGTACCTTTACTATTGAAAACTCTAAAAAAAAAGAAAATTTCGGTATGCATAGAGACAGATAGATCGATATAGACATATCCTAAATAAGAACAAAAATTACAATGGCCAGTTGAGTGATGGGAGCTGGGTCTCAGAGAGCAGCCATATGACTGGTGAAAGTACAAGTTGGCTTCTGGTGAGATTTCTAGAGGGAGAGGGGTCTGTGGACATTGCTGGGAGATTGGAAGGAACTACTGGGGATGCCACGACAGACTGAATGGGGCTCATTAAACAAGTCACTTCTCTAATGTGTTGGATGGAAGCCTAGTGATAGGTAAGCTAGCCCTTTTATAGTTACTGTTCACTACTTAGGATGTCCGTGAGCTATTTTCATAGCATAAGGTAGACCTGAGTGCCTGTGGGTCTAAAGATGAGAATTTAAAAATCTTCACTAGTCATATTTGCAAACTCTAAAACCTCACCTTAACCATGCTACCTACACAGAGTGTTCAATTGCATAGAGATTCCTTTTGGGGTGTGTTTGGAAGATAGAGATATTATGGATTTTTTTCTTCGTTGAGTAAATGTAAGTATTATATGCTTCATCATGCCCAACTTTCCATTTTTCAGGACTCTAAAATCACAGTGCTAGAAAATGAGCAGGTAAATAATTTTTCTTTTTAATTTTATTATTGATTTCTTTTTAATTGCTGGAGCTAGTGAGGCTGTGCCCTTAGCCACATTCCTACTGACATCATCTGCCAAATGACAATGTCAAAATTGTACACATTCCTCCAGATAATTTCTGGGTGCTTACTAGCTTTTAGAAAGTGGACATATAGTTTCCAAATCATTCCTGTCTAAAAGCTAGGTACTATAGCGTGTTTGTCTCCTGACATTCCATTCCTGTGTTTGAATTTTAAGCCCTCAGTGGCAGAACCTTAGCTGAATATATTTTTTTACAGATGACCGATACAGGTGATGGAGTGATGGGTAGAGCCACGGTGCCGTAGTAGTAACGATGTGCTAACAAGGTGAACAAAGACGTACCAGTGAACCTCAGGAATTTGTAAGGAGGAATCAGAGAATTCTGGAGTAAGTTCCTACACTCTACTTTATTTCTACCCTCAGGAAGCCCTTTACTGTTGTGAATGACACAAAGCATTGTGGGTAGAAGATAGGGAATGAAGTGAAAGACCTCCTAAATCCTGTCCCCCTTCCCCCACCGCGTCTGATTCTGAAAACAATTGCCCCACAAAGTGACCCTCATCATACTCTTTGTTGGTTCAGTGAGATAGAGATTCTTAGTTTCAAAACTGTGAAGAAAATGTGAGAAGACTGGTACAGAAATGGAGGGGCAGGTGTGAAGGGTGGGAGCCCTCCTTTAAGAATCTTATAGGACAGTCTGGCTGGAATTTGGCAGTTGGAGGTGCTCCATTGATGGTTTTAAGTTTCCAGCAAGGTAAAACTTCCCCTTCTTTCTTATATCTGCTAGGTCTTGAATGCCTACTATATGTCAGACACAATTCTTTTAACAACTCTTAAAAAGCACTATTATTATTCTTGCTTTTACAAATGAAGAGACTGGAGCTCAAATGTAAGTGGTTTGCACAAGATCCTGTAGCTGGTAGATGAAAGATATGCTTTCAAGCCACGCCTGTCTGACCCCGGGTTCCATGCCTTTTCCTTAAACAGACCGCTACTTAATCCACCACTGATTGCCTTTCATGTTTGCTTGCTTAAAATGAATGTAATATTTCCCATTAATTAAACAGGTGCCTGTGAACCTATCTGAATGACTAAGAAAGCAAAGTTTTTCTTTGCATATCTGACTTTTATAAATCCCTTCTTCCTATTTCTCCCACCCAATCCTCAAATGTCTAAATTCTTCGGCACATTCCATCCTTTGCGCCATCTTGTTTTCTGAGGCAAGAGGAAGAGATGCCCGGTCTCTTCAGTTTCCCTTTGTTTCTCCCAGTAAGTGTGTCTGCTTGTCCTAGCTCATTCTTACGTATGTCGATAATCTAGTTTACGCTCATATAGTGAGCCATTGGATTATGGCCTTCATTGTACATGCATAAAGTTTGCATAAAGCTGAAAGTTTCCATAGTGGTAAAAATCTAAAATTCCATGAAATGATTCTAATGGTGGGAATTCAAGCCCCCCTAGCAGGCTGTGGAAATATTATGGAGTTGATGTATATTTCTGTGCTCTGAATTAATAATACGCAGGGTTGCTCCTTCTTCTACCTCTACAATTGCCAATATTGACAGTTTCTATTAAATTCTCATATAAGTTATAGGTCAATCCATTCTAGACAGAGTCAATAATACTTTTCTATTCAACCAACTTTTTTTTCGGAGCATAAAATTGATCAACCACAGACACCTAATTTCACGTTGCCTTACTACTTTCGTCTCTAAAATGAAAGATTTAGATTTAATAATCCCAAAGTTTCCTTCTTAGTATGTAATTCTATGAAAAGAACATTTTCATGAAATAAATATAATCTGTACATTTCTGATGAATTTCAAGTTAGCTCATCAAAATGTTTTGTAAAAAGCTATTTGATACTATTGGGGCCCTATAAGTACTTCCCTTGAACCATTTTCTTGCTTTCTGTACATCAGGAAATAACATTCTGCCAAGTATAAAAGGAACTTGAGCCTCCAGAAGGGGCTGAGATTGTGTAGTCTCAAAGCTCAGATGGCTTGACTTGGCCAAATGTGTTATCCCCTCTCTGCTCTGTTATGCTGCCAGCTGGTGGGGTTAGTTCATTTTTACCCTTTAAAGTTTCCTTTTGGACTAATGAATATTTCAAAAATATTGTATTGCTTCAGAGCTGAAGCTATCGCCATGTAAATCAATTCCCACCTCCATTATATAAGTATGTGATTTTTACCCCTACAAAAATGCCATTGAGATATTATAGGTCTTATATTGGCTAATAATAGACGATGGTGGTGGTCCAGTGGAAACAACGATGGGTGGGATTTAGGGGAGAGAAATTGTCATCCTTTGGGCTGTGAAATTCATAGAAAAGCTGGAGGCTGCTGGCGAGCTGAGGATGGACCCTTTTGCTCCATTAAACATGGAATCATTAGGTAAAGTCACAGTTCCATTAGCTTTCTCTCAGAGGATCTCTCTCGAGGTAGCATCTCTTGGGAACAGAAAGGCAGGGAAGTGAAAAAGACCAGAAGCTTATCCATAAAAGAGGCCTCAGAAGGTGGGAAGTTGTCGGGACAAGGCTGGGGAACTGAGAAACCGTGGCCTTCGACTTCTCTGATATTTAAGAATTTACTGGTCCTGCGTGCGTGCTGTGTGCGTTAATAAGCAGTAAAAGAATGTGCCCGTCTGCAATAATCATTTTATAAATATTAATGCAGCGTTGAGAAATTGGGACCTGATTTTAAGTGTTACATTTTATTTGTAAGTGCGCAGTTTAATTACAACCATAAAACATTGATTAGTTAATATTTGCTGCTGTTTTGTGCCTTGAGAGCTAGACAGGTTTGTAATCAGAAGCAGCGTCTGAGGTGTGCCGTATTTAAGGCAGAGAAACAAATTGGGGGACAGTCAACTGAAGGATCATCTGAATGTTTCTGAGAATATTTTTTGTTGGGGTTGAACCTGACTTACACTAGGTCTGCAAGGTCTGACCTACTTTTGGAGTGATGTTGCCATCATTTGGGGGAGTGTGAGCCTTTTCTCTAGGAAAGAATTTGAAATAGTCAAGGTCTTGATGAAATCTGTATGTTATTTGAAAGGGATGCTTTGGACTGAATTGTTTCCCCTCTAAATTCTTATGTTGAAGCCCTAACCCCCACAGTGTGACTGAATTTGGGGAGAAGGCTATGATCAGGCAGTTAAGGTTAAAAGAGGTCATAAGGGTGGGTCTCATTCAGTTTGTTCAGATGAGTGTCCTTAAAAGAAGAGAGAGCTCTTTTCTCATGCCTGCCCCAAGGTAGGGCCATGTGAGGACACAGTGAAAGGGCGGTGACCCGCAGCCCAAAGAGAGAGGCGTCAGCAGACAAAGACTCTGCTGTCACTTTGATCTCAGACTTTCCAGCCTCTACGGTTGTGAGAAAAAATATTACAAGTGCTTAAGCCCCCTAGTCTATGGTATTTATTATAGCAACTCAAGTGGAGTAAGAAACGCGAATCTTGGGAGATGAGTGGAGAACAATTAGAGGTAAAGCAAAGCTACCTGGTTGTAGCAGGTGTGACGCTGGGGACGTGAGCCATCGTAGAATGGAAGGTTAACCAGAGGGACTTGACTTGGGGATGTGTTAAGCTAGAATTTGATCCATGCTGAGATAGATCCAGGAAGTCAAGCAACTGAAAACAGGAGGTGTGCTGAGAAAGGGAGATGTGGACATGGTTCTAGAGAGAGGGGAGAAGGACCCAAAGATGAGGCAATGGCAGACTCTCTAAGTAAAGGAACAAGCTTGGTGAATTGTAACCCCCAAACCTTTTTATCTCTGCCCGGTGTTTTTCTTCAGTGGACGCGGATAATCTGAGGCTGTAGAAACTCCATGTATGCAGAGACCAGTGGTGTAAAAGACCACCCCTGACAGTGATAGTAGCAGAGGTGCCGGGGTGGGGCCCCTGAGTGTCCGAAAACGTGGGAAATGACTAAGTGAATGTTGACACGGATGTTCATGTCTTCAAGAACCCAATTAAACGTCCTGTTGTTTTTTGTTTGTTGATGACATATAACTTAAGAAATTTTAATATAATATGAATGTGTTAAGTAAGATCAAAATTATTTTTTAAAGGGCACACACACACACACACGCACACAAAGTATGAAAATACGTAGTTGCCTCTGGATGTTGGGATTATTCTAATTTTAGGTTTTGGTCTTTTTGAAATATATTTTTTAGAATAAATACATCTTACTTTAATATCAGAAAGAAATCCTACTATTAAAAAAGGACAATTGCGTAGGATAAAGAGTAAGCCAGTAGAAAGGTCACCTTACAAGACCTTACCGCTGCTTCTTTTGGGTTCTCCGGATAGTTTTTGAGTTCAGTGTATACATAGCAGAGTGAGGCTACAAGAAAGGCATGCTCTGGTACCACTCCCCTCAGGGAAAATTGGACGGTGTAACCTTCTGCTTCATGGGCTCTTCATTCTACAAGTGAGGCATCTGACTGCTTCTCAGCATGAACAAATAGGACAGAGTAAGAAATAGGACAAGGCAATGAACGCAGTGTAAGCCGATCTGGCAGGCGAAGCAGACGTCACCTCCCGTATTCATATTCCTTACGGCCCTGGTCCTGTCAGGGCAATGGTTATAGTCTTCCTTTCAGAAAGGTCTCATTCCTGATAAATCTTTAAGAAAACAGGAGAGATGCCTTTTGTCTTTGTAACTTGTATTTTTTTTAAGTTTACTTTGAGAGAGAAAGGGAAAGAGACAGAGAGAGAAGGGAGAGAGAGACTCCCAAGCAGGGTCCGCACTGCCAATGCAGAAGCTGACATGGGGCTTGACCTCATGAACCGTTAGATCCTGATCTGAGCTGAGATCAAGAGCTGGACACCTAACTGACTGAGCCACTGATGCAGCCCGTAGTTGGTATTCTTTTTGTGAAATGTAAGAGTGGGCAAGAAATGGATGCCAGGGTTAGGAGCCGTTGTGAGGGTGAGCAGCCAAGGTGGTGGGGTATATCAGAATCAAAAAGGGGGCAATAACATGGATTACAAATGGATATGCTACGTTAAGTTTAGCAACTGACTTACTTAAAAAATCCCCAAATAGGGGCGCCTGGGTGGCTCAGTCGGTTAAGCCTCCGACTTCGGCTCAGGTCAGATCTCACGTTCGTGGGTTCGAGCCCTGCGTCGGGCTCTGTGCTGACAGCTAGCTCAGAGCCTGGAGCCTGCTTCCGGTTCTGTGTCTCCCTCTCTCTGCCCCTCCCCCTCTCATGCTCTGTCTCTCTCTGTATCAAAAATAAATAAAACATTAAAAATTAAAAAAAAAACCCCAAATAAATACCACTTTGTACAACTAGTGATTATATGAAAAGCAGCTTTATCCTCTGCATGAAATATAAGAACCCTGTCTAACGTAACCTCAGCTCGTTTTGAAAACACTTGTGTTGTGTTATTTGTGACAAGATAACAGCTCTCTGACAATAGCTAGGTCAGGCACGCATTATTCATCTGTGACATAAACTGATAAGTTTATGGAACTGTTTAATTTAAAATTAAACTTTATCCAACGATCATGGCCATCTGTTCAGGAGAAATAATGCTTCCTGTGGTCAGGCTTAGCAAAAATAGAAATATCTGCCTTGAACCAGAAGGTGAAAGTCCTTGTAATCACAGGTCCTGTGTTCAGAGAGATGCTCTGTCCCATACACAGGCGTTCAGAATGTCCTAACAGGATTGTAGCCGAGAAAATAGTTTAGACTTTAGCCTTTGGAAATGTTTAGTTTCATAACATAACATTTAACAGATATGGGAAGTTGGGTATGTATGGAAGGGACAGAAACAAAGGTGTGTCTTCTTTTAAAGTGTTTTATACTGTGGTCCAATTTAAATGAAAAGAATATATGAAGAAGCAGGACAGCCAAATTTCAAAAAATCTGCATCAGAAAAAGCCCTGCATACTAGGGAGATAAGTATGTAAGATTTGCTTTGCTAATCATCTTTTTCCCCCTTCTCTCGAATGGCTTTAGAATTTTTTTCTTCAGCTTAGCGCAGGGACTATATGTACAGTAACACCAACCTTTTAACAGCTGCAGTCCCCCCTTTTGCTGTCGTAATTATGGTCTCATTAGGATTCCAATAAAAAGTCAAGAAAACCCTTTTTTTTTAATTTAAGGAAAACAGAAGTGCCCACAGTGTCTCTCTCCCAACATGCTATGCTTTTAAAATATTTGCATTTGAAATTCCTCATTACAAATATTCTCAAACCAAAGGTAAATATAACACTTAGATTACTCCCAGAAGAACATTCCTTCTGCTATTAATACCCTGAATTCAAATCAGAATTTTTGCAAGTCTGTATAATTTTACTGTATGTACTTTATCCTGCAGTTTGGCCGGCTGTAAGTGTTAGGAAACTAGATGCATCAGAAATGAGTAGAAAGGGGCATCTCTTGCCTGAGTTAATGCTTTTTCTCCTCCTCTTCCTCCTCCTCCTCTCCTTCCTCCTCCATCCTTTTTGGTTTGGCTTTCCATTTCGTAAAACAGCCTATTTACAATACCTAAGTCACAAGGATAGAGTCCTTACTTGGAGAAGAACAAAGGTTTCTCTTCAAGAGAACATTAGGCACATAGATATTCCACCTTTTAGTAGATCATTAGACTAGAATATAGAAAAGCGAAAGTATGTCTTCAGCACTCCCTTCTCTTTTTATGTGTCCCTCCTCTCATTTGGTGTGTATGCCCTTCCTTCATCTCAGCGACCAGTGCTAAGTTGTGCTCTAGAGGGTTTTAAATGTCCTGCTCTGGAGTCAGCACCTCCCCATGCTCCCCACAGTCAGAGCCTTCCTTCCTAAATTACAGATCAGATTGTTTGCTTGCTGACCCATTACCTGGACTGTTCTGTGTTCTGGTTTGTTTTCCCCCTAGGATTTATACATGGAACTAATTCAAGCTAAGGTATTATAAGCGATATTTTAAAAGTGGCCTATAATCCCTCCACCAAGAACAGGGCAAAATAAAGTAATTTAAGGGCTCATTACAGGGAGGATAATAAAACCTTTAGGACCCACATTTCATACTTCCTTGGTGGCTTTATGTGCTCCCTCTGAAGAAGGCCACCCCTGAAGCACACCCACAGCACTACGTTAGATATAAAAGGGATGTAGTAACGAAGAGAACGGTGGTGGTATTTTCCAGAGCAGTTTCCACTGCAAGCATGGGAGCAAAAGCAAGATGGCAGAAACTGTGAGAATAAATGAAAGTGAGGAAGTGGCATCAGTAAAAGTGGACAGTCGTTTTTGAGAAGAGTTGGCTAAGAAAGACGGGGAAAGTGTTTTATTTTGTTGTGTTTCTTCAACAATGGATGATTTTTGAAGGGAGTTGCCCTGGAAAAGGGTAAGAAGTTTGTAGAGAAAGAGATAGAAGGAAACAGAAGGAAAAATAATTGAGGAAAAACAATTCCTGGGATTCCAGAGGAGGAAGGAAGGGTCAAGGGTCAGAGTCTGCTGGAGACAGGACCAGGGGACAGCAGGACGGTACCTCCCCCAGAGAGGAAGGGAGATGTGAGGCCAGGATGGGTATAAAGATGAGACATTGGCTCCAAATGCAGACCACAAGGAGTTCTTACTTAACAGATCGTATTTTTTTTCTGAAACAAAAGTGGGTTATCATCTTCTAGGATGAAGGAGTATGAATAGAGTGGGAGAGGGGTGGGATAAGGAATTTCGACGACTGGAAATGTTTGAAGTAATCACTGTAGGACATGAAGAAGAATAAGTTTCCTGGAATATATTTCCAGAAGTGGGATTACTGAGTTAAATACAAGATATTTCATGTTTTTTTTTTTAAATAGCATTGCTCATTTTGCCTCCTAAAAAAGGTTTGACATTTGTACAATATCGGGCATTAGAACAAGATGAAATTCCCTGAGCTGGTCCTGCATGATGTTTCCCCCTTTTTAAAAAATTTTTAATGTTGTTTATTTTGAGAGAGAGAGCAACAGAGTGAGAGAGCGAGAGAGCAGGAGCACATAGGGGAGGGTCAGAGAGAGAGGGAGACACAGAATCCGAATCAGGCTCCAGGCTCTGAGCTGTCAGCACAGAGCCCAACACAGGGCTTGAACTCACAAACCACAAGATCATGACCTGAGCTGAAGCTGGACACTTAACCAACTGAGCCACTCAGGTGCCCCTGTCATATTATTTTTTAATACGGCTGTCATTGAGAAGCTTGATTATGTCTCATTACATGATAAATATACTTTAGTTTCAGAAATGTATTATACTTATTTACATAAAATTGTAGCACAGTACTTACTGTTAACATTATTCCTAGATGCTTTAGGGTGATTTTTTTCAATGCTTTTATGAATGAAATATTTATGTGTTCTACTTAATGGTTATTGATCAAGATTTACATAAGGTATCCATCTGAGTTACTGATTAATTCTAATATATTTTTAGTAGATCCTCTTGGAATTTCGAATAAAATCAACACATCATCTGAAAATAATGTTAACAGTTTTTTGATTTTTTTTTTTGCAATATGTATGGCTTGCATTTGTATTTCATGTCGTATTTCATTGCCCAGTACTTCCAAAATGAAGCTGGCTCTTTGATACTAGTTGGCCCTTTGAATTTACCTGTCCTGTTGACTTGATGCTCTTTATTGGCTTGTGATAGAAATTCTTTATCATATTAAGTAGTATTTCTACATTTTTGCTTTTAAGAGTTTTCATCTGGAATAAGTATTAAATGTGATCAAATACCTTTACATCTTCTATTTGGCTAATCAGGGGGATTGTGGTTGTTGATATTTGGGATGTATTATATTAATATGTTTCATAATGTCAAACAATTATTTAATTCCTTGGTTATGTTTTTCACTCTTGAACTAGTTATTTTGGCATGATATCTGAAAGAACTGAGTATAAACATAGAGGCAGAGAGAGTGAAATATGTAACATTGATTTCGTTGACTACCAAAGCTGAATGTATATTCAAAGGCAGACCAGAGCAGAAGTTAAATAACTAGCTGATAAATTTGATCAATATTGACAAATAAACTTGGCCATTCAGCCTCAACATATGTTTTTTTTTTTTTAAGAGCATACTTTGGCCTAAGATCTTATTTTTTACATGACTTTATTTGAGAGAGAGAGGAAGAGAGAGAGCAACCGAGAGTGCATGAGTGGGGGAAAGGGGCAGAGAGAGAGGGGCAGAGAATCCTAAACAGAGACACACAGTGCATGGGGCTTGATGCAGGGCTCGATCTCGGGAATTGTGAGATCATGACCAGATCCAAAGTCAAGAGTCAGATTCATAACTGATTGAGCCACCCAGGCACCCCTGGCTTAAGTTCTTAAGCTAATTTCAACTTACCTTGTTTCAATATTACCCTTGATATTAAGACAGTGAGAGCTGGAAGGTAATTAATTCCTTTTTTGTTACATTGTCCTCTGAACAAAAGTGAAATTTGGCATCTTGAAAAGAATTTAAAATCTCTAAAGTCATCATGTTATGCAAGCATGGCCCTTAGGAAGTAGACCAGTGATCTACCTTGAAAGAATTATCATAGAGCATTTATGTGACTGAGGTTTCAAGTATGTTATGAAGTGAATAGTATCAACTATTTTGTTTTTATAACTTTGATGAATTATTTTGACTAACTATAGTAAATTAATTTTAAGTTAATTAAAATATAAAAAGAAAAAAGAAAATAAAAATCACTTCTAATCCCCATACCTGAAAATAGCTAGTCTTTATTTTTTTTCCTCCTCTTTCCTCCTATTGAGATCACACTATGCAGTTCTGGTACTTTACAGTTTTCACATAGTATTTCACTTAACATTTAATAACCCATTTACTAAAGAATTAATATTTTAAGGCAATGATGGACCATAATTTACTTATAGCTGGTGTTAGATACTTAAATGTTTCATAATTTGCTGTGGAGAATACCTTGATATGCAAATTGTTGTCTAGAGTTTGACTGATTCAATTTAATAGATTACACACTAATACATTACTAATAGGATAAAGTGCCTTAGAATGATTAAAATATTTAAACTTTAAAAAATGTGTACATTAAGTAAATCATCTATTCACTCTAACACTTTCCTGTGCTTGTTTTAAAACCTCTGCTATTTTGTATAAAAGGAAACAGATACCAACAATTTTAATGAATTTGAATGCCCTTTAACTATATATATTTATCTATCTATCTCTGAACTGTATGCATGAGTTAGATATACAGAGAATATGTATTAGTAAAACAAAAATAAAATGAATATTGTTTCTATTACTTTAGGGAACAATTTAAATTTTTATTGAGGAGTATTCAATTAGGGTTAATATAGGACAAAATATTCCCCACATCTCTAACCCAGACCACACACACACATGCACGCACACACACAGGGTGATTGTAAGATCCTCAGCGAAGTCTATTTAGACTATAACTTTAACCTTTAGTAAACCTCCCAATTGTCAAAACTGAAAGATGGTATAGTTACTAGTATGGAATTAAATATCTACAATCAATAATTGAATTTAACAAGGTCATTGGATATAACATCACTACAAAAAAAATTGTGTTTGCATACATCAGCAGCACAAAATTAAACATTTTAATTTAAAAAAGTAGCATTTATATTAGTAGCAAAAAACACATTTGATACTTAGGAATAAATTTAGTGAAAATGAGGAAATATTACAGAAAACAGTATAAATCATTGGGTAAAAATGAATATTTAAACACATTTATGATATAAAAATTATAATAAAAAGATATCAACTTTTCTCAGAGTGATTTGTAGATTCAGTACAGTTCCATTAAAAATTCCAGTACATTTTGGGGCACTTGGGTGGCTCAGTTGAGTATCTGACTTTGGCTCAGGTTATGATCTTACAGTTCATGAGTTCAAGCCCTGCATCGGGCTTTCTGCTATCAGTGCAGAGCCTGCTTTGGATCCTCTGTTCCCTTCTCTTTCTGCCCCTTCCCCCTCCCCACACTCTCTTTCTCTCTATTTCAAAAATAAATAAAACATTTAAAAAAGTTACGGTACATTTTGATTGTGGGAACTAACAGGGTGATTCTAAATTTATTTAGAAGTGAGGAAGCTCAGGAATGTTCCCCAAAACTTGAAAAGGTTCAAAGTTGGAGATGATACACTGCAGAGCATCAAAACTTAATTTAAAATTACATGATTTTTAAAAATGTGGTATTGATAGAAGGAAAATAAGCTAATTGAGTAGAACAGAGAGTGAGAAATAAATGCATCCGTCTGTAAATATTTGATTTTTGACAAAGGTAGCATTGCCGATCAATAAGTGATGTTTGGTCAATGGACAATGCCTATGAAAAAGAAAATACATATTGCACCCTGCATTAGTTACTGGCAGAAGAAAGCGGTACTCTAACTGATAGAGAAAAGTATACTATAACTATGTGGATAAGAAAGACTTCTTTTATAGGAAACAAAAAACGTTATTGACCATAGATGAAAAGATTGATATATTAATGGTATTCAAATACGGAACTTCTGTTCATAAAAAGACAATAGTAAGCCACAGACTGGGAGAAAATATTCACAATGTATAAAACTTAGAGAGTGTTTGATTGTATAATGTGTGGATTTCTAAAGGTCAATAGATAAAAGAAAGGCAACCTAATACAAATATAGGCCAGGGACTTGAATAGTTGTTTTGAAAGACTGGCATCCAAATAGTCAATGAAAACAGGTAAAGAGGTTCAGTTTCATTGTTCATCAGGAAATGCAAATTAAAACCCCAATGTGACACCGCCATACAACCACAAGAATGGCTTAAATTAAGATTGGAATAAATTAAGAATGAGATTTTACGAAGATGTGGAACAGCTTTAACTCTCTTCTGTTGTTGGGAGTTAAACTGGTACAATAACTTTGAGAAACTGTTTGTCATTACTTACTACAACTGAACCTATGTATACCACAGAACCCAGTTTCATTCCTAGATATAGACTTAGTAGAAATGCTCACCAATGTATAGCAAACATATGCCCAAGAGTGTTATTAGCACCACCATTCATAATGGCCCCAATGGAAACCGTCTAAATGGTGACTGGATGGGTACCTGGTGATACACTCATCCTGTGTATACAGAACACCGCTACCCATAAAATGGTGGATCTCACAAACCTAATGTTGGATGAAAGGAATCAGACACAAAAAGTACACACTGTATGTTTCCATTCATACAACGTTAAAAAGCAGGCAAAATATAAATAGGTAGAAGTCAGGAAAATTATCTTTTATGGGGATGGGGTTACAATGGGGCCTTCTGGATGACTGGTAATAATCTTGTTCCACACGAGTTGATGTATTCATTTTGTGAAAAATATCACTGTGTACTTACTATTGGTACACTTCTCTGAATGTAACTTAGACTAAAAAAATTTTTTTGTGTGGGGTACCTGGCTGGCTCAGTTGGTGAAGTGTCTTACTCTTCATTTTGGCTCGAGTCACAATGACAGTTGTGAGATCAAGCCCTGTGTCGGGCTCGCTGAAGATTCTCTCTCTCCCTCTCTCTCTCTGCTCCCCCCTTAAAATATGTGTTTATAAAATAAAACATGTAGAAACCACTTCTAGGTCTTGTGGCAGGTATGATAGTGTGAGTAGTACACATATTGGCTTTCCAGGAACTTCTAAAGCTTGAGAGAGATGGACAAATGCATGATAAGCAGTATTCAGGGTAGAAAGAAGAAACTATGCTATAAAATCAAAGAAGAGGAAAATAGTTCCAAAAAGAAGCTCAGGTAGGTTAGGTAGATAGGTAGGTACGTAGGTAGGTAGGTAGATGAATAGATGAATAGATTGATGGGTAGATAAGAATATTATTCAGCCCCGAGAAAGAAGGAAATCCTGACATTTGCAACAACATGGGTGAACCTTGAGGATATTATGCTAAGTGAGATAAGTCAGAGAAAGGCAAATACTGTTTGATCTCACTTATATGTGGATACAATATGTAATTGTATCAAATCAACACATATACCCTTAAACTTACATAATATGTCAAATATATTTCAATTTAAGAAACTCAGGTTACTCTTCTTAGAAGCAGCAACTTTTGAGCTGAATCTAGAGACAGGTATGCATTTTACAAAAGAAAGAAGAGGAACATTCCTTCCAAAGTAAATAGTATGATCAAATAATAAAAGGCATAGAAATTCTGGGCATATTGGAGAATGTCAAGATATCCACTGTTCACTCAAGATAGAATTCATATCAGACCAGACAGAGGAAACTGGAAAGAAGTTTGAGTGTAGATCCCATCACATCCAGGATATAACCGTAGAAAACTGAGCATCAGTCCAAGGCAGGATAGTGTGAGCCCCGAGGCAGAAACCAACCTTAGAAGCCACTGGGCTTTCACCCATGGGGAAAAGGAAAATCTTCCCATAGCTAATGCTAGTGGTTAAGCCTGTGGATTTGAGGGTCCAATAGTTCCAGTTTTAACCCAGTTCTGTTTCTTACTAGCTTTGTAACTTTTTCTAAGTAATTTACTCTGGGTTTCCACCTTTGGAATTTGATAACAGTAATAGTGTGCCTCAGAGGTAAACCTCTGTCAGAGGGTTGTTATGAGGTTTAAGCAAATTAATGTAAACACTTAGAATCTTTCTCTCTCTCTCTCTCTCCCTTTCTCTCTGCCCCTCCGTGGCTCATGCTGTCTCTGTCTCTCTCAAATAAAACTTAAAAAAATGTATAAAAAAGATTTATCTTTAAAAAAAGTATTTTTTTTTAAAGTTTATCCATTTTGAGAGAGACAGAGACAGAGGAAAAACATGAGTTGGGGAGAGGCAGAGAGAAAGAGGGTGAGAAACCCCAAGCAGGTTCTGGGCGCTGCCAGTGCGGAGCCCAATGCTGGGCTCGAATCCATTAATCGCCAGATCATGACCTAAGCCCAAACCAAGAGTCCAGACAACACACAACCGACTGAGCCACCCAGTTGCCCCAACACGTGGAATCATAAGTGGCAGATGGTAAGTATTTAAGTAATGTTATAATCCTATTCAATAATTGTTACTGCCATTACTGATATTTTCAAAGAAACAATCCCCAAGGCTGGGGTAGGTATGCCAATTTTAACCCTAGGCAGTCTTTTCCAAATATAGCTTTTGGGGCACTCAGAGAATGTTGACTGGATTTTGAAACAAATGTTAGACATTTGTAAGCAAGTTTTCCCTGGGGAGCTACCTTTGATGCGCTAAAGTAGAAGTATATGGACGGTCTAATCAATTAGCAAAATTGAATGATTAGCTATATCTATCTGCCTGTGTTTTTTTTTTTTTTAAACATGCAACTTAATGTCATGGGTAATTGACAGAAAAAAATATTTATTTTCCCCCCACATGTTTCCATCTAGGAAATTCTATTTTACAGTGGCACTTTTGTTTTTATTTATATATCAAATTATCCCTGAGAAAGAGAAATATGTATTCCAGAGTGTCATTAATTGAGGAACATTTTGCAGAATTTGAACAATTTGAAGAATTGAAGAAACAGTCTTCCTCAAGGGGAGATTCTTGCAAATAATATCTTTTTGGTACTGTTACAAAGGATGTTTCCCTGGGCAGTAAGAGTTTCTTAAAAGCAGTTTATATGGAAGACAAGCATTTACAGAAAACTAAATCATGTTACTGTGGAGGAAATGTTTACCTGGTGAGGGCGGCTTGCAGGCCTTCCTGTATGTACATATGAAGTTTAAGTTTATTTATTTTGAGAGACAAACAGCATGAGTGGGGGAGGGGCAGAGAGAGAGGGAGAGAGAAAGAATCCCAAGCAGGCTCTGCACTATCAGTGTAGAGCCTGATGCAGGGCTTGAACTCAAGAACCATGAGATCATGACCAAGCTGAAACCAAGAGTTGGACACTCAACCGACTGACTCACTCAGGCACCCCATATATTTTTAAATAATAATACTAGGGCTCCTGGGTGGCTCAGTCAGTTAAGCGTCTGACTTCAGCTCAGGTCATGATCTCATAGTTTGTGGGTTCAAGCCCCGCATCAGGCTCTGTGCTGACAGCTAGGTCATGCCTGGATCCTGTCTTTGGATTCTGCGTCTACCTCTCTCTCTGACCTTCCCCTACTCATGCTGTCTCTTTCTCTCTCAATAATAAATAATAATAATAATAAACATTAAAAAAATAAATAATAATACTGCAAACAATGAGATCTCCAGGTGTAAGTTGCTCTGGATGAGACTCTTTAGTGTCTTTGAGACTGTGCCCCAAACCAGGAGTTCACAGTCTTGATTACAAACTGGAATTTCCCGGGAGAAATGATAAGCAACAGTAATAATAAAGCCCCAAAATAGGTTTCTTAGGTCTCACCCTCAGAGATCTCAGTGGTCGTGGGGTGGCCCGGGGATGAGGAGTTTTAGATCCTCAGGTGATCCTAATGCATCTCCTGGATCTGGAGGCACTACACTAATCCGTGGGATAAATAATTGCTTCCCTGGTGGGTGCTCTGAAAAGCTAACACAGCTTTTCCAATGTAGCTTGTGCAGAGAAGCTTCAGAACCGTTGGGTCAGTTATGGGTAACAGGAAACGTGAACAGCAGTGACCTAGGCTCAGAAGACAGATGTTCATGCACACGGAGTGCTGACCTAGGACTTGGGCACCTACTCCAGATCCTGGGTTTGCAGGATTGCAGTGGCCTTGCGGGAGGTGTTCAGCTTCTCTCCTATGCAGTCTGTTGACGTCTTTCTTAAAAAACAAATAGATAAAGCCTATGTGGAGATAAACATTGAGGTTCTGAAAAGCAAGAGATCCGGATTAAGAACCCAAGCTCAGCCAGTCCTGGGGTTGCCCAAAGCTCTTGCTGACCTTGATGGGATCTCTTTCTTGGGGAGAGTTGTCATGGTTTTCCAAAGGGATCTAGCACAAAAGCCTCCCCATATTTAATTTTGTTTTTCAAACAGCTAAGACTCAGTGTTAAGCAAAAGACGATTGGTGCGTCCAAGTCTGTGGACAACAAAGCTGGAATTGCCCTAGGAAGTCTACAGAATGATCTGGAGGCTTTAGGGGTATAAATCTGACTTTAATTAACTTATGAGGCCTTATTGTCAGCCTTTATTCAGCCCAAAGGCCCACTGATTTTCTCCTTTGATCTTCTGCACCAAAAGACTGGCCCAAGTCAAATACTTTCCACGGGAGTATTACTATGTCTTGCAAATGGTTTTCAAAAATCGTCAGGTCCAAAGATTCCATCTGTCCTGCGAAATTCACATGGAGTAAACCATATTTATTATTAATGCTTTTGCCGCCATCTTTTCCTCAGTTACTTTCAAACCCTGAGATGCCAACTCCACCCGCACCGTGTCACTTTGCCAAAATGACACACGCCCAAATCCACCTGCGGAAATGAGGCTGTCGCATGGCGTAACTGACTCAGGGCAGTAACCACAACCGCCACCACGAACCCTACGAGGGTATGGAAGCGGAAAAGGCTTCATTTGTGTTTCATTTCCATGAGACCCATCTGATGCTTTTGTTTTTCGTCGTTGATTTTATAACGTGGCTTATCTCCACTGTTTACAAAATTTTAGCAGCTTCTAAAATTGATACAGATTTTGTCTTACCTCATTGAAAATTTTAAAGTGAAGAAAATTAAAATTGAAGACAAGAATGAAGTAGCTGGGGATTTTAGCTGGGGAATAAATAGCATGTGGAAATTTCCTGCCAGACTCTTAGGAAGTGGTACATGGCAGAGAGGGGGCCACAGGCCAGTCTTCAAAACTGAGGCATCGCGACTGGTGGAGAGACGGAGGGAGCCGCTGGGGTTTGGGCCATAACCCTTCGGAAGCTAGATGTGTGACACTGGGCAATATTCACCCTTATTATTGTTTAAAAATTTTTTTTAAGTTTTATTTATTTATTTTGAGAGAGAGAGAAAAAGAGAAGAGAGAAAGAGACTCAGGGGAGGGGCTGAAAGAGGGAGAGGCAGAGAATCCCAAGCTGACTCCGCACATGGGATGCAAACTCACAGACCGTGAGATCATGATCTGAGCTGAAATCAGGAGGCAGAAGCATAACTGACGGAGCTTCCCCGGCACCCCATACTTCACCTTTCTGAATCCCGTTTCTTTTTTATAAGGTAAAGTAATCATACCTAGTCATCAGGATTGTTGAAAAACTGGCTGTAGCCAACCGTTACGAAGCATTGCTGTTGCCATGCGCTATTTTGTGTGCCCTATAACAATTAATTCATTAATTCTCAAAGAGCACTGGGAGATAGTCTTATAAACTCTGTTTTATAGGTGCGGAAACTGAGGCGCAAGGAGATTAAACAAAATCAAATGATCCAGCATTTTGTGGCAGAACCAGGATCCAAATCTACGTCTCTGACTCCAGAGACCTCAGTACACTTCCGAGCACTGGTCGACAATGTTATTAATATGGACTCCGGCTTGCACACCCTTTCTGGTTACCTCAGACTTCCATACTTATTTGTCCCTCTTATTATACACACATATCCCTGCTGATAAAAAAAAAATATTGGCTTCAAAGTATATTTGCTTTAAGCAAGAGGAATAAGAAAAACATTCTGGCAACTTGCCTTTCCTTTTATATTGCAAATTTACAAAATAAAAGGAATCCAACTCAACGGCTTGGTTTCCCACTTTTTTTTTTTTAAACTGATCTGCAGGTCCTGGCTGGCTAGAAGCTTTCAAAATGACTATGTTTCCGTTCAGTGCGGTCTCGTAGCATGCAGAAGAATTTCAGAGATTTTCAGTTGGAATAGTGGTGGCGGGGCAACCGCACATTCTTAAAGTGTTGCAGATGAACTTTTGCCCCCTTAATCATGGGGCAAACACAGAGATCTCAGTGGACTCGCCTCCTTGGCCCCCAGCTCGGCTGGCCATGCCCGGCTTTGCTGCGGGGCTGGACTGCCGGAGACATTTCCCATCATGGTGTAACCTCTAAGACCTTGCAGAGATTGACACGTCTCTAAGAACGTGCCAAGCATATCTAGAGCAATGGTTTTCAACCAAGGAAGACTCCCACCTACAGCCACACACATTCAACAATGTCGAGATGCTTTGGGTTGTCACAACTGTGGACTGCACTGCTAAACATCCTGGAGTCCACAAGGCAACCTTTGGCAGTAAAGGATGATGCAGGCCAAAATGTCATTAGTCCCGCTGTTATGGAAGCTTGATCTAAAATACCTGTACCTTCATTGAAAGTCACTTCCTGGGAAAGGACCACTGATGCAGAGTAGGTATCTCTACAAGGATCTCTTACAGTGCACACCTGGGGAATGCAAATTAAAGTCACATTGTGATGCCGTTGCACATCTGGTGAAAGAGGTAAAATGAAAAATAAAGGATATACTAAGACTGAACAGCTCTGTAGCCACCTGAACTTTCATATTGTGTTCATGGAAAAGTAATGGATAAAACCACTTTGAAAAACTGGTTAGTGTTATTCAATAAAGCTGAACATAGGCATACCTTGTGATTCCACAATTCTATTCCTAGATATGCATACCCATCAGAAACATGTGCATACATTCACCAGACGTATGCACTAGAATGTTCATTGCAGCACTATCTAACGTTGCCAAATATTGGAAACAACCCAAATGCCCTTCAGTTGTAGAACGGGTAGACTGTTGTGTATTCATATGATTCTGCACTCTAGAACACAAAGTGGAGGAAGAAGACTTACAACTCACAAAGCGATAAGGTTGAGTCTCATAAATCAATGTTGAGTAAAAGAACACAGATGTACACAACAGCATATTATATGCTTCTACTTGTATAAAGTACAAAAGAGGCAGAACTAGTCCGTCCTATTGGAAGTCAGGATACTGATCATCTTTGGTTGGAGGGTAGTAACTGGAAAAAAGCATGAGGAAGACCTTGAGGCTGGTGATCTTCTGTTTCGCCCTCTGGGTGCTTTTACACAAGTGTGTTCACTCTGTGAAAAGTCACAGCACTGCCCACTTTTGCTATGTGCACTCTTCTGTGTGTGTATTATTCTTCAATAAAATTCTAAAAATGTGCAGCTGGTGCTCTGGAAAGTAGGACAGGCTCTGGATATTTACACTAACTTTTCCCCTTACATTTTAATGTGGATTTGTCTAAAGGCACTTTAAAATACTGAGGAGTCCCTGGGTGGCAAGGTCGGATAAGCATCTGACTTCACCTCAGGTCATGATTTCACTGCTCATGAGTTCAAGCCTCACATTGGACTTGTGCTAACAGCTCAGAACCTGGAGCCCACTTTGAATTCTGTGTCTCCTCTCTCTATCCCCCTTCCCCACTCATGCCCTGTCTTTCTCTCTCTCTCTCTCTCTCAAAAATAATAAACATTAAAAAAATTTATGCCAAAATGTAACATTCAGGGAAATAGAGGATGGCTGAGGGGGAAGGTTACCGTCCAAGTGGTTGAGCAGGAGAGAGCCTGGGGCAGAGTTGGAAGAATTCTCTTAAAAGCAATGTCTGAAAAAATGCATAATCGAGTGTTAATTTCAAAGTCAGTATTTAAGAAAGACACTCTTATCGGTCAATACTGAGTCGAGGGGGACCCAGACGGCTGGTTTCTAGAGTAACTGGCAGTTGCACAGGGTAGGACGGAGGAGGTTTTGGGCAGAGGATTGCTAAGAAGGCAAGGGTCAAAAGTCTGCTTTGCCTGTGCCCTGATTTTAGTGGTGCCTGACCTTCTCTCTCTTCTTCTTTCTCTTCATGGCCAAGGAGACAATGGCCATGCTTTGAATGCAAGCTCAGTTCTTTTTTAATTTTATTTTGTTAATTCCTGGTTGTCAAATGGCATCAAGAGTCTGTTCCTTGTTTCTGTTGGTGTTACTGCTACTGTTTGTTTTGTATGGTTAGTTAGTTCGGGATGTGATACTGGAAAATTATTTTTTTTCTCTGCTTCAATTTTCTTATCTGTAAAAGGAGGATGGAGATAGCATGTTAAAAGGTAAAAATCTCTGTTTATACCTGATATTGTTATACTAATTAACATTAAGTTCTATGAATAACTCAAGAACACTGATTTAATGTCAAATCATGGGATCCCAAGGTAAACTTCCCAAAGTCTCCTCTTTACAGCTGTTCGCTGAAAAAGCATTTTCTCTCAGCTCTTTATGCTTAATCCCCTTCGTGGGCCCCTGCTACAGGAGGGCGTCCTTGGGAGTTCTTAGCAATGGGTGGTTCTGGAGGGAGGCACCTTGCCTAGAAGCCACGAGGGTACACAGTGTACAGTTTGTAACATCAGTGTTAGTGCTGGCGGCTGGATAGAGGCTGTCATTTTAGCCCTGGAGAAAGGTCCCGCTGTTGAAGGCTAGTGTAGGCAAATAACATATTTTAAATGTTGTACAGCATATGGAAATTTCTATTACCGCAAACATTTGGTTTGGTTCTGTGCCTGTTCAGCATATTGCACATTTCTAAATTAACCGTCTTCTAAATGGAGTACAGTTGTGACTCATGTTCGCATTTTCCCTGTGGGTGGAAGGCTCAAGGTAGATGGTGCAAAGTGGCTTTTCCACAGCCGCGTGTATGGATCTAAATCCCAAACATCGATTTCTCATGCTCAGCCACGAGGTAAGCCACTGAATGGGAGTGAGGGACTTGACCTGTTTGTTTAGAGTATTAAGCTTGACAAATGCTGACCCTTCCAGAACTAGGAAGAGAGCAGAGAATTGCAGCTCACAATTTTTCCCCCCACCCCCACTGCCAATTCTCATTTCCTTAATTTGTGAGACTAATCTCCTGATGGGAAGTCCTGGGGATGAGTCATTCATGGTACATTTGCTTTGGTGTCTTTATGTGAAGTATAGCCTTCTTATAATAATAAAAAAAAATCTAAATTTGAATCTACTTCTTTGAAGCATTTGTCATTTTAGTTTTCTGATTATGGAAAAATAATGTTTGTTTATAAAACAGAGTAAAAAGTGTAAGTCAGAATATAAAGTATTTTCAATAATGTAATGAATACATGGGTGTTCTAACTATTCTGTCTACTTTTAAGACTTTCTGAAAAACCTTCATTATAAAAATGACCCATGACTTTATTATCCAGATTTCATCACTAGGAGCATTTTTGTGTGTTACCATAAAATCTTTTCTGTATCAGTGTTTATTTTCTAAATGTTGGTATATTTCCTGAATACTTGTTTCAACTACCTGATAAAATGTGGCAATGCTTGTGTTTGACCTGCTGGCCCTTAAAAAGGGAATAATCTCAACTTTTGTTAGGAATAGGCTTTAAATCCTCAAATGAAAGTAAGTGAAAAATGCTTACAATCCTAATGTGATGCAGTGGCATAAGTGTCTAGCACAGTGCCTGGCATTTAGTCGTAAGTGGAGCATCAGAACATGCGCATATTGCAGAGTGACATGTTATCATGAAGTCCTTTGACCTCATATATTATGAATTCCAGAGTGAATCCATATCAGCCCGAGTTGAGACATAAATTTACTTTTCTCCCTGAGTAGCTTTTGAACCTTGAGTTTACATCATGGATATAGCTATTGATTCTTGCACTGCTCCTTCCATGATTGGAAGGCTGGTCATTTCTTGGGGGCAGGGTTCTGTCCTTAGCAATTTGTGTGCTTGCTTGTCAAGCCAAGATCCCATTCAGGAACCATACCTGAGTCATTGTAAAAGGTTAAAAAGGAAGCACATCAATCAGGGTTGCTAATTGTACCCCAAGAGACTACAGAAATCAAAATGTTTTTGTTTTCACTTTTTTCTGCTAGCCAGAAAGAAAACTTTGCTTTAACTAGAGCCATTATGCGAAGATGAAGGACGTGCTGATGATGTAGGATTACCCACTGAGTTGGTAAATTTTCTCGTAGTGTCTTTGGAGGGTTTGAGCAATGGGGTTATTGCTTAATGTACTACAATAGGAAGGACAATGCACTTGCTGCTACATTAACAAGGACATTTGAGGTTTGGAAATTCCAGCTGGTCATGAGGGTCCCACAGCCTCCCTCTTCCACAGTTCATTCATGCACAAAGAACATATCTTTCTTCTTTGGCATCAAGGTGATTCTACGTAAAGGAATGAAAGGAATAGGCACAGGACGTTGTATAAGAGAATAACTTTCATCTTTGGCTTCCCCACCTTCCTTCAGAGAGCCCAGCTGGTGAGAACTGCAGATGGAGCGTTCTCACCTTCCCATTCAGGCTTGTCCTCACCGGGGAAACTGCCCTTGACTGCTGCTTCATCTCCTCTAACCTTACTCTCCCTGGCTGGGAAAGGGAGCAGGGGCTAGTTACTAAATCGCCACCCATTTCCTTCTCTGATGGCCTGGGTTAGAATTCTGATTTGCCAATTCCTAGATGGCCTTGGACAAATTACTGAGCTCAGTTTTCTCTTCTGTAAAATGTGGTTAATAATAATACCTACTTCAGTACATCATTATAAGGAATAAATCCGTAAATACCCATGCTAGTACTCAGAAAAGTGTCTGGCATGCAGAAACCAATTGGTATGATTAGCTCTTGTGAAGTTTTTCATTTCCTTGGGGAATAACTCCTCTTAGAGGCTCAATGTAGTTTGGTGCTATGGATTGGACGTTGGTCAGGAGTATCTTCTAGGTACTTTGTTACCACAAGCCAGGCTTCCAGTTATGTACTCAATAAAACACCATCCAAACACAAGACATTCAAACTGGAAGGAAACAAGATAGTGCAATATGTTTATTAAAAATTTTTAAATGTTGATGTATTTTTGAGAGAGAGAAAGAGAGAAGCAGAGAGAGACAGGGACAGAGGCACAGAATCTGAAGCGGGCTCCAGGCTGTGAGCTGTGAGCACAGAGCCTCATGCAAGGCTCAAACTCAGACTGAGACCATGACCAGAACTGAAGTTGGACACTTAACCATCCGAGCCACCCACGTACTCCCGTATTTTCATTTTATAATTACCTGTTTTCAGGCTCATTCTTTAGGCATTGTGCTCCTTACTTGCACACATAACTCTGATGCTAGGACTTTGAGACATCAAAGGAAGCCATTGAGGAAGACATTTGCAAGCATTTGAAGACTTCTTGAAACATACTACATAGAAAACGACCCATTCTGCCTTTTGGAATTAGATGGAGACAGGGCTGAGACAGCACAGTCGTGGATATCACTCTACTTTAGGCCTTTGGAATCCACAAGTTGGAGCTTCAACTCTCCCTTGCAGCCCATGTTCTAGACATGTGGAGAAGATTCAGAGGATGTGACCACGAAATACGTTCGATGTTGTTGACGTGGGAAAATACCCAACCCATGCACACACACACACTTTATATGTGATTGTGAGTCCAGGTAATTTCCTCTCTGAGAGGAGGCCTCCTGCTGGTCCGGCTGTAAGTGTTGCACACTGCCACCTCGGATTCTCTCCTAGAGAGGCGCACGCTGGAGTGCCGAAAAAACAGCGTCAGCCCTGATTCCCTGGCCAGATGATGGCCTGGAGGATCATGGAGGAAAAAACGAAAGCCATTTTCCCTCATTAAAATGCATACTGAAAATATTCAGCCCTTCCCCTTTCCAGGAAAGTCATAGGGAGATGTGGAAGATTCAGTACACTCCTTACCATAGAAAAATTTGCCAGTGAACGGTGTATTGACCCAAGTTCTGAGGAGGAAAGGTGCTCAAATATTTACCCAGAGCACTCCACTGAAAGGCGCCCCCCGGGTGCTTGGGGGTGGCCGCCAGCAGGCTCTTGGCCCCAGCCACATTTCCTCTACTCTAAGGGACCATTCATTCCCACCAGGGCTTCCCCACAGCCTTTTCCCTCTCCCTTTCCAGCGCCCTTTAGGAAGATGTTTTATGAACTGTGTGCATGAATATTTTCGTGCCTACAGTGAAAATGTTGTTGTCTTAAATTCAAGAATTAGAATAGGCACTTCAGGAACTTGGATTCTCAGCTTCGTGACTGCAGCCACTCAGGCGCTGTCCTGGGGAGAGACAGTCTCTGATGCACCATCAGATCTGGAGACAGCTGCTTCTGTATGATGCAGAGTACCGTTCTTGGCCTCCCATTCTTCACTGTCTTTTCTGTTTGAATTTCTCTTCCCCATAAATATGTATAAATATTAGTGCAACCATAAGCACAGGTACCCCAATGTCACCCCTAAAGCTAGACATGCACTTAGTCATGACTGCCCATTATCTCTGTTTCCTATTCTAACCCAAAATAGTACAGTTTTATGAGATTGGATAGATTGAAGTTGCCATAGTAGCACAACCACGTATCCATATGTGTATTTTATATACTGAAATGAGTCCATTTTTATTTTATTTATTTATTTATTTATTTATTTAATTTATTTTTGAAATGAGTCCATTGTTAAAGGGTGCTACTCCTTGTGCACAGGCCAAGCTGATGAGCCCGAAGGGGAAGTACTACATATAGTCTGCCCAAATCATCAGGATAATTTCCTCTGATTTCAGATAAAGTCCTCACTGTTTTTCTAAGAATTAAATATAATTTTTAAATTTATTAAAGTAAAAAATACCATAAGCTGATGAAAGTCAGAATGTCACTGGGAATCCATGACAGAGCTATGTGGAGGAAGGTTTTTAGTTGTTTGTTTTTAATGAAAACTTGATTTGTGACTGATAAGTCTTCCTCTATTAGTCCATGTCTTATTCGAGCATATTTTTAAGATTCCCAGAAGGGGAACGCCACACAAAACATCCCGGTGATTTACCACGGCTGATCTGGATACAGATTCTAAGGCAGAAACCTAAAACCAACTTAGCATTAATGCCACCCGAAGGACCTAGAGCTGTCATTGGTAAAATGTTAATAAGGGCACACGGACAGAGGAAGAGGAGCGTGTACTCTCGGCCCAAGGAAAACAGGTCAAAAAACAAAAAAACACGTGGAATGGGCAACACAGGTTCTCCACCCCAACCCCAGGAGCCGTCTACCTCCGGAGACACCAGTGGCATAGTTTATAGGAGGACTGGGGCCTCTTGGTCCTGCTGAATTAAGGAAGGAAAGACTGTAAATCTACTGAGTTTCTAGAGTTTACTCAATAATGCAAACAAAAATAAACGAGTGTCAGTATACGTGGCTCAAGCACACCTAGAAAGGCAATGGAGCCAGTAATCCCTTGTCACTGTTAATTAAGTATATCCTCTAACAGCCTCGGCTCAGGCTGTTAATCTTCACACCTTCCTTTGGGGCCCCTGGGCAGCTGCTTTGGAGGTCTTAATGAATCTCTGACCAGTTTGGGCCATGGTCTAGTCGCAAAAACAACAGCCAGAGGTGTAATAAGATATTCTGTGAAGAATGCATGTTCAATATTATTGGATCAGTTATGCTGTTGGGTAGCTGATATCACAGCTTACATTAGTACAAATGGCTTTCCAGCACATGGACAGAAGGAGAAGTCAAATGGTACCCAGACAGGGTAACTTTACCTGGTCAGACCTTCATGAAGTCACCAAAATCAGAGCAGGAACAAACTATCTTCCTCTATTCCAATTTAAGTTGGATTACTTTTTTAAAATCACCTTTTTAAAAAGAGCTTTGTATTAGTGCCTAGTTTAGTAATCCTATATTGAGCCACATCTATTTTAGATGAGAAAGACTTCATCTCAATCAAGTTAGGGTTCCTCTACCAGCCTTGCCCTTGAGTTAATAAACTATTTGTAAATAAACATTTTATTTTCAAGATGGTGAGAGGTGTTCTTTAGTTGTCTTTGATCCATTTGGGCATCTTTGAGAAAAAGGTCAGTTTAACTAGTTCTCAGTTGACCATCTACTTTATTTCCTGCTGAATGTTAAATTCTAGGTTATGATGCCCCATCAGTTGTGGCATTTTTTTTTATTGTTTTTGTTTCTTTGCTATTTCTTTGCCCCTTATGGACATAAGGAATTCATTCAAGCCATACCTGGTATAGTTGGTTAATTTTATTATGTCAACTTTTCTGGACCATGATGCCCAGATATTTGCTCAAACATTATTGTGGAGGTTTCTGTATTTTTGGATGAGATCAGCATTTGAATGAATGGGCTTTGAGTAAAGCAGACTGCCCTCCACAAAGTGGGTGGACCTCATCCAATCAATTGGAGGACTAGATAAAACAGAGGCTTGTTTTCTCTGAGCAAGAGGGACTTCTGCCAGTAGATGGCCTTTGGACTTAGATTGAAACATCAGTTCTTCTCTGGGTCTCCAGCCTGCTAAACCAGCCCCAACCTACGGATTTGGGACTTTCCAGCCTTCCTAATTGCATGATGTACACACACACACACACACACACACACACACACACACACATACACACAGTTCTGTCACTTTGGAGATCCTTGACTTTATACAGTTGGCTGAGAACAGCTCTGTGGATTAAGACCCTTTCTCCTTCTACCCCTTCCATTCTTCACTCAGAACTTCCTCCACCAAGTCAGGCTGTTTAACACCCCTATTGGGAGCGATCTGAACTTACTGGTAGAGTGAAAATTCCTGCTGAGGGTTTGGCAAGTTTGCACGGTCTCTTGCCCCCAGACAGCTCCCAAAATCTGCCCTCTTGAAACTTTCATTTCTGCTTGGGCACCAAACCTCAGAGTGCTTTGCTGATTAGTGGTCTCTACCCCTGCCCTGTCCCTGAGGCATGATTGCACCTGGTTAGGGACAAGATGAGTAAACTAGATACACCCTAATGTGACTAAGGCAAGCAACATAATTTTCCCCTAAGCGATTAGCTGATAACTGACTACCTTCTGGGCCTGGACACCTTTGTAAAAGTCACTGCTGCAATAAAATGTATCAATCATCTTTGGGACTGTGAGAGCAGGCATTATGTCTCCTGAGAATCCTGTTTTTCTGGAAACTTTCTCTTAGAGTTATAAACAGCCTAATTACCCTTACTCATAAAAAAACCTGACCTTTACAAAACAATGCTGTTTGCCTTTTGGTTAAAAGTCGCTTTCTTAAGGCCAGACCTGAGGTTTTGTAAAAAATACCTATGATAACATGAGTGCCTGTAGCTAAGGTTTTTTTTTAATGTTTTTTATTTATTTTTGAGACAGAGGGGAGGGTCAGAAAGAGGGAGACACAGAATCTGAAGCAGGCTCCAGGCTCTGAGCTAGCTGTCAGAACAAAGCCCAACATGGGGCCCAAACCCACGAACCATGAGATCATGACCTGAGCCGAAGCCAGACGCTTATCCATCTGAGCCACCCAGGTGCCCATGTAGCTAAGTTTTTTATGATAATTACTACTAGAATTGTAACTTCTGCAGACCCCATGTCCTGGAAAATTGTAAAAATTATCTATGAGAAATCATTTAGTGCTCTTTCTGGTCCTTGTACCTTTCGCCACAAAGAAAGCTTGAGAATAAGACAGAGCAGAGATGCCTGCCAGAAGGGCAGAGATGCATGCCTGGTGATCAGAAAGAAATTCAAGTCTCTCTCATTCTCTCTCGCCGACACCATCCATCCTTCAGGGGAACCCTGGACCTGCTGGAGCTGGACTCTGGCACATCCCCTCTGCCAGGGCATGTTAAGAGTTGGTGAAGGGGCGCCTGGGTGGCTCAGTCAGCTAAGTCTCTGGCTTCGGCTCAGGTCAGATTTCACGTTCATGGGTTCGAGCCCTGTGCCAGGCTCTGTGCTGACAGCTAGCTCAGAGCCTGGAGCCTGCTTCTGGTTCTGTGTCTCCTTCTCTCTCTGCCTTTCCCCCTCTCATGCTCTGTCTCTCTCTGTATCAAAAATAAATAAAACATTAAAAAAAAAAAGAGTTGGTGAAGATATGGGAAAATGCCCATTGTTATCAGTGCTGGTAACCCACTTGGAAGAACAACTTTGAAGCATTTAATAAAACTGAAAATGCTCAAACCTGTGACATATTTAAACCTATGGAAGGAGTTAGGACAGAAAATGAAAGGAGATATTTCCTAGAAAATACTCAATGATTGCATCAGAAGTAGTTCTGTTTTGGTGCCGGGCAGTATGCCACCATTCAAGGGAACGAGAGATAGCCTCTCAATTCCGCACAAAGGAAGGTGTGGCCACAAAGAACTCTGAGATACATGAGCCCCTCAGGAGCCTCACTACCCCACTGAGCACAAAAGGAACAGACATGACTGGACAAGGTCGCAGTGGTTGGTATATCAGGTGAGGGAGAGAGGGGAAGGGTCCCCAAATGTGGTCAACTTCAGAGACAATGATAAAGCACCTTCCAGATTTTTTATCCTCAGTAGGGGTCTCAGAAAGAGACAGGATCAGGCACACAGATCCAAAGGGATGAATGTAATGGATGCTTTTTGAGATATGATCTTATTTGAGAATGGGGCTCCTAGAAATAATTAGGAGAATGCCATAGAGACAGTGTGGAAGTGAGGGTTGAAATCAGTACCATGAGTCTGAGATGTTAAAATGACCCACTTCAAGCCCCAAACTCTTGTATCCTTAGGAAGTATGGATTACTACAATATTCAGAAGATGCAAGGATTTTAATGTAAACTGGCCTCCATTTTTGTCTCTTAAGTATCTCTGCTTAATTGCCAGACCCTGATATATTTCTTTTGGACTAACTCCTACATTGCGGAGAAACACCCCAGTGTTTTAGGAAGTAGTAAAGGATCAGATGACATATCAGCAGGACATTTTAACTCTTAAAATGGGAAAATGATGCTTCTGATTTCTGTGAGCCTCTGTAGTCATGGAATACACATTTTTATTACTTATGATTATGACCAAGAACAAGGAAGCTGTGAAGCACAGATTTTTCTCCCTGTGCAGCCGTCGGTGGACACAGAGGAAAGCTTGGACGCTTACGGGAAGCACAGTGACCCCGCTATAGCAGGAACACATGTATTGATATGATCCTATCCTAACAGCTTTATTGAGATACAATTTAAATACCATGTATTTGCCTCTCCTACGTGCACAATTCAGAAGTTTTAGTTTATTTACGGTGTTCCACAAACATCACCATGATGTAATTTTAGAACATTTTCAGCCCCCTAAAAAGAAAGCTTGTGTCTATTTAGAGTCTCTGTCTACCCCTAACCTCAGCCCTAAGCAAGTGCAAATCTAGTTCCTGTCTCCCAAATATTTGCTTTGAGGACATACTAGCTTCATCTTCAATGGAATCACTATGATACAATGACTTGATATTTTGAAACCTAACAAAAGCTATTTAGGATTATGCACAGGGCTTATTCTCAAAAGGAGGTGAACTTACTGTTGTTAGAAAAATTTAGCATGGATAAAGACTCCATTGCCTTATTTACAATTCATGACACAGATGTTAAACTGAATCCATATAAATGCACATCATAGTTGCATCGAGATGCAGTTCACGGGTTCACCAGACCTACAGCAAATGATCTTTATATGGAGGGCAGTCTGTGTGTCCTGAGCAATAGAGAGAGTATGGTCATTGGAATACGAGATACCCTGGGAGAGACAAAAGCAGTGTTTGTGCCAAAACACCTGGCTGGTCACTTCTAAACTCATTCTGAATCCAGTCTCTGCATTTCTTATGGTTTCTGTCTAGAGAAGAACATGAGGTTTGCTCTCATGAATAGATTCGGAAACCCATGTGGGAAAATACCTAGACAAGGATTCAGTCAATACAGATGGGTTTAAATGACTTCCACTCAACTTACAAGATACCATCCAAGTCATGGAAGAAAACAACCAGCCATCCCTGTTTTTAGGTAACATGAAATATAACTTGATCACCCAATGCTGAAATAATATATGGCAAGCTTACAGGTAATTTAAATGCCCTGAGATATGAGGACAACTTTCAGAGAGGATGTAGGTGTCTTCACGAATATATGTTGTAATTCCCAAAGCTGACACAGTCTCATGTATCTATCTTAACAATAAACAGTTAAGGCATTTCTGACAAAATATGCCTTCAGTTAGGTAAAATAGCCCTTTGAAGTTAGGAGAGAGTCAGGAGGGATAGAATAACTCATCACACTGTGATAACTTCATAAATTCACATGGAAATGGAAGCCTGTGTGAAATTAACTGGCAAAAGAATAATTCGTAGCATTCACTAGCATATTCAAACTCTACTAAGTAGCCTCTTTAATAGTAGCCAGGAGTGTCTCCAGATGGTGTCAAGTATCTAAGGCCCTGGCAGATATGACCCCTGTAATGACAGACCAAGAGCGTTTCCTTCGTTGCTGTGCACCAGTTAAACATGCTGATGAAAGACCCACGTGGGGCTGTTTGGCCCATCTGCCCTAATATTTCATCTCTGAGTTCCCTGGTTTAAACTCGGGAGGGTGATCCTGCCCCATCCAGTGCTGAGTTTGAATACCCAAATACTATGTTAATGACTGCATGTATCGGCACGTTTACATAATATTTAACAGATCAAGGAACCATTGGCAGAAAGTATACGTTTATACTTGCAGTGGAAGAGTGAAGAACATAAGTTTTTTCTTGCTACGACACATATGGTTCCACTTTCATGGTTCTGTCTGTCTCCCGGGTTAATGACATCCCACCATATGCCCAAGAGCAAGAAGTGACGGAATGGACATGCTGCTCAAACAGACCGAAACAAGCTGAATCGTGTGTCCTCGGCCATAAAATGCCATTCAAGTGACCCCATAACTTGACATCTGCCCACATATTGTAGACATTTGGGGCCAAGTTGCCCATTTGTTCCTTTCTGATCGAAATGTAAATATTATACTTGAAAACATTTACAAGTACAGTCTTCTTTTTTTAGAGACTGGGGAAAGGCCAGGTCAGTTGGGTACCAGTTATAGCCTTACTTTGTGATACTTTTAATGTGTCTTGATAAATTACATGCTTCACTTCAAAACAATTAAGTCCCTGTAATTGACATGAAAACTAGTATGTAATTCCCCCCCCCCCCAAAACGACTCTTCAGAAACATAATATCATTTGTGCATGTCAATAGGCCATTCAGCCAGTATTTCTGCATCCTGGTTGATCCCTGCTTTTATTTGGCTGAGTCTTTCTACCTTGTGATATTCCACAGGGGACCCAGAATATGCTGAGCTCCTGGAGAGAATAGAGATATGCAGTCTCTTGCCTCTCTCTTTCAATTGAATTGTTTTTAAGAAGTTTGACACCATCAACGCGGTGTCACTGGTGTTTTCCTTTATGTTTATTCAAATGTAGCTATTTTGTCATTGACAAGTAGCATGATAGTGATACAAAAAAGTCCAGAGTTCAAACAGTCCTGCACATTGTGACCTTTTGGTCACAAGAGAAGGCCTGGAACCGATACTCACAATTTCTGTCCCAAACTTCATTTCCTTTCTTCTTGCCTTTATCTGCTTATACCTTAGCACCATCTGTTCACAGGAGAAAATGTGGTGTTAAGTGACACAAAGTATGGATATTGAAAGGAAAATGAAACTTGCAAGAAAGATGTGAGTTTCCTCTTCCCCGATACAAAGTTGTGACACCGGCCTGGTTTTTATCTGGGGAATCAATTACATTATGACACATTCACTTGTTACTATTTCTCTTTGGAAAAAGCACAATTTTAAAGGAAGGTGGCTAGTAATGTGCGGTCATAATGCTGTGTTCTGAGCATCTCATTAGTGGGTTGATTCAGATTCTACCTGACAGGATAGCTGATCCAAGAGTAGGCTTTCATCATTTACATAAAAATTAGTTTAGTCACAGAAATGATGACACAGATAGCTGAAATTGTTTTACTATTGTGTGTATCTGATAGAGCTAAACATGGAACAACAAGAAATGAAACAAAACTAAAGTTGATTGTTATTTATTTTTTTTTAACGTGCCTGAGCTTTACTGCTTTTTGTTGGGATTAGAATATTTTGGTTTTAGCCATGATTTACAAGGGCCCAGATATCTTGCTCCTGACTATGTCTCTGATGCCGTTTCCTTCTCAGATTCCCTTACTCATTTCACTCATTTCCATAAAGCCACGTGGATTTCCTTACAGCTCTTTTCCTGAACCAAGCCTATTCCAACTTAGAGCCTTGCACACATGTGTCTTCTGCTCGCATGTTCTGCAGGGCCTCTTCCCTCTTCCCGCTCAGTCCTTGATTTAGATGTCACCTTCTCAATAGGCTTTTCTTTTTTTTTAAATTTCTTAATGTTTTTATTTACTATTGAGACAGAGAGACACAGAGCATGAGTGGGGGAGGGGCAGAGAGAGAGGGAGTTACAGAATTGGAATCAGGCTCCAGCCTCTGAGCTGTCAGCACAGAGCCCGACACGGGGCTCGAACCCATGAACCGTGAGATCATGACCTGAGCCGAGTCTCCCAAGCGCCCCTCAAGAGGCTTTTCTTAAGCATCTGTCAACAGTAGTCCCCAACTTGCCCACTACTCTTTGTCTCCTTCATTTAATTCTCCTTAAACTGTTTCTTCATAGCACTTATCATTTCTTGGCATGTATTACACCTTTATTTCATATTCTGTCTTCTTTCCCCACTAAGAAGAAAGTACCATAAAGGAGTTGTTTTGTTCATTGTCTTATTAGCATTATATTACTTACCTCACTTTTAATAGTTAAACTGGATTTTTATACATTCTTTAATTAATAGTATTCACCTCCTTTAAGATAGAAATGTTCTATTGTCCAAATGTACCACTTTTTAAAGCAAAGGCACTATATGATGTTTTCATATATTAATTTCATGTGTCACACCAATGCATAAGAAATCTAGCACATAAGAGAACATTATAAGGTATTTTTAAAACTATGTCTCTTAATTTGAAAAAAATGTTTTTAAAAAATTTGCTCTATGCAACAAGGCATGATACTAGTACTTTAACTCATCTTCATATTAACCTTTTAGGGTAGATAATATTATTACCAGCATTTTACAGGAAAAGAAATCAATAAACGGAGAAGTGGGGGATAATGAGAAGAAGGTGGTAAAGAGGTGGGCTTTTAAAATACAAGTAACAGGGGTAATGATTTGGGCATGAGTGGAGGGACTTGAAAGAGGTAGGAGGTGCTGACATTCAATGGGAAGAGGGAAGGGCCTCCCTTTCAGAGTACTAGGAAAGGAGGAGAAAGTATGAGTTGTGGTTGTGGTTGGTTTGGTTATAAGGTACACCAGACTTCTTCCCTAGAAGGCTTTTGTTATCTTCTCAGAGTCAGAGGAAACGTGTGAGAAGCACAGAAAAGGTTATTAAAAGACCACAAGGGAAGAAGAGAGACGGCAGGCTAGGGAAACAGAGTGCTCAGTGGCCCTGAGCTTCCAGATGAGACTAGAGATTCATTTTCAGTGGATCCTGGCTGCACGTAGGTGCCACCAATTCCAGCAGCCCTCGGCAGCCTGGATGTATAATGTTGACTGTTGGAATCGTCTAGAGATGGGTTTTCCATGATGTGTGGAGCAAAGGAAAGTGGGGAAAGGGAGTCAAGGATCCTGGTAAGAAGTGAAGGGTCTTACATGAAATGGAAGGGAAGTAAAGAGAAAAGGATGCTGCAAAGTAGCAGGGATCTGATGGGTGGGAAACAGAGCACTACCGTCCAGTGAAACTTTCCTTAATGACAGCAACATCCTAGCTCTGTTGTTGTCCAAGTTACTAGGGTCATATGGCTATTTTCACTTGAAATCTGGCCAGTGTGACTCAGAAACTGAATTTTTAATTCTATTTATTTTTAATGAATTTGAAATTAAATAGGTACACATAGCTAGTGGCTACCATCCTGGATTGCCTAAGGACTTACGGACTAGAGATCCTTGTGAAGATGAACTACTACTATATGAGAACAAATGGCGGAGAGGCAGAGGCGGAACTGCGTTCAGAAAGCGAAGTGTCAACACCGTCGTTACCTGCCCAGACATCTGTTCCCCTCCTCTTTTTTAAGGCCTTAGTTTTTATTTTGATACCTGCCCCTTATGAAGCCCGTATGCGGTAGGGGGAAGTAATTCTCCCCTGGTTCTAGAGGTTTAGATTTAGGTTTTAGACTTATGCTGACCAAGTCCCAGGAATCCAGTCATGAGCCAGTGTCCCTGGTTCTGGGGTGAACCTCAGACCCAGTGTGCATCAGTGAGAGTAAAGAAGACCTTTTCTGGAAATTTCAGGGAAGGGACTTTCTTTCTCCTCTGTGACCTAGCACACAGCGTGAAGCCCAGAACAATAACATAATTTGCCACCCTGAGGGTACTGCTGAGGAATTCAGGAGGCAGCTATGGAAAGAAACTGGATCCCATAAAACCATATCAAGGGACCGAGTCAGTCTGGCCTGCAGGTCTATTCTATTTTCTATTTCATAACTCCGTAAATCACCGTTACAGCTTAAACTGGTTTTGTTACCTGCACTATACAGATGGCTAACTGATAGAAGTGGTGTGTCTGAGTTTACAATTTTAGAGATGGAAAAAAATCCCAGGAGTTGAAATACTGACTGTGGTCTGGAGTGATGGTACAGTAGAGTTGAAGACCAATGGAGATCAAGAGGTCAAGCACTTGAGAGGCCAGAATGTTGAAGACCGCCCTCGCCATCCATGAGGGTAGCTGGATTTGGGGTTAAGGAGAACCGTACATTAGGTGACACATCTTTAGAGAAGTAAGCATTGACTAAGATTTCAGAGAGCATCGTGAGGAGATGATAGTGGGCATTCCTTAAAGGTATTAACTTTCTTCACTTCCCCTTTCCCCTCTCCTTTCCTTAATGTGTGTTTTCAGAATGATGTAAGAGACTAGATGTATATATATATATGTATATATATGAAATGACACATTATATAATGACACATATAATCGAGGCACATAAAAAATGGAGGCAAAGGGACTATAAGGCGTATAAGGCTTGGGAAGATAAGAGAAACTGGGGGTGAGTTCAGTGCACAAACTACCCACTACCGCATCCAGCATGTTTGCTGGAGCTGAGCCACAGTTTGGGTCTAAGTTTTCTATTCACTCACGGCCTAGTCTCTTCTACTTAATCTCTACGTATGAAACTTTTATAAGGTCTGGCAGCTTTATCAGCTAAGCTCTCCTTTAATTATTAGTTTCCATTATGTGCCCAAGGTCAAGGAGCTAGTAATAGAGCCCATGTTTTAAAGGAAAAAGATCCAAATTTCCGGCCCTGCAGGCTTCTCGCTAGACCACACTGCATCTCGAATACAGAGTAATTTCATGGTAGACATCCTTTTTCCTGGACTGCAGGGTCACAGGAAAACCAAAGAGCTACTGGGGTATTTTTGTTCGTGACTCTGAACCCTGGTGACTGACGATGGAAAAGAGTCTGACAGACGCCCCAGGCCCCTGGTGGACCATGTCTGGACAGCCTGGCCTGGGAGAGGAAGTGCTGTAGCAGCCGATCTCCAGGGAGTCCCTGTGCTAAGGTAGCAAATGCTCCACACATCAAGATTAAGGTGGTTTGGCAGAGGCATGGAGGAGGGGGAAATGCAGTGCGCCAACCCCTCCCAGCCCTGGCAAGTTTGTGCCCTTGGTGGCTTTCAAGATAAACATCTGGCCACTTCCTGTGTGTGAGCAATTTCTCTTCCTGCTGCCTCAGTTCACCACCCTACCTCTGTCCAGCCCATCTCAGACTCTAAAATCCTTGTGAAGTCCAACCCTCGTTTTATCCAAGAACTCCGTATCTGCGGGAGTAAAAACATCTCACTGCAGACTACTTAAAACACCAGGAATCCGAGCCACATTTTCCTTCTTATCCATTCCTGGACGTATCCTGCCACATAAGGGAGGGTCCTACGATGGGGCCTTCTGTGTAGATGCTGGGTTCCTGAGGTGTATCCAAGGTTGTTTCCAGGGGATGGAGAAAAAACAGAAGCATGCCCTCTGTTCTTCTGGTCATATACGTCGCATTAGGGACTCTTGGACTGGAAAATGGTGCCGTGATTCAGTGCGGTGGTAACCTCCCGCATTTCTTCAGACAGTTTCTAAACTTCACTGGGTTCTGATTCATTCGGTCCCACAAATGAATGCATATGTGCTCATACTACATCACTTGACATGACACTTCACAGGGATGTCACAAGCCCCTTGGGAAACTCATACTTGGATCGCCAGAGGAAGAATTTTAGTTCTCTCTGGCTAATTCGGACAGCTTAGACAGTATCAGTTAGAGATTCTAAAAATAAATTGTTGAAAAAGACACTAGCCTTCTAAGTGTCCAGAGATGTAGGTTCTTGTCCCAAATCCACTCTTTACAAGCTGTGTGACTTTGGGCTGTCTGTCAGTTTCCTTGGGGTAAAATGTGGATAATAACACCGGCCCTGCTCATCTAATGGCATGTGAGGCGCAACTGAGAAATCAGTGAGATTTTCTATATAATCTAGAAGGAACAAAGTGCGCATAACAGGACATGGGATCTGACCTACTTGATTTGTGAAGTTCTTCACTGTCATACATTTCTCGTTCCTGCAGTGGTATCCCGTTCTCCTCAGGGCCAGTGCCAAATGCTGACCTTCTGCTTCCTTCTAACTGGGTAAAGCTTCCAGTAAATTGTCAGGTTCTAGATCCCTGTGGGCCAGTTTTGACCATCTTTATTACATACGTCCTGAGTATGTTGCTAGACATTTGTTCTATAAAGGGACCATTTGGAAATAAAGATTAGAATTGTTTTGTTAATGATTCACTAATGAATTAAGTTCCGCATTAATAGTTGATTATTTATAAAGGTGCTGAGTGTGACGTTTGTGAGTTCTCCATCCCCTCCTTCCCAACGTAAACAGGCAAACACATGGCAGCATTTTTATCCCTCCTTCCAATCACTGCACATAGGTATAGAACAGGGGCGCAGGTGCACAGCTGTCCTGCTCATCATCTAGGATCTCACAGTTGCTGTACGTCGTTCTCTGACCACCTATAAAACAGCCTCCTCTCTGCCATCTCATTAGGACCATATTTAAAAATGGGGGAGTGTCTTGAAATATTAAAAAATAACATCAGATAGAATAATAATTCTTACCAGTAAATAGGAATGGCAGTGCTTTACATCTCTATCATGCACATAAAGCCCTTTATGTCCATTATTCTGCACGTCGCCATGTCAAATATGACAGGATACCTTGGGAGGCCTGATGGGCTTATCGTGGGGGAACAGAAGCCGACTCGATGGGAAGGGCAGAGTGAGGCAAAGGCTCCACCCACTCCTGTTAGAGATGAGGTGCTGTAACCCCACAGGTCATTGGGTCAAGGCCCCTCTATCCCCAGGATGAGAGCTGCCTCCACGGGGAGTCAGTGATTTATGTGATCCCTACTGCAGGGAAGGAAAGTGACAGGAGGTGTTCAGGGATTTCACGTCTAGACAGGGCGGTGTCCGAGGAAGCCGGTGCTCTCCTCCAATTAATTGGAGAATGCTTTAGCAAATTTTGTTCTTTTTTTTTTTTTTACCCTGTGGGGAAATGAGTTTGTTTCTGCCTGTGACAAAACCCATAACCTTTAGGATAGTGTTGAACGAGCAGACCTGGATTATTTTTAGTTCTCCTCTCAAGCCTGGGACTCACTTCTTATTTCCATTTTATTGGTGAAGAGCTGAAGAGGCCTATTGTAAGAAAAGGAGTAAAAACAGGAATGGGTTAGATACTCTTCACAGTGGGATCTTGCTGAAGCTCACCACACCTCTGGGATGTGTGCCCTTGGGTGCCCTGTTGACTCCTGGCCTGTGGCAGACAGGGACGTGAGGATGGAAGGATGCTGCTTTATCAGTTGTCTTCAGGGACTGTCCCTTGTGCCTGTGCTATGCAGGCATTCACTCTGATTAGTCAGTTCATAAGTTTTATTAAATCTTCATTAAATCTTAAGAACCATTAGTGGAGAAGCCAAGTTTTGAGAGCAGAATGTTATTTTTTTTTCCATGCAAGAGTGGGGGGGAAATGTATCTTATGTAGTAAAAGTGAAGAAATCTGAGGAGCCCCATTTAAGTGTTTTCCTCCTTTCCTCTGGAGCCCCCATCTCTTCCTCCATGGGCAGCAGTAATACCATGACGATGAGGCCAAAAATATTTAAAAGCATTTTAAAGTTACCACCGAAAGGAGAAAATGGTACATTTACACTCGTCTTTCTCCACTTAATGGCATTACCAGAGATGCCTTGTCCCCCTTGGGCCATAAATTGAGACATCACTCAACAGTTGTCCTGGCAGATTTCCCCCAAAAAGGCCACTTATGAAGTGACTAATCATATTGGAGGCTAATTTACTGAACATTTAAAGCCATCGGGTTGGGGGGATTAGGAGACTCTGAACCTGGGATACAATCCATTATGCCCCCAAACTGAGGACCCGGGTCTGGCTCATCCTTGCGCCCTGTGCAAGGAGACAAGGTCATTTTTCCTCTCCCTCTCGAGCTGCAGGAATCACAGCCTGGTTGGGGAAAGCCGCCATATTAGGGGCTTTAGACTAAGACATGCAAAAGCCCTGGTCTTTCTGGTCTGGAATGGACATTAACTTTTCCCTGGGCAGCTTTATTAAGAGCACTGGGGTATGCTTGAGGTCAGAGAGGAAATGAGGATTATAAGTGTAACGTAATATTCACTTCCCCAAATTTGGATAACCCAGTGATTTCAATCAAGGAGACCTTAATTCTGAACCCTATATGGAGCCTCTGCATATTCCAGAGCTCACCTCCTAAGCCCCCCCGTCTTCCCTATGTACTTTCTGCTCCTGGAAAGGAGCTTGGATATAGGGAAAGCTATTACCATTTGTGTTCTTCTGGAAGTTTGTGTCATAAAGGGGCCTGACCTCTTTGCAAGAGGGCAGCCGATAACAGACTTTCTGGAGAGGTGTGGACATCACTCCTATCTTCTGTCCTAAGTAGTAATAATATATGCCACTCTGCTGTATGTTTGCATCCCACCGCCATGTGCCAGTATGTTCTCACACCCCCTCCCAGTGCTGTTTTTGGCCAAATGCCAGGTATACAGTAATCCAAATATGATTTTGTCATGCTGTATGTCCTTATTTGATGATTACACACACAGCAGCTTTTTCTCTCTTGCAGAACTCTTGGAAATACTCTAGGATGGGGGGATACCCACTCATAACTTCAGACTTACAGTGATCTAAAGAAAAAGGAGCTCAGTGAAAGAGAGTGTCACCTCGTAGCCATGCCCTAGGCCTGAGATGCACGAGCACTATTGATTGAGATTCAGCTGACTAGAGCATTAGTAAATTGATTAAAATCACAAGATGACTCAGCAAATCTGTGACGCCTCTTTGGGAAGGGACTGCTTTGTTAATTTATTGCCGCTGGATATTCAGTTTGAGTTGAGGGAGAGTGCAGTGTGTTCTGTGAGTGAATTCCAGCTACAGAGAAGGAGGGAAGAAGCGGGTGTGGGGCAGAGGGAACAGCTAATGTGCCAGAGTGTCTATGAGTGTAAAGTCACGTACTTGAGTGTTCTGCTGCCAAGAGGAATTAAAACATGCAGATGCCTTTGTGCAGAAGTGACCACGTTATGCAAGACAACATAACAACACTCCTGTGCTGGTATTAAAGGGTTCTTTGAATATGAAGTTCCTATAAAATGACTAATCCCAAATAAAGAAAATTCTTAAGTGTTTCTGAAGAATTCAATTGACTGTGTGAGCATTGTAGCCTCTGCTTACCTACCTTGATTAAAATTCTTTAAAAAATTTTTTAATGTTTCTTTATTTTTCAGATAGAGACAGAGTGTGAACAGGGAAGGGATAGAGAGAGAGAGAGAGAGAGAGAGAGAGAGAGAGACAGAGTCCAAAGCAGGCTCCAGGCTCTGAGTTATTAGCACAGAGCCTGACGTGGGGCTTGAACCCACGAACCATGAGATCATGACCTGAGCCAAAGTCAGATGCTTAATTGACTGAGCCACTCAGGTGCCCCTAAAATTCATAACCCAGTTTTTCTAAAGGCATTTCCAAAGGCTAAGAAACCATCACAAAGTTTCCTTGCTATGTACAATTAAAAGAGATATGTAACAGTGATAAAAGGTAAAGTTAATATTGTATCCCCAGACACGAGAGTCAGTAGAATTATTATTTAAAAGAAATTTTTTTACATTTATTGATTTTTGAGAGACAGACAGAGACAGAGTGTGAACAGGGGAGGAGCAGAGAGAGAAAGAGGCACAGAATCTGAAGCAGGCTCCAGGCTCTGAGCTAGCGGTCTGCACAGGGCCCAACATGGGGCTCAAACCCATGAACTGTGAGATCACGACCTGAACTGAAGCCAGACGCTCAACTGCCTGAGCCACCCAGGCGCCCTGAGAGTCAGTAGAATTAGATGAATGCTTGCCTGGTGGGCAGTGGGAAGAAGGACGGGTTTTTACAAAACCATGTTAAACAATTTCATTTTATTCAGCAAGAGCAGTTGTGAAAGATGTGATAATGAATAAATTCCTATGAAGCTTAGAATTTGCAAAAGAGATACAAACGTCTATAAAGAATTGAGACGGCTTGACAGGAGAGTTCATCTACTGTGAAAGCACAGAAAAGAGAAAGCATAAAGTGTGGTTTATTGATATTCTCCTTAAATTTCAATCATCACTGCCATTGTGACACAAAATCAATTTCAAATGTCAAAATAAACCTACTGGTTGATGACACTGAAGCCAATGTTACCGGTCATGTGATTGATCATTAGGCTGTTCAGAGCATGGGCTCTGTTGGGTTTTAGTTTGGTTTCTAACTCTCTAACTTTGTGCCCATGGACTATCTATTTTTACCCCTTGTTGTCTTGGTTTCCCCATCTCTGAAATGGGGATAGTAATCACACCTATCCTACAGTACCTACCTACCCTACAGGGTTGTTCTGAGGACTAGGAGGGTTTATACAGGAAAGGGTTTGGGGCAAACAAGTGTCCAATGGGGTACTTATTATTGCAGTAGTATCAGTTCAACAACAAGTGTAATGAATAATTTTCTATTTTTGCTATACAAGAGAACTACAACAACAACCAAACCCAGTAAAACTTGCCTGAGGTGCTTAAGGTCGATTCTGAATATTATCAGATCTGAATAGAGTCTAGTGCATATACATTGATGAAATAGGAGTCTTCTGATATATGAGCCCCAGGAAGCCAGGAAAATGTCATGTGGGATTTGCCCCTGCCTAAACAATAGACCAGTAGCTAAATTATTTTAAAAAGGCCCTTTGTCTCCCATTTCTCTTCCTTCCTGTCCTTTTCCTTTTTTTTCTTATTTCCTAACTGGGAACGTGCTTTCATGGGACTGTGGTTATTGAACAGACATGCAAACAAGAAGTTGTCACGCAGAGTGAAGAAAACTGTGTGCGTTTGGGGTGGCCACAGCAGAAGGAGTAGAGTGAAGGCGGTTGGGGCAGGATTTGCAACGGGGGTGATGTGTGCCCTGAACCTCAAGTGATGAGGAAGCGTGGAACCTTCCGTGATAGCGGCGCGGAAAAGATGGATGAGAAGAGCCGCACCCGTCGAATGTGCCGATACTGATCCAACATCGAGCTCTCTTCTTGTATGAAAATGTGACTTTATCATATCACCCTGGACCAGGCAAAAATAAAAAGAAAGAAACACTCCCAGCCATTCTAGATAAGTAGGATTGAAGCTATCACACAGTGTCATTTTCACATTTCCATTCAAAGAGAAATGATGTGAGAGGATATTCCTTGGGAATTTTAAGGCAAACTGGAATGCATCATATTCCTCTGTTTCATCTACTATCAATTTCTTAACTTCATCTTTGTATTTTATCTGCATAAAGGCTTTTATTTTTTAGAGAGTTATGGTCCCTGTTGGAGATTTATAAGCTGGAAAGAGTTAGGTCCTCTCCAAAACAGACATGAAGAGTTGAAGTATTGAGGGCGGATTGAGTTTAAGTGCTTTTAGTGTTTATTTGAATAAAACACGTCCACTTTTCGTGCGTTTACCTAATGGCATTTCAGAGAAAGAGTAGAAAGTTTATAGCAGAGAGAAATCTTACTTATTGAGGGATTTGTGTGACAGGCAGTCACTGAATCAGACAAAATAAATTAACAAAAATTTAATTAGCTTGTATCATTCTTGTCAAAACTGACAACTAAAACATGGAGAAAAGATCATGTTTTCTCCAGAGAGTGTGTTTTTTTTTCATCTGAAGAGAAACTTTGACTTCTACAACTATTTATAGATTTCACATGGTCCGATGTTTCCTACATTTCAGGAAGATTCAAGAGTTAAGTCACAAACGACCAGGAGACTTTCTCTCCACTCCCCACCCAAGATCTATAGAGACACTTGCCTAGTTCTATGCATTTTAGCTATAGAGTTTGCACTCTGACCCATTCTCTCTCTTTTTTTAATTCTTTAAATGTTTTATTTATTTTTGAGAGAGAGAGAGAGAGAGAGAGAGAGAGAGCATGAGCAGGGGAGGGTCAGAGAGAGAGGGAGACACAGAATCTGAAGACAGGCTCCAGGCTGTAAGCTAGCTGTCAGCACAGTGCCCGACACGGGGCTTGAACCCACAAACCGTGATATCATGACCTGAGCTGAAGCCGGATGCTCAACTGACTGAGCCCCCCAGGTGCCCCCATTCTCTTTTTTATGGGGTTTGTGAATTAGAGCACAGGGACATTCCCTGGTCAAGCTCTATCTCCCAGCTCAGCAGTTGCCACAACTTGTTGGTGCAGCGAGCCCACTGAAGAGTATCAGCAGGATGATCCAAAGCAAGTCATTACAACCTCTCAGTCACTGGATATGGGAACTGCCCATCCCTGGGGCCACTCAGGGGAACTGCCTCTTCCCCTGTCCCCTTCCCCATCACACTGCTGCTACCATATCAGCAGACCTCAGGGCTGCCTCCCGCAGATAGGGCTGTGAAAGCCCAGAGCGAGTTTCAGAGACACAGGTTTTTATGTCTGTGGGAACTACCACAGCCGCAGCACCACCAGCACCACCAGCACCGACCCAGCTGCTCCAGGGCCTCCCCAAACCCCTTCAAGGAAGAGCTTCTGTGTGGTCCAGCAAGTCTACCTACCTCTTCTCTCCCAGAGCGCCTGCCTCGACTTCTCTTCTTGTCCTCACCTAAAACACTCTCATTCTCTCTCTTGGGTCCCTTGCTTCCAGCAGAGGCCCTTATATAGAAAGTGACCAGAAATAGACCAAGACCTGCTTATAGTGCGGACAGTTACCTCTTTGGCCAGAGTGCAGATGACATCCTAGATTGTGTAACTGGAGTTTTAAAAATGCATTTAAAAATTTTTTTTAATGTTTATTTTTGAGAGAGAGAGAGAGAGAGAGAGAGAGAGAGAGAGCATGAGCAGGGAAGGGGCAGAGAGAGAGAGAATGAAGCATAGCATCTGAAGCAGGCTCCAGGCTCTGAGCTGTCAGTCCAGAGCCTGACGTGGGACTCGAACTCATGAACTGCGAGATCATGACCTGAGCCGGAGTTGGACGGTTAACCAACTGAGCCACCCAGGCATCCCTAAAAATGCATTTTCTTAAAGAAAAATCCCATGACACTTTTGATCTTACAGATCAACAAACATTTATAACTAGTCTGGAAGTCATTATTTGCAACAGAATAAAGCAAGAAGTTAAAATGTTTATTCCCATAAAAACAAACCTATATAAAGGAAGGCATGCTAGAATATGTTTACAAACTCCTGATGCAGACATAGGGTGAGCCATTTGGCTTAAAGAAAATCATGGCAGTAATTATTAGCATTTGCAAATTGCTGGCATAGTATTTGCATTCCTAACTGTTTTGCATATCGCATCTTTGGGGTGCAAATTCTATTGTCTTTATTTCACCCGTGAGGGAGCCAGAGTTTAGAGCCTCTTAATCACTTGCCCAAAGTCACACAGTTTGAAAGTAGTAGAATGTAGATGTTTATACCTACTAACCTACCTTCCTCCTTGCTTCTGTTTGGGTTGGTCACATATAATACAGTTTCAATATAGAAGTGAGACATTTAGGAAGAACTTCACCGCTTGGATTTCATCATCTTCTACAGTTAACTCTACAGTTAAAACAAAACAAAACAAAACAAAAAAGGCTTTACAATCATTCCATTATCAATGGTTCTCTACTGGGGATGTGTTTGTCACCACTATTCCCCCCCTCACCCCCGGGGGACATTTGGCAATGTCTGGAGAACTTTGGGTTGTCACAAATGCATCAGGGATGCTACTGACATCTACTGGGTAGAGGCTGTGTGTGCTGTTAACCGCTCTGTGGTGCGCAGAACAGCCTTCCACAGCCAAGAATGATCTGGTCCAAATATCAACAGCAATGAGAGTTTGAAACCGTGGTGTAAGTGACAGTCTTACGCAGTATTCAATATATAAAACCTAGAGAAAACATTCAGGTTCTAGATGAATTACCTAGTATTATATCCTTGCTGATTTTCTTTATTATACTAAATTTCTCACTTACTTTATGTGTTTTCCTATTGTATATACAATTTGGCACCAACATACCCATTAGTAAGCTCTGCCTTTCAAGAGATCCTATGGACCCCTCAGGGAAAGGCCCAAACCTTCTGTTTGCTTGCGACCATCATGAGTCCAATGGAGTCTTAGAAGGTCCATAGTTAGCGCTTCTGGTTGGAAGCAAAACTTATTTCCAATCAGAGGTGAAGCCGTCATGGTTTGTAGACTGTCCAGGGGGATTGGAAACCACGCCTTTCAGCGAATACTGCCGGGAAGAAGGGCGCCTCATTTATAGAGGGGGGCACACTTTAGAGGAGGGTAGGATGTGTGATTGCAGCGGGGCTGCGTGACTTTTTTAGCAAAAGCCCTAGAAACACGGCAAGTATTAGGCTGAACAAATTATCAATTCTATACACAGGAGCAATGTCTTTCAGGCTCAGGATGTACCTAGAATATGTATTTTCTCTAACAACATGACACATGCTCTCTCCCACGTTCTCTTCTCGCACTATTTTTTCCCCTCTCTCCCCGTTTATGGGGAAATATTGAGCGAACATTTACTCAGCAATTAGGACTTCATGGCAAAACTTTCAAAGCTGGGCTGGGCAGAGAGTCAAAACCTACATTTGGTGGCGAGGTTTTAAGTGCCCACAGTGAACAACAGTGTGTATAGCTTTCCTCTTCCTCACTGGGTGGCTTTGAAGCCATTTCTAGAAACAAAAGGAAGAAAGTGTGGGATATGCTGGGAGAACCTGTCTGGGAGAATTTTGCTCTCAGGTTTTATTAGAATTTCCATTATTTTTGGTGGGTAGGCATCTTCATTATGATAGAAGATGCCCCCAATGAGGGTGGTGAATGTATGGAAAACAGTAGCAAACGCCAAATAAATTTAAAACTCTGGTTATTTTTCTAGACAGTGATTGCTGCTTCAGGGACTGCCTTTCTCTAAGCGGAATTTTCACACTGAGCGAGAGAGCATAAACGAAGTGGTCCTTTGTATTTTTGTTTTTATTTTTGTTGATGGCTTGTCTTGCCCACCTGCATGCGTTTTATGGACTTTGTGGATTAGCCACAGAGAACATTCAGTCCTACGTTGTTTTAATTTCCTATCTCTGTATGCATCTGGCTTCATCACTTAAAATTTAAATGTCCTCGAAATACAAATGGATTCTGAAGCAGTCCCAGGTAGGCAGTCCCCGGACAAAACTTTGAAGTGAGTAAAGTTTCAAAATTCCTTTCTCACGCTTGCCGCTTCACTCCAGAAGTCTTAGAGGCTGGTGCGATCTTGAGCCACAATGCACCGTCTTTCCAGATTTCTCTATTAATAGCTGAGGAAACCAAGGTCTAGATCTGTCCAAGGTTAGCAAGAAGTTAGCAGTAGGACTGATGTGAAACCCCTATTTCCTGGCTCCTCTCTTCTGCAAGCTATTAAAATAGTGGGGTGATGACGACTTCTTGGGGATGCATTTGAAAATGTGGATTCTTTAGGTAGGCGGTCTTTCCAAGTCGAAGACACTCAGATTCTGGGGAATGACATCTGGTCCCCTTCCCCCACTGCAAAGTCCTCACTCCTTAACGGATCAGCTCTTGGCTACCGTGATGCTGAAAAGCAACAGTCTTTAGGCATCCACTCTTCATTACCTGTCCCTGAAAATGTAAGGACACAGGTCTGAATCAAACTGACTCTGACCTTGGAGGCCTACGTGTCAGCTTCTCAGTCAATAGAAGGGCACACATTGCCCAAGGAAGGAGGGACCACCCTTGTAACCCCCAATCAGGAAAGGCCAGTTAACACCTTTAACATTTCTAAAGGCAGGCATAAAGATGGAGGCTATAAGAGAATCACCTATTGCTTAAAACTAGTCACGCCCTACGTGAGGGTCCTGGGCCCACTCTGTGATTGGTCAATACTCTAAATGTTGTGATTGGCTCCCACCAAAAGTATTAATGAATGGTTAAACCTGCTGTCAATACACCTGTGTCCCATTTCCTGTAACGCCCTCTTCCCAAAAAAGCCCCTACCCCACCACGTTGGGGGCTCTCAGCATGGATCCACTGCGCCAGTAAAGTCTGTGAGCCTGAGCTTAGGCCCCGGCGAGCCTAAACTCATAATAATGCCCTTTGCTTTTGCATGCGTGACTCGGTCTCCCTGGCGGTCTCTGGTTTTGGGGGATGATATTGGAAACTTGGGTATAACCAAAATATCTCATTGATTCTCCTAATATTCACTCTATGTTCTGTGCCACACACTAGTGTTAAATCAATGAGCAACAACAACAACAACAACAACAAAAAGCTGGACCCCTGGACTTCCTGGGATGTGCAGGTTTAGCTCGCTTTAAAGGCTAACTACTTAAGCTATCGAATCCCGGGCCCATGTGACTGCCTGTATAATGGCAATATTTTTACCTTCTAAAAAGTCCTCATGGTAGTTGATGTGAATGTATATGTGTGTTCTTAGTCTAGTGGCTCCCCATGCATTAGCTCATTTGTGGTGAATTGGGGGTTTGTGCAATAAAATAAGGAGACACGACCTTGGAGTATTAGCGTATTTTAAAGAAAAAATTGGAAATTATTTTATTGTTTATTTGTTTAAAATGTATTTGAGAGAGAGAGAGAGTGAGGTAGCAGGGGAAGGGGGCAGAAGGGCAGAGAGAGAGAGAGAATCTTAGGCAGGTTCCATGCTCAGTACGGAGTCTGATGTGGGCCTCGATCTCAAGCTTCTGGAATCGTAACCTGAGCCGAAACCCAGAATCAGATGCTGAGCCGACTGAGCCACCCAGGCGCCCCTGGAAATCCTTTTATTTCATTTTTACAAAAGATCTTGTGTTGGTATAAAAGAGAAATGATTCTGTGACAACCCCAATTTAATTATGCAGCATTTGAGTAGAACAATTTCTATGACGTAAATGGGGAAAGATGAGTGGAATGTGCGGGCAGAGGGAGAGGGCTGTGCGAACACTGCCGTCAACACGTTGAGTCACATTACACTGGTTCTCAAGGACAGACTCCAGAATCCTCTTCAATAGCTGACAGCTACCAAATATGAGAGGAAATGCGCTCTTAGCCTTGCTGCGTTCAGTCAGCTTTTATACCTTTAACTTGACAGATTGAGTCAGAGACTGAATATAAAGGTGGTATAAAGACTGTAGACATCTTGAGGATGAGAGAGAGATATTAGGGAGGGGGGGTTATTTTCAGGAGGCTGTTTAATTTCAAGAGATAGGAGAATGTAACTACATTCTGTAACAGCCAGCAGAAGTTGAGTGTTGGAAATGGGTCTCTTTTCTTCTCCTTTCTATCAGCTTCACAGATGGGGTGAAAATAGCCAAAGGTCTAAGAAATGTGACCACGCCCAACATCTTGTCTAATAAGCAGATTTCTTCACTTTTTTTTTTCTGCCCCTTTAAAATGTAAGTGGTCTTGCCTTACGGTCCTCTATCAGGGAATCTGTTCCCAAATTGAACTTATGTTTGGGGATGACAGAGAAATATACATATTTTTCCTTAGCCTCAGATTTGATTGTAGGAAAATAGATGTCTTCTATTTTGTTTCGTATTTTTTTTGCTGCTGTCAAGAGTATATTTTATGGATGTGTTTTATTTACATCTAGCTTTTATTTAAAGTGAACGGACTAATTTCCGCTTTGAACTTTTTAAAAAATCTATAGTTCCTAATTAGTTGGCCCCGTTGTGTCTTATAAACTAGCTGTTTTATCACGTATTTGAGGTGGAAAATAAAGGAGGGGGAAAGGGAGGGAAGAGAATGAATATAATCTACCCACATCCTACACAATGTGGAAGCCACACACCACACTGTAAAACTCAGTGGAATGTTAATCTCTCTGATAAGGTCTTTATAAATTCCAAAATGGACCAAGGTCTCTTCAATAACAAAAGTATCTCAAAATGTCCCCAATACCATGTATCTGAATATGTTCCCAGCTGCTTATAGCACTTGATGTAACATAGTTGCCATTGTGAGTCCCTGTTCTCTCAAGGCTGTTTCTGCGAGAACAAAGTGCACTTGACTCAGAAGTAACCCATTTCAGGAGATCCCAGAACTCACAGGCAGATGCTGCTTTTCACCGTCTAGCATGCTTTAAAATAACTCAGAAGACTAGTATCGTATACATTCCCAGATATTACGGATTTGCTGCATTTCATTCTTGATGTTTCAAGATTCCCCCTCCCCCGCCCCCCGCTCGAGACTTCCAGCCCCTTTTTTCTAGCCACTTTTTTGTAGAGTCTACTCTCAGCAAATGTAAATACCCGATAAAATTGTCCACTTGGGATAGTTGAAGCTGGATCCTCATAAGAACAAGGATCCAAGTGAACCTGGTTTACTTCACATGGTAGAAATACAATCTTCTGATTATCTGTGTAATCATTTTTATTATGTTTATTCACACCTATTTGTTTGCTTGATTTTTTTGGTTTAAAGTAAAGACAAGGATCTATTTCTAGACTCGTGCCTCTTTTTTGGATTAAAATAAAGGCAAGGATCTATTTCTAGACTTGTGCCTGGCATTTAATAAATATTTGCTAAATGAAGAAAATATTAATGATATAGAAAATAACCTTAATTTTTGGTGACAGTAGGTAATTTTCCCAAAGTTTATGGTTCACTGTCCCAGCCACTTTTTATTTTTCGTAATAGTGTCTGCAGTGACTGAGAAAAATGGGAAAGGACCCTTATCCTACCATTCTCCTCTCAGATAGCTCAATTACTGGATAATAATAAGTTTTAAGACCTAGGAAGCAAGTCAGAGGCATATTTATTCATGCTTTTGACAATTTGGCAGGTTTTTAACCCTATTTTCCTTCTTTTACCAATGTCAAATTATATAAAATATGTATGTAACATTTATTTAATATTTTCCACCATGTACGCAATCGACAATTTAGAAAATAATTAAACAGAAAGTGAAATATTTGAATGGTTTTATATAATTGGAGTTAAAAATTCAAATATGGTTCTCAGAGTTCTGAATATAATAAATAGCATTAGGGGGAAGAAACACATTTAAAACTTAATTACAGATCCGGCTTACGTCCACTTTTCAACCATGTAAGTTTCTCCAGTAAGATTAAAACAAACCATCTGCTTTATTTTTCACAGGACATGGTTACTAGAATGTTAGAAACATTTCAAATTTTTTTAAATCACATCTCTTTATTTTCCTCTGATTTTAAGGATTGCTGGCCAGTTTATGTATCAACTTCGAATTACATGACGTGATGGTCAATTTTATATAGTCTCCAGTGATTCAGCTGCACACTGATCCAGGTGTTGGTGTGAAGGTATTTTGTAGATATGCTTAAAGTCCATAAGCAGCTGACTAAGTAAGAGAGATCATCCTAGATAATCTGGGTGGACCTGATTTAATCAATCAAATGTGCTGTTGAACAGAATCGGCATTTTCCAGAAGACTAAAAAATTCTGCCTGTGGCCTGTAGCTTCAGTCCGTACCTGAGAGTTTCGGGGTGTCCTTCCTGGTGGCTGGCCTGCTGATTTCGGAGTTGCCTAGCCAGCCCTCATAATCCTGTGAGCCAGTTCCTTGCAGTATATCTTCCATTGGTTCTGTTTTTCTAGTGAAATCTCGAGTGGTAACACTTGAAGGTTATAAAGATGCCCCATTGTATCTTCTGGTTAATTTTGAATGAATAATGAATATTTCCTTTTACCACTAAGTTTCTCTCTTCCTAATACTCATAGATACATAATCCTTAATTTCCTAAAAAGCACTTAGGTTAAATTAAACGGAGTTAATTCTGTAGCAACATGAATGATTCCCACCTAAATTATTTGTATTCTAGGCTTAGGCTTTCATCTACCACGAGTATATTAGTTACCTCTTTCTGCATAGCTTATTGCCCCCAAATTTAGTTGCTGAAAACAACACCCATTTGTTATCTCACAATTTCTGTGGGTCAGGAATCCAGGCATGGAAAGCTGGGTTCTGTGCTTCAGGTTCATGGGCTGCAATTAACCTGTCAGATGGGGCTGTGGTCTCATCTCCAGGCTGAAGTGGGGAATGAACCACTTTTAAGCTCCCAGTTTGTTGGCAGAATTCGGTTTCTCATTACTTGTTAGCCAGAAGGCCTCAATTCCTTGCTGGCTTTTAGGATAGAGTTTGACCTCAGTTCTGTGCCACGTGGGCTTGGCAGCTTGCTGCGTCAAAGCCATCCAGAGAGAAAGTCTGCATCCTTTTGTAACGTAATTACAGAGGTGACATTCCAACCCTTGGCCATATTCTGTTCATTAGAAAGAAATCAGTAGGTCCAGCCCACACTGAAGGGGCAGGGGGAGATGATAAAGGGTGTAAACCTGAGAAGGTGGGGATTATTAGTAGCCATCTTAGGGACTGCCCACCATATCAATTTTTTTTTAAAGTAAGGCACATTCCTATTGCAGGAAGCCTCAAGATGTGCAGTGACAGCAGAGAAGCCAATCTCTGAGAAGAGAAAGATATCTCAGTCCAGAACATGAATTTTCAATTTCCCCAAATGCTTATATCTTTAGCTGTGGTGAGAACAACAGAGATCTCAAAATGTGTGCCCAAGTTTCTCAGCCCTCTCCACATTCCTCTGTCATTCTTGAAGACCCAAACAATAAAAAATAACCCAACATCTGTGGTTGAAACCAGAGCCAAGAGACTATATACTTAAATGATTGTACCCACACTAGGCAAGCACATCAGCAGTACAAAGAGATGAGAGAATGGGGATCAAGGAGTTGGAAATCTGGATAAATATACAGTAACTCTAACTAATTACTAAAGCCAAGTAGTGTGTGTTGGCTAAGGAGAGTGTTACGGTGATGAGGAGGAAACCAGCCAGATGGGGTCTGGATATGTTTGCTTCAGGCCCATGGATGTTGCCAAAGCACTATTTCAAAAGGTGCCAGCATCAGAGAATTCCTCAGGGGAAATTCTTGTGCTGGGAAGAAGGCTGTCTTATTGTTTGTGAAAAAACGCCTTCATATTTCAGGTCACAACACAGCAGTTCTGATGAAACTGGTTTGCAGAATGTAATCCTTGTCAGCCCACTTCCTTCTTGGAATTAAGGAGTCTCAGCATTATAAGGAAATCGAAATATTCCGTAGTTCAACCTCTAACCTAGTGCAGATTCTCTTCTCCCGTGTTGAGTGAAGGTCATCTGTATCTTCTTGAGTCCAGTAGTGATAGAAAGTCTGAGTCAGGAGGCAGTCTTTTCAGTATTAGACCTATCCAGTTGATGCAATATTTGTTTCGTGTTGAGTTGAAATCTGGCCCCCATCAGCTTTATTACTTGGTTCTAGCGTGGCTCTCAAAAAAGGTGCAAAACCAAACTATTCCCTATTTGATGTCATGGACTAGCAAATACCAAAAAGAGTTCCATAAATTCTTTTATTTGCCCTCTATAACCTGCATGCCTTTTATGATACATTGCATTTTCCTTGGTGATTCTTTGTAGGTTACAGCTTGCCACAATGTTCCCTTCTCTCTATAAACTGTACCTTTTAAGCTCTAATTTGTTAAGATCCATGTTAAAATATGAGCACCTGGTTTGGTGACATCACGCCTGAATATGAAAATCATCAGGGAACTCTTCTTATGAGCTATAAATAATAATGTCAACAGTGATGTTAGGTTTGGGCAGTAAATGTTATATTGTTGGCTCATTTGATTTTCTGAAGACTGAAAAATGAAATGAAAATTCTCCTAGTTTTCCTTTTTCCTTTCCTTCCCTTTCCTTCTCTCTTTATCTCTTTTTTTCCTTAACAAGACTATGAGAAAATGAATTTATATCTATTATTATCTACTGTGTGTTAGACTCCCTTCTGGTACTTCATAGAAGTAATAATTAGGGTTTCTCTCCCTACAGATGAGGAAACTGAGACTCGGAGGATTTAAGTAGGTTGCTCATGTTTACATAGCTACTAAATATTACACCTTGGATTGACGTCAGTTGAATCCAGTTTGTGTTTTCTCCCCATAAACATGGCTAGACAGTCTTCACACTTACCATATAGAGGCTTAAGGGGTTCCAGAGGTGACCTATTTAAAGCCTAGTGGTATAGCCAATAAAAGGATTTGCATTATCTCTCAAGATCTGATTTGTCTGAACCGACCTGACTTAATATCAGGGCAAGGGCTGGTCACCAGCTTCTTTCCACCATTTATGATTTAATGATTTAATCATAACTGTGTAATTTAAAAAAAAACTGCTTTGGATTTATCTCCACATGACTTCCTCTTTTAGGTTTTGATTTGTCATTCTACGTCAGTGAGCTTGTATTAAATCTTTGGGTCGGTTATGTTGTTAAATTTAACAAAAAAATAGATACACTGCTATGGCAAATAAATAAATTATATATATATATATTTGCCCTAGGAGCATAACACACACATCCACACACATCCATCTACATGCACAGTATTTGTGTGTTTGTTTAATCTAAATCAATAATAAAGCCATTGGAAAGCCAGAACCAGGAGAAGTGCCCCATGACAGAGTATTAGATAATTATTTACAGAGTGGTAAAAAGCTCTTAATCAGCATTCTTAAGACCTAACTTTTCACCCAGGTTTGACTACTTTGGATTAACCAGCTCCTGCTGCCCTATCTATGACTATCTAAAACGCAATGGCTTCGACTTTGCCAGAGTCAGTGGAAATTATGTAACCATTGTTTCTTCAGACCACACCAGCCTAGGGATATGAATTGGGTCACATTTACATAAAAATCATGTAAGACCTCCTACTTACTCTGCGACCTGTGGTCCCATCCAAAGCCCGGTGCAGATACCCAGCAAATTCTGATTCTTTCCAGGAATCCTTAGGGGGTGATCTCACTGGGTTTTGGGCATGAATGATCATCCAGTTGTTCCCTCCCTGACCCAGATCTTTAAAGATGTGTGCTGCCCGGACATCTGGGGCTTGCTAGAGTGCAGACAGCTCAACACATCAACACCACCCCTGTGCCCACAGACACTTTTGCATTCGTCCTGAAGCTGGCTTAAAGTTCAAAAGCCACCTAAGAGAAACTACCTCCCAATAGCGCTGGTACTTCTCTGAATCACTCTCCAATACAAAGGAGACCTGCTGCTCATGACTGTCCTGAAGTTCAAGGTCCTGCTGATGGACTGGCTATGTACACATACCCTAATTCATCTGTGATCTCTGAGTCTCCCAATAACACAGCCAACACACTGTGCTTGGTTCTGAGGTTAAAGGATACTTTAGTCTCATCCCTCTGTGTTACTCCATACACGGGTTTCAATGTAGCAGTTATGTTTCTAAAGTTTTCCAAGGACTTTCTGAAAAGAGCTTTTTCAAGTTCTCTCTTTCAGCCTTCAGAATTGCATACATACAAACTACAACCAGTTAACAAATAACATTAGGAGTTGAAAATTGACCTTCTCCTTCAGAAGACTCCAAATGTGGCTCAGCATCCTACATTAAGAAAAGCGTTTTCTAGAAGATGCCTGTCAGCAGAGCCAGCTTGGCCCAGGAACAAATGTCTACTCACTGAATCACTGAAGAAAAATATAGAGGCTTCCAAATATGATACTAATATTTTTTTAATAATAGAAAAGGGAGCTTTCACTGGAACAATTTCCATCTCATCTGATTTTATTAGAAGTTTATTTCAACGTAGAGGCTTTGGAATGGAGGTGGTGAGGTTCATGTCAGAGGCCACTCATGCTGGGCAGGGAGGTACCGTCATGCTGTCATGGCCAGTGGAGGCGTAGGAGAGAGGGGCCAAGGGCGTCCTGTGACATGGCATGGAGAGAAATACTTCTTCCTTCCTTCCTTCCTTCCTTCCTTCCTTCCTTCCTTCCTTCCTTCCTTCCTTCCTTCCTTCCTTCGTTCCTTCCTTCCTTCCTTCTCTTTCCTTCCTTCCATCCTTCCTTCCTTCCTTCCTTCCTTCCTTCCTTCCTTCCTTCCTTCCTTCTCTTTCCTTCCTTCCATCCTTCCTTCCTTCCTTCC
>NC_043716.1:49612392-49877669 GCF_006229205.1 Suricata suricatta | reverse complement strand
ACCATAGAGTGGCAGCCGCGTGGAACAGTGTGGACATGGTGATGGCTGGGAAGCCCAGGACAGCAGTCTGGAGTCAGGTGAAAAACAGCCATCAGAACATAGAAGCAGCTTTTAGGGGCCCTCTGCAGTTCTTTCAAAGGCCCTGGACACACTGGGGTGCAAGATGGGGTCTCCAGTTTTTGTTATTTATTTATGGCTCTTGAAGGCAAAAAACTTAGTGAAAGTTGAGTTATAAACATTTTCCATTATTTACTAGTTTCAAGAGACTGTCAAAATAGCAAGTCTGTTTAGTTGGGCAGTCACTGAATTGGCTCTCTGTCCCAACATTTCTCTCGTGCTGGCTGTTTCTTCTCTACCCATATTTCATGCATTTATAATGATGACACATCTATTTCCAAAGAAGGTGTAAAAGTGTATAATTAAAAGCGTGTATACAATAGAATCATAAAATTAAAGAGCCAATTAAGGGCCAGCAGTGGGAAATGTAGCCATCTCCCAGATGAGGAAATTATTGCTCCTGAGCTTAAATTTCATCACCTCATCAGATAAAACAGAAAGGAGAAGCATTACTTAGCATGTACTGGTTACACATTAGATAGCTCTCCAGGAGAGAGACGCTGCTTGGACGCAGCCGTGAGGGACTTGTCACGGTAGATGACATGGTATTGAATAATGAGGTGGGCAGATTGATAGATCTATGCTAGACAGATGTAGATGTATTTATGTCCATACATGTATATGTATGCATATATACAGAGAGAGGTGCAGTTCGCTATATTGCATATTCCTACATTATATAAAAATAAAACTACAAGAGGACACCTGTAAGATCTAAAGTAGCACACAACAGTGAGTTGGTTTTTTTATCACCCGATTTGATACAGAGGCTTATGGAATCTATAATCTACAGAGAGACATACCCCTTATATTAGGTTTCCAAGAGGACTTTTAAACTGAGATTTCTGAACCTCACTCCAGATACACTGAATCCTCCGCTCTGGGCAGGGGTGGGCTGGGGTGGGGGGCAGGCAGTGGATTCAAGAATAAGGTCCATGAAGAGTTCCTGTGTGACTCTGACCTGTAAGAAAGTCAGAGGCTGGGACCACTACCTTGGATAATTACTCTCAAATATCAATTGCCTCTCCCTAAATTTGTCCACCAGATGTGGACAAAGAATGACCAAAGACTGAGGTCAAGAGACTGAGGGCATATTTAATACTACTTTATAAAATAGCCATTGCTGCTGTATTTTCCTTCAGTGGGTATCCAACAGGTATTGGATAATTTATTAAGTACCCCATTAAAGAGATATCAAGATAATGTTATTATGAGACAGAATGAAGGCGATTTTCTTCACCACCACCATTAACACCACCACCACCGCACACACACAGAATAATAATAATAATAACCCAACAAAGTCCCTGTAGTGTATGCTGACAACCTCAATGCCCTTTTGGCCCCTCTTCATTTGAGCAGGTCACTTCAGATTCTTTAGGAGTAGCAAAAGATGTTAGATATTTAGGCTGCTAGCTGGTCCTGTGCTTACCGAATCTTCAAGTTGGTTCATGGCTATTCCTTGAGTTGGTTTCAGATTATGGATATTGTGGCTTTTATTACTTTTTCAAAGCTTTTATGTTCATCATTCTGAGTGCAGCCCAGGTGTCAGCAAGATCAGACAATGTTTGTGGCTTCAGCTAAGGTTAAAGAGAGGCAAAGATTCTTAAAGGTGATGATGCCAAAGAATGAATCAATAGTCAAATGTAACCCAAGTTCCAGCTTGTTAATACAGTGCATGGTTCAGCTGCACTTTATTCCCCAGGAGGTTTTTCAGAGTAAGCTCATCCGTCCAGGTGCCCCATATGCTGCTGTGCCATTTCAAACTGGGTTTAGTTCAGAAGATAGGTTTTGTTCTTCAAGAGGTCGGCAGGGATTTGTAATTGTCTTTGAATAACCCAGAGTACGAGAGAGAGGGGTTAGCTGAGGTGCCTTCCAAACAACATTCAGCGCATACTCTGTAATCACAGGACCATCCCTTTAGCAGCCTTATCATCACATTTTAATATCAGACACTGATTCTAAAATAGAGAGAAATATTGTCCAGCCTTTGGACGATTTACTTGTGAATCACCCTAGTTCCTGGAAAGGGTATACTTTGATAAGCAGAACTATTTGATGTGGCTGTTCATGTCTGAGGCTTTCCATGGGCAAAGACACATGTCTCTGAATCACTTTAACATAATATGTCAAACACTAGTCCAGAATTCACTAAAGCAGAGGTTGACTTCCACTTAGAAAGTGATTTAGAGAGAAATTATATTCTCGAAAGACTTACATTAGGAAAGCCCTTTGTCCATAAGAATTAGAATTCTAAGTTTGGATCAAGTTGCAAGAAATAAAAAGCAAAAACAAAATTCATTAATTCAAGTAATTTTAGCTTATTGAAGGTCTACTTTGATCCAGACATAATGGTAGGGACCAGCGATCCCAGTGAGAATAAAATAAATATAGCCCTGTCCCTTGTGGAGATTTAACCTGGCACATAAACATACGGTTGACCCTGGAACAATGCAGGGGTTAGGGGTGCTGACCCCCACACCATCAAAAATCCATATACAACTTTTGACTCTTTTAAAACTTAACTAGCCAACTATTGACTGGAAATCAGACCAATAGCATAAGTTGCTTAACACATATTTTGTCTGTTACATGTAGTATATGCTGTATTATTACAATAAAGTAAGCTAGAAAAAAGAAAATATTAAGAAAATTACAGGGAAGAGAAAACACATCTGATAGGTAGATACTGTACTGTATTTATTGGAAAAATCTGCATATAAGTGGACCTGTCCCTTTCAAGCCTGTCTTGCTCAAGAGTCAACTGTATATGAAACAAGGCCATTTAACATAGTTTGAAAATGTTTTAATAAGAGGATTTTAAGATGCCAGAGTAAGATCATGTGGGAAGGGCATCCAAATCAGATGCAAGAGGTGATGCAACATTTAGGCTGAAGCCCAGAGCTTTGCGTTGGAGTTCCATCTGGTGGAGTACAAGGTTGGGGGAAGTGAGGGTGCCTGAAGAAGGCAATGGAAGTGTGAATGGTATTCACAAATACTGGAAGGCAGGAATGCCAGGGTGTCAGAGAACATGTAAGAACCTAAAGAAACCGATACCTGGTTGGATTTGGAGATAAGGGTGAGAGTGAGGGAAGCCTATTTGGTGACAGTGCTGAGCTTCTGGTTTGGGTGAATTGGTGACAGTTTGATGTATGACATATTTGGTTTTACGGAAATTGATTTTGAAATACATGTTTGACAGCCACGTGGAGATATCCAATAAAATCTTGGCTATATAGTTTTTGATTTGGGGGAAAAGATGAAGGCTAGACCTAACCCATAGATATCTAACCCAAAGATCTAACCCATAGCTGGATGGGTCATTGGATGGCACTGTGCAGATCAGGAAGGGGGAAAGACAGGTGAGAACTCAGGTTGATAGCAGCATGAAAAGAAAAGGCAGAGGAAGTACAGGAGGTAGAAGGATTGCTGTTTTCCAGAACATTAGGTTTCCCAGCAGAGATGACTTCTGACATAGTTAGGGTGCTTCAAAATGGTCTGCAGGTGCACCAAGTGTTTTCCTTTCCTCGCCATCGTTGGCCCTGCACCTCTCTCCTCTCTCTTCTCTGTTTTCCCTTGACTTTCTTTCTACTTTCCCTTCTTTTCTCTTTCCATAATCTTTCCGTATATATTTAGTATTTGTCTGTTACAATTAAATTTGAAGTGTGGATGGAGCTTGGTAAAGAGAACAACTGTGAAGTGTGTCATGTTATATGGATATGTGTCTTCTGAAAACAAGGTCTCATCATCGGCCTTCTTACCATCTCTGATTTTACAAATTCATGGAGATGAGTATGTGCTTTCTAAAAAACTCTACTGTGGAGAGATGGATCCATTAATTAGATGATATAGAACAAATCATTTCAGTTCTTCTCTAAAGCAAATCTAATGATAAGATCTTATTGCCAGTTATCTCTGTATTCTGGATGTTTTCTATTTCTCCCTCATTCACTCTACATTTTCTTGTTAACGCCCTTTGTTTTGGGAGGCCCGCTTTTATGAACTGTATCAACCAAACTCCCTTGTCCTTTGATTCCAGTTGGGTTTGGACAGTTGGAGGTGCAGCAAGAGATGGCAGGGTAGGATGAAGTGAGATAGATAAGTTATCAGCTCTCTCCTTGCTGGCCGCACATTTTCAGTGGATGTATCTCTCAACCTGAGGTCATAGCTGCTGCCCCCTCTCTCTCGTCTCTCATGTACAGTGCATGCAGAGCCCATGTGTCTCTGTTCTAGCAAATGGTAATGGATTTCTGATCTTAGCTGTGAGGTGCTTATCATACCCTTTTATTTTCCATTAATTCTTTGTAGGTAGTGTCTTCATTAAACTCTTCGTTATCGTTTTTAAATGCTCCATCTGTTTGCTTCTGGTATCCTGATGGAAAGAATCTGTGGTGGACTGCAGGCTATTTAAGGATAAGATCTCTACCTGATATATTTTACCTTTATTTTCTTAATGACTTAAAAAGGACTAGTGCCTTAAAAGAGTCCATAGGAAGTATCTAAAAATGTTTACTGGAAGAATGAACATATGAATGAATGCTACTTCCAGAACGAGCTGAGCAGAAATAGCACAAAGTAAGAGGCAAAACAACTTATAAAATACACCTTGAAAATGTTTGGTCTGGTCCCAATGTACATGTCATTTAGATTTAAAAAAAAGTGATGGCTACTTCTCCTTTTAAAGAAAATTCAAATAAAACATCTATATTGCAGTTGCATCAACTTGAAAACGAGGCTCTACATATTGAAGTACATGCAGAAAAGTTTGATGAAAAAGCATGGAAATTCAGGAGGCCATGTTTGAAAGGAATGCAAGCCACAGGGCTCCTTCCTTGAGAAGGTAACTCCCCGATTTGAGATTAGCTCCTGTGGTTTGGCTGGCTACATGGTAGATGTTTAGCAAGCAATAACAGACATTTCCCTTTTTTCCCCGGGCAATACAGTGCCCAAACCAAAAAAGCATTGTTCTATCTATAAAACAAAATAAAACACAGCAAAATGGCACAAGCCCACAATGGAGCATGTTGAAGCAGTATTTTCCAGTGAGAGTCTTAAGGATTAAGCACCACTATGGCCAGATTAGTGTTTCCTTTTCATGACCTTCTTGCTGTACACAGAGTGAAATGTCAACACACAATGAGCTGGTTGGCGAAGGAGGTTTCTGTGAAATATGGTGGGGGGTGGGGTGGACAGGAGAGCTGGACTGAGATGCCAAGCAGACTGACCTTTTCCATTTGTGTTGTGAGAAAAGCCACAGAGAGTGGCTGGGTTACTGTCTAAAGGCCAAAGACAATGCTGAATGGGCAAAGACCTTCAGGGAATAGAGGGTAGGTATGTAAGTATTTTTGTGGTGGTCTGCTGTCTTTTTATAATACTTCCACTGTTCCCAGACTTGCTACTGCTGCTATTTCCACTGTTCATGTCACTGCCGATGGCGCTGCCACCGTCACCGATGCTTTCCGGACCACCACCACAATCAAAACTAACAGTAATGACAAGTACCCTGGTGATGTTCTGCTGTGCTCCTTCACTAGGAAGTGCACAGTGGAACAGTGGATTCCTCAGACTAAAATGCACACCACAAGCTACACTCTCTCACCGTGTGACGAGAGTTAGGAGGCTCTGTGTTCACCAACAGTCACAAATGCCAACTTGCAGCCCTCAGTTCTCCACTAGTACCCTGTATAATTTTGAACTACTTATAAAGCAAGTAAGAAAATAATTTGTAAGTCAGCTTTTTATTAGGATAAGCAAAAGTTCAGAGATTTTGAAGTGGAATAAAACAGTGTTGTGTATTAGTTGATAATAAAGTATTACTTAATCAAATAAAGTATTAGAAGAAATGAAAGCCATGAAAGCATATATACATACACACACATGCACACACACATGTAATATTTATCAGAGACCTTCAGATTAACTTTATAATTCAATCTACTTTCTTCTTTGTCACCTTATTGAAGTATAAGTTTTATAAAGTAAAATCCATTCTCTTTAAAGTATATAATTCTGTTTTAACAAATACATCCAGTTAGGAATCCAGCACCAAAATTAAGTTTTTGAACACTTCTGTCCATTCTCAACATTTCCCTCTTTTGCCTTTCGTGTTTGATTGCAACATGTTGTTGGTTTCCTTTATGTTTTCCTGGTTGGTTTTGTCAAGCTTGGATGTGAAGGATCACACTTTTCACCAAATTTGGGAAGATTTTCTCAGCCATTATTTCTTTCAGTATCTTTTCTTCCCCCTTTCTTTTCATCCCCTATGCCACCTTCAGTTGCACACACACACACACACACACACACACACACACACACACATTAGAATAATTGACACTGTCTCATACAACTCTAAGGTCTGTTCAGTTTGCTTTAACTTTTTGTCCTGTTTTACAAATTTGATAATTTCTGTTGATCTGTTTTCCAAGTTAACAGAGTCTTTCTTTCCCATCTCCTATATGCTGGTTAGCCTGTCTAGTTAATTTTAAAATTTGAGTTATTACATTTTAAAGCTCTAGAATTGCCATTTGATAATTTAAAAAATTTCAGTATAATTGACACACGATGTTATACTAATTTCAGGTGTACAGCAGGTGACTTGACAAGCATATATGTTACGCTGTGCCCCCTACAAGTGTAGCTAGCTACCCTCTGCCACCAAACAGTGCCATCACCAGAGCATGACTATATTCCTCATGCTAGGGCTTTTATTCCACGACTTACTCCTTCCATTACTGAAAGCCTGTCCCTTCCAGTCACCTTTACCCATTCTGTGCATCACCCCACCCCCCTCCTTTGTGGCAAGGATCAGTTTGTTCTCTATTTATAGGTCTGATTCTGCTCTTTGTTTATTCATTTGGTTTTTTGAATTCTGCATTTGAGTAAAATCATATGGTATATGTCTTTCTCTGACTTATTTCACTTAGCATAATAACTTCTAGGACCATCCATGTTGTTGCAAGTGGCATGACCTCATCCTTTTTTATGTCTGTGTAATATTCTCTCTTTATATATGTGTTATAAATAATGTATATTCTAACATGTATATTCTATATATTCTATATACATATACATACACACATATACACACATATTATATATATATAGTAACATCTTCTTTATCCATTCATCTATTGATGGACACTTAGGTTACTTCCATATCTTGGCTATTGTAAATAATGCTACAGTAAACATAGGGGTGCATGTATTTTTCAAATTAATATTTTTGGGGTTTCATGGGTAAATACCTAGGAGTAGAATTACTGGATCATATTATATTGATCTTTTTAATTTTTTGAGGAAACTCCATTCTGTTTTTCACAGTGGCTGCACCAGTGTACATTTGTACCAAGTGCACAAGGCTTCCTTTTTCTCCACATCCTAGCCAATACTTGTTATTTCTTGTCTTTCTGTTTTTGGGCATTCTTACATGTATAAAATGATGATATCTCATGTGGTTTTGATTTGCATTTCCCTGATGAGCAGTGATATACAGCATCTTTTCAAATGTCAGTTGGCTATCTGCATGTCTTTAGAAAAATGTCTGTTCAGTTCCTCTGCTCATTTTTTAATCAGATTGGGTTTTTTTTTTTTTTTTGGTGCTCAGTTGTCTAAATTCTTTATATAATTTGGAAATTAACCTGCTTTTGGCTATATCACTTGCAAATATCTTCTCCCATTCAGTTGGCTGCTTTTTTGTTTTGTTTATGGTTTCCTTCACTGTGAAAACGCTTTTTATTTTGATATAGTCCCAAGAGTTTATTTTGGATTTTGTTTCCCTTGCCTTAGGATACATATTTAGAAAAATGTTGCTGTGGCTAATGTCAGAGAAATTATTGTCTGTGTTTTCTTCGGAGATTTTTATGGATCCTTTTAAAAGTTTTCACTTCTCTACTAGGAGTTTCTACTGTTCACCTTTTCTTAGTATATTTTTTGTTTAATTATGTGAACATATTTGTAATAGCTGCTTTGAACTTTTTACTAAATCCAGCATCTGGGCCATTAGGCCTAAGTTTCAATTGTCTTTATTTATTTATTTTTTGGTGAGAAGATTTAAGTTCTACTTTTTTAGCATATTTCAATTATACAATACAATTTTATCAACTACCGTCACTGTGTTTTCCATGAGATCCTCAGGCCCTCTTCATTTATTAAAAGAATTATTTAAGCTTATTTATTTATTTTGAGAGGCAGAGAGAGGGAGAGAAAGGGAGAGCGACAGAATCCTGCACTGGTCCTGCACTGGCAGCGCAGAGCCCAACATGGAGCTCAAACGCTCGAAACCTGAGCTCATAACCTGAGCCAAAGCCAAGAGTCCAACACTTAACTGACTGAGCCACCCAGGCACCCCAAGCCGCCTTCATCTTATAGCTGAAATTTTATACCCTTTTATGAAAAACTCTTCTGATTTTCCCACCTCTCAGCCCTGGCAACCACTTTTCTACTCTCTGTTTCGGAGTTTTGACTTTTTATGTAGATTTCACAAACACATGATACCATGCAATATTCTTTTTCCGTCTGGCTTATTTCACTTAGCATAATGCCTTCAAGTTCCATTCATGCTTTTGCAAATGGCAAGGTCTTCCTCTTTCTCATGGCTAAATAAATTCCCTTAAATATATTATATATGTATATGCATACATTTATACATACACATACATATACATGTATACACACACACATACATACACAAACACACCTTGTCTTCTTTATTCACTTATTTGTTGTGACATATTTAGGTTGTTTCCTTGTCTTGACCGTTGTGAATAATGCTGCAATGAACATGGGAGTGCAAATATCTCAGATATCTCTGATATGTTGCTTAAATTTCCTTTGAATATAAACCCAGAAGTGAAATTATTAGATCATACAGTAGTTCTATTTTAACTTTTTGAGCAATCTCCATACAGTTTTCCATAGTGGCTGTACCAATTTATATTCCACCAACAGGACACAAATGGGTTTTTTTTTCCCCTTCCATTCCTCACCAAAGGTGTGGGTCTAGTAATTTTTGCTTTAAAAGTAGGCATTTTAGATAATGCATTATAATGATTCTGCGTTCTATTTTTTCTTCTAAGAGTTAGTTTTTATGTTTTAGTAGGCTATTAATATACACAGATACACGGGGAATGATCTCTTTCTTGTGGGGTGGAACTGCTGAAGTCCATGCTGTTTGGTTTTTGTTTTTTATGCTTAATTCTCTAAGAGTCTCCCCTACGTCTGTTCACTCGAGTGGTCAGCCAGCCGGTAATTTGCGCAAAGGGTGTACTGAAACTCAAGCGGCCAAGATTTCCACCTTTGCCACCCAAGCTGTGCGTGGGGGTTGAGGAACACATTCAAAGGCATAGCGAGTTTACAAGTCTCCCCAGGCTTTTGATTTTTGCCAGATTCTCTAGTGTCTTCCACATGCATATGCAGTTTAGCAGTCAGCCAGAGAGTGAATTATATCAGCCTTCCTTTGGTTCTCTTGCTTCCAAAATCTCCTCATTAAATTTCTACTTGCTTTACCACCTACCCAAAACCAAGTTCATCACCTCTGGCCAGTGGAGTTTTACTGCTGGAACTTGGGAGCAGAGAAATCCTCTAGGCAAGAAGCCCAAAAGCTCATTGTTTTTTTCTCACAATGCAGTAGTAGTTTTTCATGCACAGGTACTCCTCAAGTTCTTGCTTTCCTTTGGGTGTTTTCCAGTGCTCTGAAAGGTTGATTTTTAATATTTTAACCTAATCTTGCTATTCTTGCTATTGGTTTTTCTGCATGGGGAAATTAAATGACCCCATGCATCCATTAATAAATGGAGGATGACCTATTTTGCATAAATTTTGTATGAACACACTCCATTATCTGAGTTCACTGATATTTTTATGACTCACATATACCAGTATTGAAAATGCTCACATACTCCAGCAAGTCCAGTGAGCCTTTGGAATTTCCATGGTGCAATGGACTGAATGGTGTCTCTTCAAATTCTTATGTTGAAGCTCTAATCCCTAATGTGACTCTAAATGAAGATAGGGCTTTTGGGAGGTTATGAAAGTTAAATGATAACTAAGGGCAGAGTGATAAAATGATAGGATGGTTGGCTTTATGAAAAGAGGTTTTCCCAACCACACCTACCGAGGAAAGGCCAAGTGAGTACCCAGTAAGAAGGTGGCCATCTGTAAAACAGGAAGGGAGCTCTCACCAGAACCAGCCAGACGGGCACCTTGAGCTCAGGCTTCCAGCCTCTAGAACTGGGAGAAAAGAAATCTCTGTTCAAACTACTCAGGCTGTGGCATTAGGTACATGAGTAGATGAGTCAGTATATGAGCTGACTAATGTACTTGGAGTTCTCATTCAGGTTGCTACTGCAATTCTATGAGGTTTAATCAGTAAAAATATTGAGATTTAGGGAAATAATGTATTCATCTAAATACAAATAAGTTATCCATAAATTAGAGCCACTGGCCTAATGCCTAACTTTATCACTGGCGAAAAAGCTACTAGCTGTCAAGCCTTCTATCAGATATTACATGTCTAGTGATTCATCTTTCCTTCGAGTATCAGATCTGTCACACTGGTCCTGGAGTCTTGCATGGTAGCAGGGACTGAGGGGATGCTAGCCCGTCAGCAGGGCGTGGCTTCACCTGTGACCCATAGTCTGCACCATGCTTGTCCCTGACCATCTTCACTCATTGAAATACTGTTTTGTTTTGTTAGCTACTAGAGACCGTAGTGCCCGGAGTGTGTCTGTTCTCCTAGTAAGCCAGCGTTTGTTTTCATCCTCATTCTGGACGCACGGCTATGCTCCGCTGGAGAGAATGGATTTCCACAGAAGTCCTTAGTCATTTCTTCTCTTCTAGTGACAGCTGAGGTAGCTGTATTAAGGAGTGAAAACATAAGTTTATTGAACTTACTCAAAATGTTTAGAGTGCTGAAGATTTCTGCGATTTGTATTATCTATTGTCAACCAAATCCCAAATCTAAAAAGTCTAAAAAGAAGATAAATAGAGCCACCCAGGAGAAATCAAGACATTTTCCAGTTTATAAAGCTTTTTTTCACTGTCAGTTGTACTGTGCTCATTTCTCTTTGTGCCTTCTCACCTTAGACTTTCATTTGTCTGTGTCAATTCAGTTTATGTCTTCAATGTAATAAATTTTCCTCTATTCCTGGGATGATTCGCAAGTCCAAAACTCTCCTATATCACTGGCACTATTATGTAACATCAGGGAAATTGAGTCATGGATGTGTTTTCAAGATAAATCGACATTCTCCATTTCTGATTCAGGCCTGTTTGCCTCCAGAAGCATTTAATCTTAAAAAGCTGTGGAGTGGGATTTTTCCTGGTGATCTGGGTGATGCTGTCTTATTATATTCTACAAATATACTGAGGACATCATTCATATATATATATATGTATGAATATATATAGATAGATATAGATATATCAATATATAGATATAGATATAGATATATTCTCTGATTCTGCCCTGGAGAAACATCTAAAACCAAAAGATTAACATAACAAGATTATCATCTTCTGGGTCATTTTCTCAACTAGTATTCCTCACTTTCCCACAGGACAGGTCTGTCAGTGTTCTTACCCTTGAGTTCCTCAGCATGAGTCAATCCTGTGGTAAAACGTTCCCATTGTTACTGTAACTTCAGGCATTGGAGGGAAAGCCCATCTTCAGGGGTTATTTCCAGGATAACAGATTATTCAGAACTGCCAATCACACTGATGACTGTACATCACCTGACACAGAGCAGTCACCAAGCAGTTGTTCAAATATTTGTTAAATAAGAAAATAGATGTCTTATCCACAGTGCTGTTTACAACAGTAAAAAAATACAAAACAACTTGAATTTCCAACATGAGGATCTTTTAAATTAAGTGAATTACAATGCATTCATTCAGTGAAATGATACTCGAAAGTTAAACACGATGATTCATCTAGATCTTAATTTATAATACATTGCTTCTTAATTATCCCTCTGTCTTTCTCAGTACTCATTTTTTGTTCATTTTTTGTTTGTTTGTTTTTGTTTTTTTTTCCTCTTACACTGCTCACCTCCTATTCCCTAAATTTAATTAATTTCCAAAATTCTGCCACTGGCTCTTTTTTTCCTTTAAATTTCCCTCATGGTTCTTCCCTGTATACACATATTCTTCCCTGTAGACCACACAAAGGGGTAGGTCAGGAGGAGTTGATAAGGGAGTGAAGACATGAATTACAGATGGAATTTGGACAAGTAAAAATAGAGAGAAGACCATCCTAAGCAGAAGAGGAGCAGGGCTATTGAAGGACAGTTGTCATTGTGAACTGTCAGGCATGAAACTAGGTTGGGACTTTATCCTGTAAAAACTTTAAAACTTAGTTTTATAGGTAACAAGCTCACAGATGGGTTTTCTTGAGGGAACACAGACGAGTGACTTACACTTAAAGAAGATTCCTGTGGCAACCCAAGGAAGCTTTTGGCTAGGGAGAGGGAGGAAACAAAAGAGCAGAGTGACAAAGGTGAGAATTAGAGTTTGTTAAGATATAACAACATGTGTGGAAAAAAAGGAACACATGCTGTTAGCTCAGTAGTTGGCAAAGCATGGTTTCCTGGACCAAATATTCATATTGCCTGATTTTGTAAATAAAGTTTTATTGGAACATAGACACACTCCTTCATTTACATATTGTCTGTGGCTACTTTTGCGCTACAGTGGCAGGGTTGAGTGCTGCAACGGAGAACGTATGACCTGCCAAAATTAAATTATTTACTATCTGGTACTTTGCCAACACTTGTTCTAACTTAGAGATGCTAGCATTGACATACCTTAAAATTTGAGAAAACATAGAGAATGGGAGGGAGGAAGAGTCCAAAGCAAATGGGAAGCTTCATTTCTGCATGTTCTGTATGACTGGAAGGACAGTGGCATCAGAGGACATCATGAAGTCAGGAAGAGAAATGCTCTGAAGAATAGGTAGATGTATGCATCTCTGGCTAAAAGTTCCCAGAAAATAATGGAGAATTAAAAATCCTACTATCTTGTCTCCAAGTATGAGCAATTATTTTCAATATTTTAAGCATCAAAGAGAATCCTAGTGTTAATTAGGGATCTTTTCTGGGTGGTCTAAAGGGCTCCAAGGCTGTCCTGATTACTTTCCATGCTTCACGGACAACTTTTTCCTAAAGTTTGGTCCTCCAGTCCAGATAACTTAAAATTTCTGAGCCATGCCTAGAAATCTCATCACTTTGAACCACCTGAGCAATTGGATAGTGAAACCTTGATGGTTGAAGTAATTTTAAACAAGAAGATTTTAGACCAGGGGCACCTGGGGGGCTTAGTTGGTTAAGCATCCAACTTCGGCTCAGCTCATGATCTCACGGTTCTTGGGTTGGAGTCCTGCGTCGGGCTCTGTGCTGTCCGTGCAGAGCCTGCTTAGGACCCTCTGTCCCCATCTCCCTCTGCCCTTTCCCCATGCTCTCCTTCTCTCTCAAAAATAAACATTAATAAAATATTTCAGACCATATTGTTAATGTCAAAACAAATAATTGCAGATTATTCTCTTAATTAACAAAGATTTTCAGAACTGCTGTCAATCTGTTAGCATTGTGCTCTGCAGTTTTCATCATAGAGCAACATTGTCAGCTCAACAATTTTATTGTCACTTCCAAATTCATATTGGAGGTGATGTCAAAATCACAGAGGAAAATTTAATTTTTTTTCTTGACCATCTTAGCTTTAAAAATGCATAATAAATGCATTTTTAATATAGCTTCACTAACTCTAAAGTACATTATCCTATTGAATAATGAGTTGTTAATTATATTTTAAACACATATAAACATCAGTAATCTAACCATTTTTTATAACGTGTTTTGGGTGAAGATGGAAGTGATATGAGCAGAACATTAACTATATGTGCAGTGTAGTCTCTCCACAAGCGTCTTTCATTTTCGAGGATATTTGTTTCTGTATAAAATCACTCATGTTGGCATATCTTGTTCTGTACAGTTCCACCCAGAAGTTTTTTAATCTCAAAAACATGCATAGAATTCTTTAAAACATTAGACAGTAAAAGGGGAAGAAGAGGACACAGAGAAAAGAGGGGAGGAGGAGGCGAAGAAGAGAGAGCAGGCTGCACGTGGAGTGAGGGCCCACCTCTGTTCCCGCCTTTCTGGGTAGCTTTCAGCCCCACGGAAAGGGACAGAGCCAGAGGCTGCCCCAGGCCTCCAGACTTCTGCATCCTCACTCTGCTCCGGCAGCCTGTAGGGGCGGGCTGGCCAGCATCCACCTTCAGCTTCTGGAACTTCAGCCGGAGGTGAATGAGCCTCACTCCTGCATCCTTCTGCTGCAGCTCCAGCATCACATGCTGGCACTTTCTAGTCACTTCCTGTGGCTGCTGGATGCCAGAGGCCAGTATCAGACCCCACTCAGAGCTTCCTGTTGGATGAAAGCTGGGGAAATGACATTTGCCTGTCATGAAGGAAAGGAAGTGGCCTCTAGCTTCATCACCAAACCCAGAGATGCCCCAGGTGCCCACCCACCTCTAGCCATATCACATCACAAGGACCCTGGGCCAGGGCTTAGCAAAGCCCTGGGACTCAGGACCATGTTCCCACTGAGGGAAGAAGACAGGCTCAGACCTGAGCTGGGGAGCTGAGGCTGATCTCACCCTGGGGAGGGGACAAGGGCCCCCAGGAGCCATCGTCTTCCTCCAGGAGACCAGACAAAGTGAGGTGACATCCATGCCCTTGGAGCTCAGTGTGTGGCCCATAGAAGGGACTAAAAAAATTTTTAATGATGTTACAAAACACAAATGAAGTATGTGTCTGTACCGGCCAACCTTCAAGACCATATGCAAAATGAAAAGTTCTGGAGGAATCTTCTTTCATTTAAGTTATATCTGAATGTTACTATGTTTCTCTCAAATAAAAGTTTAAAATACTTTGCCTAAAACAAAAGAAGGAAGGGGGGTACTAGGGCTTCTCAGTGGGCTGAGTCTGACTCTTGATTTTGGCTCAGATCATGATCCCAGGATCCTGGGATCAAGCCCCAGAGTGGGCTCTGTGCTGAGGGTGAACCTGCTTGAGATTCTCTCTCTCTCTCTCTCTCTCTCTCTCTCTCTCTCTCTCTCAAAAAAATTTTTTTAAAAGAGGAGGAGGAATAATGGTTGATTGATTGTGTGTGTGTATATGTGGTAGCAATAGAAAGGGAAGAAGAAAACAAAAACAAAAAGAAAAAATAAGGTAGAGACCTAGTGTCCTCCATGGCGGGTTCCCTTTCTAGGGTTTTTTTTGAGCTACTAGGTATGAATTATTTCCTAGTACTTGTGGAGGAACAGATGCAGAAAATGTATTACAACTGTAGATCCAGAACATTACACTGAGTTGGTATAACTTGGTGATTTCTGAACTTGCATTTATACCTCTCTGTTATTACAAACGTATTCTTGTGTATTGGGCCATTATTTAAACTACCAAAAAATATTAGCTCTACCCAGCAGGTAGACATCTCTGCCAGATTAATGTTAAATTAAATAAACAGCATCTAATGAGATCTGTTATTACCTGCTCTTTGGTCATGCTTGGGCACGCAGTCTGAAGGCTTGTGTTTCTAAGCGCTATCATAAATCTTTCAGCCTGTTTTGCTCCTTAACATTCTAACTAACATCTCTGCTCTAATGTTGAAGTCTGTAGCCTCATTTAAATCTTTAAATCTCATTTAAATCTCCAGTGTTGATATCTTATGTCTTTATTAAGTCTTATCTCTGAAAAGATAAGAAAGGCTGCATTGCAACAGATCATTTTTAAAAGAGAAAATCCACTTGCTTGAAAATGAGAGAGTATTAAGAATAGAATAATGCCAGAGGAGTTCAGACTTGTATCTGGTGAACCCTTTGGTTTTCATTGATTTTTATTAGTGTCATTCTTATCAGTTTGACCCTCCGGGGTCCTGTCCAGAGCTTCATGCACTCAACTCTGAGCTGGGTAAGGGAAGGAGAAGACAGAATGCCAACACATGGCAAAAAGTCTAAATTAATCTGCCTTAATTGCACATTGTGAAGATGTTACCTCACAGGTAGCTATTTCTGTAATATGAAAGAAAGTCTCTTAAAGAAAAAAATATATAAATTGATAGATAATACCTTGCCTCCACGAATATATTGAATAAACTCTTGCCTCTACACAGATCTCATACCTGTTTTATAATAACTTATCACACAGTTTTATTTCCTAGTTACCTCTCTAGGAAGATACAAGATGTATAAGAGGGGCATAGACTTGAGTCCAACAGCACGAAGGTTGAATCCTGTTTTTGATTTATTAGATGTGCAATATCTGAGCGTAGGTGCCCCTAAGCATTTCAAACTTCCTGTATTCAAATTGGAGCTCAGATCTGTTTTTCCTTAGGATCTGTTCTTTCTCTCATATCTCTCTCATCTCCTGCAGCCCCTGACTCCAATCAGAAACCTGCACGTCGTGATTGGCTTTCCTTTTCTTAGTCCACCGTGATTATTCTGCACGTGTCACCTGCCAATTTTCCTAACGGCTGTGCTTTTCCACCTCTTCTGTTTTCGCCTCGACCCTGTTCAGAGCTCCGTAGACTGTCTTCTGGCTTGGCTAGGCGCTGTGACTCCAGCCTAACCGTTGATCTGTCCTTGGGTAACGTTGCCCTGGGAACTTCCCTAAAATACCAGTCTGACCATGCTGCGCTCCTGAGTGAACTACTCAGTGCCTCCTCGCTGCAAACAGGACAGATGCCAGCTTCTCAGCATGGCCCTCACGTCTCTCTGTCACAGCTCCCGCCTGCCTTCGGTCCCCAGGCAGGACGGCCCAGCCACTTGTGTTTTGTGAATGGGCCACGATCTTTTGTGCCTGAACCTTTCTCACACTTCTTCTTCCCCTGTGAATACCTCTCCTCTGCAGTTTCCTTTTGGAAATAAATAAGAAGCCCACAAACAAAAGTGAAGCAAACAACAACACAACTTTGAATGTTTCGATTTAGTATTGAGTCTTTAGGAAGATTTTCTTACCTTCTTTGCAATAACCCTCTCTGTACTGTGTGTGTGTGTGTGTGTGTGTGTGTGTGTGTGTGTGTGTGTCTGTGGCTAAGAATTAATTACCATAGAAAGCAGTGGTTGGTCACTTTTTCCTGAAATCCTTATTCTTTGGTTTAAATGGCATTTAATTTTATTTATCTGGAGTCTTCTTGGTGCCTAAACTTACTCGTTACATATTGTTCAGTCCTGGATTTCCCTCATACCTTGATCCTGTCTCACAGAGTCTGTAATACAGCTACCATGATTTTAGTTCTGAAAGTAATCACTCTAATAAATGCCACTCTAATAAAAAAAATGTCAACTCCTTTATTAAGTATACCCCACATTTGCTCCTTCTTTACACGTAGTTGATTGGGGCATAACAATACTTAAACTCTTGCATGTCATTGTTTCTGTATTTTAACAGCACACCCGACCACTCCTAATTACCTTTTACTGGGGAAAACAAGCACCGTATACTTGTTTTATATAAGCATTTTGCAAAACAAACGCCTTTATGAATTGTGGTAATTATTTGACAAGGTTTAGCACTACAGGATAATTTCTGTATCCTATCTCACTGCAGGTATGGCGTTACACTTGTGATCATGTGTCACCTCTGTGAGAATGATGCTGATTCACAAAGGGCACGTGTTTTGAGGAGGTTCTACATTGGGAGGAGATGAGTTGCACCAACCACATGTGCTTGCTCCTAACTTAATGACAATCAAGTGTACGCCTGCCGAGTGGGACTAGGGTTGTGGAATGTGATCATTGAGCATGAATCATGATGCTTGGAAGGCGAGGCAGGCAGGACTCTCACCTAAATAAAAGCCAATCTTAGTCCACTCTTCTCCAACTGATACATTACCAAGAAACCCTTGGTATGCTGGGATGTAATATTGATTCTCTTACCACTGTTCATTTTTGACCTTGGACAAGAAGGGGAAAGATGGTGGCCATCATGGTTCAGAACAGGAGGCTGTCTGTAGTGTGAAAGAGGACCGAGAATTGTTTGTACCACGCCCTGTTAGATAAGAGTAGGAAACGTCTCTGGGACACTACTCATCTCTTCCCTCCTGTTATCCTGGGGGGTTTCATAAACTGCCATAGACCAGAAATTATTTGACAGTGCAACATAAAGCAATGATTCTAGCAGGCTTTTAGAAACATGGGTTATACAGAAGCACTTGGGTGGCTCCATTGGTTAAGTATCAGGGCATGATCTCGAGGTTCTGTAAGTCTGAGCCTCACATCAGGCTGATGTCAGCATGAAGCCCACTTCAGATCCTCTGTCTCCCTCTCTCTGCCCTATGCACCTGCTCTTTCTGTCTTGCAAAAATAAATAAAAATTAAAAAAAAAATTAAGCATGCTATTAAACAATGCTGTTTTATGGAATCCATATCACCAGATGGAAATGGAGGCAATACTCCCAGACGTAACAGGGAGGTCGTTCCTGCTTACAGACTTCCACAAGCACCTGAATGATCTAAGTAGAACTGACATGCAACAGAAAAGCACATACTGGAACAAAAATCTTTTTGTCGGTATTAAGTCAACAAGTGTCTCTGGCCCCATTACACTCTTAGTACACCTGAAGCTGGTGGTGCTGGCTCAACAGTCAGTGGAGCCTTCACTCCCTCTAGCTGTATTGGCTAATTTTTCTTCTTGAGAATCAGGAATGACAGATGATCCCTGGGAGAAGAACTTGGGTATACTGTTATCGTTGTCACCATCAGGATTAGAAATGGCAATAACAAGCATATTCACAGGCACTACGTGTTACGCACTGAGCTAAAAATGCAGCTAATCACTGGGTCTTGGATATAATTGCAATATGTCACCAGATCTCCTACAGTGACGTAGGTGACAACAGTTTCCCTTTTGGCTCGTCAGAGTTAGCTTGTGGTGAAGTCCTCCATCATCTTTCCCAAAAAAGAAGGAAGTATGCCATCACGAAGACGACTGCTGTCTTTGAGAGCAATTCCGTTGGCTAACGTATGTTTTCCTAGTTCTTGGTATCACCCTGTGTTCCACTGAGTGTCACTGGCTTTTGCTTATAAAAGAGTCTGGAGTTCCGAGCGTTGTTAGGAAGTGAACCCCCATGTCTGGTCTGAGGCAGAGAGCTCTCTCTACATGACTCCTGCCCTCTGGCCAGCCCGTGAAGCATTCCATCTGCCTGTGTCTGTGAGGAGGCACACAGCCTCTGGGGCTGAACCGGTGGGGTCAAATAATGTTCTCACCATTTAGTGTAATTAACTCCAACCACCCGTCTGTTGCAAGCCCCAGTGCAGCCAACACAAGCAAGAGTAGGCCAAGAAGAAATTTCTCCTCATTATTAAATCTAAATCTAAGCACTTGTCTGTCTGTGAAAACAGAGCAAAGGGAGGAAAACTGAAACCAGCGCACGGGGTCTGAGGTTTCAATAAATGTCAGGGAGCGTCAAGTCTGTTTAGATTGCAAATTATTGCTGGCTGACGGTCTTACCGTTTTACAGCGAGAGCTTGCTGTCATGGGGGTGGCGTGGTGGAGGGGAGCCTCTCACATCACAGCCAGAGGGGAACAGAAGTTACCAAATACTATAACAATCATAAAACATGACAAGAGGGACTTTAGCGTTTGCTAAATTTAGTCTTTCCTCAATGTACATCTCAGGAAACAACAGCCCACAACACTTCACCCTTCCTATTGGGTTTGATGACCTGTTGGATCTGCCAGAGATTGAGACCTCATTTCTCTGGTTTAACCATCCTACACTCCACTTCCTCCCTCTCCTCTGCTCAGACACTTTGAACATCACAGAGTGACAAAGGCGCCTAAATGTTTCAAGGTGAATCAATACCTTACTACACATCCTGGAGAAACACACCAATACTTTGAATGGTGGGTAAGACTGTTTTTCAAATAGATTAAATGAGTGGGCAATTACTGATTAAAATAAACCCAGGGCCTGAGCACTTCAGCCCTATACGTGGATGGATGAACTCTGGTCAGCTGCTTCTCATTGGTGGAAAGGCTTTTTTCATGGTGAAAAATATACAAGCTTCTTGGTGTGTCTACTGAAGTTTACTAATCTTTGTTACTCGATTTGTTTCTGACTGACACTTAATAAAGATCGGCTATGTGCCAAGTCCTGAGTTAGATACACCGAAAATCAAAAAAAGTGATGGCCCCCCTTCTCCCTGAGCTCGGAGTCAAGTGTGCTTGTTTTAACCAAAGTTCCTTTGGTTTCAAATAACTGGAAAATCCCTTGAGTTAACTGAAGGCCAAAGGTATAAAATTGTTGTGAGGTGCAGTGGGATCGATCTGTAGCTCCAAGAAAAAAAAAACATATTGCAGGACCATATAGAAGCTTAGAAGTAGGCACTAAGAAGCCGTTAGAAATAAGGTTACTTTCTCCAAACCTCAAGTTGCATCATCTCTTCATTGTCTTGCAGGTGGGTTTTATTCTTCTCGTTCTCAGTCTCCTAGGATTTATCTTTCTTTTCTTAACTGTGCATTTAATTAAATAGGGTCTTGCCAAGCAGGCTTCCCATTTCAATGAACCAGCTTTTGTAAGTCCCAAGTCAGATTTCATGGAGGAGAGAATTGGGTTTGTCCAACTTGGGTCTGGTGTACATCCTTGGAAGTTAATGTTGATTATGAGATTCAAGGTCTGAAGTGTGTGGCTTCGTTCTGAGCATATGAGAGGTAAGCAGAATCTGTCAATATGGTTGATTGATCTGTTTTCTATATTGATACATTGAAAGTACCGTAAGGATGAGGTTACAGGTGGGGGATGTCATACAATTGTTTCGTCAGATTTTGAGGAAGGCAGAATCAATGAACGAGTTAATGTCGGAGAAAGATTCTAAGAAAGAAAAAATGATTAGGGTTTCTGTCTCATAGGATTTAGGTCATATGACAGGAGCAGCCGGACTGCCATGGCCTTGAAATAGAGAGGAGGGAATTTCTGCCAGTGAAATCATGAGGCTTCTATCTTCTATCTTCCTGTCCACATTTTCTGGGAGGATTGTCGATCTGAAGTAAAAATCCCTCTGTTTTCTGGGGAAACAGCCAACAGTGTGACCAAATGACAAGTACCAGACCGCTTTAGTTTGGGTTCCCCAGAAGCAGAACTTAAGTCAAAGATTCAAGTGAAAGCATTTAAGTGGGGGACGACAGAAAATACCCATAGGAGACTGAAGAAGCTAGGCAGAGAAGGGAATTCAACCCATAAAGACTGAGCCGGTTAGAGCCATGGATAAATGTAGATTGACTCTCAGAGGGAATTTAGGAATCAGTGTAGAGCATATGACCTAGAGTTATCCTATAAAAAGAGTGAGGTCACTGGGGAGAAGGCAGACAGATTCCAGTCGATCGGACTGATTGAGAGCTGTTCCCAGGTTTTGTTTTAAACAATCTGACAACTCTAGTTTGCCATGCTGGCAGCAAAGCAACCTCCAGCGGCAACAGGGAGCCTTTGGGTGGAGAAGGGCGGGTGCTGGCAGTTGCACTGAAGTGGAAAGTTCGAGATGGTGGTGGGCACTGGGATAGTCTTCTATAGTCTGACCTGCTCACCATTCCTGTCACTGGCGCACTGTGTCAGTTTCATTCTGTCCTGTGTTGTCGCTTCAAGATGGTGGCCAGGTGCAGTTTATTAATTACATAAAATACAACAGGTCATGGGATAAGTCACAATCCACTGCAATTGGTCTCAAGGCTGCACATGAGTTTCCTTGTCTTCCTTTTTCTTCTACACATTTCATATATTCTCATTCTTGCCTGACATTCCTGCTGGTTTCTCACCCAGTAGAACCTCAGAACTTCTTCCTTAGATATCAGAACTCTTGGTTACCACGCCGTTGCCAGGCTGCAGGTTCTGAAATCCTTGCAGTCACACATTTAGTCTCATCCCCAGGCACAGAAGCACCAAGAGACATTCAGTGAATTCCCTGAGCTCAGCACATATATCTGGCCCCATTCTGTAACATGAGTTCTTTATGATAATTAGGGTCAAATCTGCCTCCCAGTTGGGAGACAAAACATACTCCAGGTGCAAGAGAAGGCCCTTAAGGAAGACAAAGAAAGCAGGATTCGGTAGTTGGAAGTTGGTGGTGGGCACTGGGATAATACGGACACAGGGGTGTGAGCAGGGTGTGGTCAGGATCTGCCATGTAGGCACAGAGAAACGCTCCATGGTATTTGGCTGAACAAACAAATACGTAGACATTAGAGACTGATGACAAGGAGTTTGGAGAAAAAATAGAGACGACTTCTCAGTAATTACCCAATATTTAAAGTTACATTGAACATGGATACTCACCAGAAGGTCCCAATAAAGGGACCCTTATTTAAACACAATAATTACTCTTGCTGCTGTGGCTAAAGAACCCAGGAAAGGACAACACTGTTAGCTAAAGTGGCTGACTGGCTGTCAAGGGATAATGTGGTTGGCACTCGGGAGTCTGGGGTGAGCCCTTGCACCTCTGAGGGAGGCCACAGAACATTGGAATTAGGAACACTGGCTCAGGCACCAGGCTTTTGATGTCCAAGTCCTACTCTTGTGCAAGTCGGGACAAGCTAGACTACGCTGCAGTTTCAACCCCACGATTCCAGCCTTTAAAACAATATATTTTTCAATATGTCACAGTCCATGCAGGTCTTTAGATTTTTAATTATGATGTTAAAATTTTTTGGAACAGCTGTCCCTTTCCTTCCCCTTACTTGCACTTCCATCCATCAAAATTCTACTGAACATCCAAATTCCTGATTAAATTTCACTCTTAATAGAACATTCTTCCCTCTCTAATTCCATTACAAAAAATAATCACTCCCTTCTCTTAACCCTGTGAAATTTATTTTGTATGTATTCTCTCTTAAGACTTTTATAGTTGATTTCTCCTCTGACATCTTATCAGTCATAGAGAAAGAACACATAATAGATACCAAGTATTTGTAGTCTAACGAGTAGTTTTAGTGACAATCTTACATAACTTTTGCCTAAAGAATCTAGTTTTTTATTAATTTTTTAATGTTTGCTTGTTTGTTTATTTATTTATTTTGAGAGAGAGAGGGAGAGAGAGAGAGAGTGAGCAGGTGAGGGACAGAGATAGAGGGAGACAGAATCCCAAGCAGGCTCCGTACTGTCAGCACAGAGCCTGATGGGGGGTGCTTGAATCCATGAGCAAGCGGTGAGATCATGACCTGAGCCAAAACCAAGAGTCAGATGCTGAACCGACTGAGACACCCAGGCGCCCCAAGAATCCTTACTTTTAATGTGTAGAGCAGATAATTTTTATTCTATAATAGGTTGTATAAATCTTGGACTAAATATAGTGGTCAGGTGTAAGGAACATGTGTGTGTGCATTGTGTGTGTGGTTATAGAACAGACTGGCACCTTTTCAGAGTAATGTTGGCACCTGTCTACCAAAATAAATGAATATTTTCATTTCAGTTGCTTCATTTGTCAACAATGCTACATGTCAGAACATGTGTTAATCCATATAACTTGTCCCCTTAGCCTATGCATCTGTTTTTTTATGCCTATCAGAATTAAATATGGCAAACCTCAATTTTCTTTACTTGTTTTTCATGGTACCAGTTTTTGTTCTGGGATGTTATGCATGTACATATTTCAGTAATGGCTACTTTTTTTTTTCCAGACAAGCAGGGAATATGATAGAGACAATTTGTCATTTATCAAGATACACAGTACCACAGATTAAGTTTTCCAACAAGAATACTAGACAATTAAATAATAAGGACATTTTGGATTGATGTAGTTCTCCATTCATTTAAAAATAATTGTTTTTAGATTTTCTGGAAGTTAAGGTGCCCAGCTGCCATCACGGAACTTATATTTGGTGGCAGAAACCCTCAGATGATCCCCAAAGGCAATATTAACGATGATGATACAGTGTGTGACATCTGTGTCGTACTGTGGTGGTGTGCGGCAGGGAGCTAGGTCATGGTCAGGGGAGTTTGGAAGGCTTTCCTAAGTGAGCGAATGGCGATGGAAGGCTCAGTAGTACCACAGTACGGTCGCTGCTTTCACATGGCTCATAATTTGGTTAAACAGAGTGACCTAAGTTGGGGAGTGCCATAAAAAGTCACACAGCATCTGTGGATAAGCCTGTATGGCTGTTAATTCTCCTCAAAGTCCGGAGGTGGTGTCACGAAGATGTTAACATGCTAACTCTTGCAGCGTGAGTATGTGGCGACCGTAGCCCACAATTAAAGACAGCCCCAACCTGGAGTCAGCATGACAGACATTTTGTAGGACCCAAGAGAAGGTTGCAATTTGAGATGCTTTCATTTTCTTGTTATGTTCTGTTTTGTGTTGTTTTGCAAGGGATTCACCTATTTCATTGCCGTCCCCATGGCCTTCAAGTTCAGAGCTGGGTTTTCCTCTGCCGTCATGCCAGCTTCATTCAGCAGCTACATAGATACCAAGATCTCTATCTGTGTGTATTCATTTATCCCCAGTGTTTTTCAAGAATTCATACACAATATTCCTGGTAAATGAGTTTTTTAAATTAATTTATTTTTCAAGAGAGAGAGAACAAGAGTGAGAAAGAGTGGGGTAGGGAGAGAGAGAGAGAGAGAGAGAGAGAGAGAGAGAGAGAGAGAGAGAGAGAGAGAGGGAAAATCCCAACTGGGCTCTGTGCTGTCTGTCAGCCCAAAGCCCAGTGCAGGGCTTGGAACTTACAAAACTGTGAGATCGTGGTCTGAGCAGAAACCAAGAGTCAGACACTAAACTGACTGAGCCACCAAGGTGCACCGTTGGTAAATGAGTTTTAATCCTATCTTACTTCTCTTCCTCATCCTGATTAATCTGGAAGTAACCCAAGTCGTGACCCTCCTTACTGTTAGCAACTACACACAACCAATCATGTCAGTTTTTCTTCACGTATTTTTTGGTGAGAAACCTTAAATACCTTTTGCAGAAAGGCACTTCCGAAGTTACAGTAATCTTGCTCTTGCTTCTTTCTGTGGTTACAACCCCTCCCCCCTTCCATGGGGATTGCCAGCTTTGCCATCCACTTGGATTCTCTCTTCCGGAAAGTGCTCAGAATTGGCAGCATCCATGGTTCCATCTTCTATAGGGTGCGTGCAGTTAAGTCTAAACTTCAGAGGTTGAATCTTTTTTTTTTTTTTTGGCCCTGCCGTTGGCACAAGTCCTCCTCCCCCTCCCCCAGGTGCCTGACATCCATGGAGGCAGAAAAGGCAGTCATTGCATTATAATTTGTTGGCTGAGTCCCATTTCTTTAGCACAAAAGGGACACAGGAGCACAAGAAAATCAACACAGCACTCACATGCCCGTGGTCATTGTCATGCTGTCGCCTACGAGCAGGCTCACAGGATGTGTATGTACTGAAACACAGCATTTTCTTTGCAAGTGTATTCAGTTCTATTACTCCATCCTGTGGTGTGTTAAGTTTTTTTGGAAGCAAAACCCCTAACATTCTCCTACCTTTATAGCATGCTCTTTGCTTTATTAACAACAACAACAAAAAAGATGGGGAAGTTATATGTTGGAGTGGAAATACATCTCTATATCCTAACATGCACATAAAGTGGTAAATTTTAAAGCTCTAACTAAGGATGTCACACCAATAATCTTCCAAGAGGTCCCCTCTGTGTTCCCCCATGGCAAAGAAAAACAGACAAGTTTCTCTTGTTCAACATCTTGAAATGGGCTCGATTTTGATGCAGTGGTATGTAACTGTAAGGGTTGTGGAATACTGCTTAACTTGCCAAACAATCAAGCATCGCGAGTTGCCTGTACAGCACGGGGCAGACCTTTCTGGAAGCATTATGTCAGGCGGGTGACTATTCAGCCTCTTCACAGACTCCGTGTCGTCTTGCTGGTTAATTCTTGTACCTGTATGTCCACCAGGTAATGAAGTCCTTCTTTTTCCTCACCAGAAACATTATTGCACAGGTTTTTTTTTAACCAGGGAATTTAAAGGTTTTGGCAGAATAAAATCTCTCTGATCCCATTTTACTTGAGGCAGTGTCCTAAGAAGAGAGGCACCAAAAAAGAGAAATGAAACCAGGAAGAAAAGGAGGAGAAACTAACGTTTATTGAGCAAATACTGTGTCACACACTGTAATGAGCACTTCACACAAGTCAGTCTTTACATTTAAAACATCTCCATGAAGTTTCTGTTGCCTTTGCAGGCGAGCAGGTCAGGCAAATTAGTCAAATTGTGAATTGGAATTTGACAGTGATTTAATCGCCTCTCGCCCTCTGCCAGCGCACTCCGTGAACATTATGATCTGTTATTTTACCCGCACAAACATATCCAGGTGACATACAAGAGAACTGGATGAAATGACTGGCGTAATGAAGAGAAGTGGCTTGTGGATGGATTTCTTTACTCCCCCACCCGTAGCTCTTGCGTGACGCATGCACGTGCGGGGCTTGGCCGGACGTTCCAGGAGCGTCTCCCCGAGGCTAACCTGTAGGCTCCTCTCCTCCAGTGTCTCTCCAATGGCAGTGCCAGGGCCAAAGCCAATCCATCAACTTTTCATGGGATGTCGAGACTTTTCGTTCGTTCGACAGTCTTTCAATAAGTGTTGATTGAGTTCTTTATCAGGCAGAGTCCTGGCGAGAAGGAGAGCTCATTGCAGATGGTACACATGAAAAGATTTTAATGAAGGGTCGACTTAACGATACGTGGGCAGGGTTACAAGTGAAAATCGAGAAAGGACACAGTACCCAGAGATTAGGAGCAGCAGGAAGCCATTACACCCCCATGCTGGAAAGAATTAGGAGAGACTGCCTTCGCAGGAGGAACGGAGTAGTGGCAGGAGCTCTGTGCTTGGGGCAGGGGGGATGCAGCTCCTGCTGGAGATGAAGGACTGGAGCGGTGAGAGGCAGGGAGCGGGGAGGATACCACAGTCCCTCTCTCCTCCCTCCCTGCACATCTTCCTAGGGCCTCCCATTGGCCGAAGCAGCCGGAACCCATCCATCTAATGATGCATGCAGCTCACAGGGTTTACCTCCAAGGGCACAGAGCAGGGCACAGAGGGCTGAAAATGGATCTGGGGTGAGTAGAGGATGAAGAATTACTTGTCCGAGTGCCCCCCAAGTGTCTGGCACTGGCCTAAGCACTAGGGATGGAGCAATGAACACGACAGACAAGATTCTGCACTCACGCGGCTATGTTTTAGTGCAGAATGGAGAGAAAATAGAAAAAGAAAGTGGATGCAGAGGAAAGCCATAGTATATCCCACAGTGATAAGCACCAACGAGAAAATACGAATCTGGGAAAGGGGCTTTGAAATGTGTAGAGGGTAGAGTTTTAGGTACGGGTGTCCAGAAAGGTCCCCTTTCACCCCCAAAAGATGGCATTGTCAGAAGACCTAATCAAAAGGAGGGCATGCGCTGTACCGGGAAAGAAGCATCACAGGCAGGGGGAACAGAAAGTGCAGAGTCCCTGAGGAAGGCAGGGCCCCGGCCTGGTAGCACGCAGTTGCAGACAGGTGAGAGAGGCATGTGGGATGAAGTCAGGGCTTGACTCAGAAGGTCCCTTTGACTCATGGCTTCTCTGTCCATCTCGTGGCTTCACATTTGTGTTTCGTCTCTGACCAGACGTGATACAGAGGAGGTAAAATGCTGATAGCAGAGGAAAAGAAGCTGAGAGATGCAAGGTGATTCATCCACCCCCATCTAATATGGGCCAGTTCTCTGGTGCTAGGCCAATGACTAGCACGCCTTCCATCCATAGATTGGTTTTCCTGGGTGTGAGGCATATTCCCGTGACAATCAACTCTGGCCAGGGTATTAGAACACAGAATAGCCCATAGTGACCAATGCGTACGATGCAGTTTAGAAGGGACCGTGACATTATTTAAGCTTCTCCAGGAGAAGTCATGAAATCAGAGGGTACTTGACTTTACTTATCCTGTATTCTGGGCCTTTTAGGTTTTCTCTACCCTCTAAAGTAGAGTTTTAACTGCCAATTATAAATACATTACAAGTATGAGCTTCTCATGACTAGCCGCCATCACCTCTCACTTAAATAGTATATTCGTGCAAGTATGTATTTGCATACATGTGTATATCTGTATCTCTATACATTTATAGATCTATATATAGATACATTATCTACACATATAGATAGATATCTCCCTAGCTTTTTATATATACATGTTCTTTCCAACCTTTTTTTTTCCTGACAGATTCCTTTCAGCCATTAAGATTTCACAACTCAGGTATCACCTTCTTCTGTGAAACTTTCCCAGATAAATCCAAGACGTCTTGACCAGACTCTTCATGATGTCATGGCATTCAGTTCAGACAAGTGTTAGAAACCTATTGATGCTGATTTGGGTTTATCTCTCTACAGATCAATTATCCCAACTAGATCCTGTGATGACCAAAGATCCCTTATACTCTTTTGTGTTCCTCTCTTAAAAATTTGTTTTAATGTTTATTTATTTCTGAGAGGAAGAGAGAGAGAGAGAGACAGAGACAGAGCATGAACGGAGGAGGGGCAGAGAGACAGAGATACACAGAATCTGAAGCTGGCTCCAGGCTCCAAGCTGTCAGCATAGAGCCTGACAGGGGGCTCGAACCCACAACCACGAGATCATGACCTGAGACGAAGTCACACGCTCAATCACCTGTGATACCCTGGTGCTCCTTTTGTGTTCATATCTTCACAGGGCATATGGTTCATCGGAGTTACTTAGAGCAGACTGTTTCATTTATTTATTTATTTTTGTTTTTTAAATTTATTTATATTTAAGTTAGTTAATATGGAGCGCAATATTGGACTCAGAAATAGAATTCAGTGATTCATCACTGACAACACCCAGTGCTCATCACAAGTGCCCTTCTTACTACCCATCGCCCATCTAGCCTGCCACCCACCCACCTCCCTCCATCACAGAGCACAGAGCTGACTGATTTTAAAGACAGGTGCTAGATAGATAGATAGATAGATAGATAGATAGATAGATAGATAGATACATGTATATATTAAATTCATAGAGCTTATCTTAAATGTGACTGCAGGACTGATATCCTCATAGTTCAATATTAAGAGGATATGTCAGTTGGATCATGGGCAGTGCTGTGAAACTGACAGTAGGCTTTAATTTACTGAAAATTCCAGAAAACAGATACCTCAAACACAGATAATTTGTTGGCCATGAAGCAACCACAGAATAGCCCAGCTTCCCTCATGTCCGGTGGCCTTGCTGAACCTGTCATCTGGGAGGTCTTTGTGATTTTATCTTATCTCTATTTGAGAGTCATAAAGATGAGTAACTAAAATGTGGTTAATAAACCCCAGCTGGGCATTTTCTAGGTGAATAAACACACCATTTTTTCTACTGTTTTTTCATGTGGAAATGATGAATAGGACTCACAACTCTTGTTTTCATTATAAGTAGAAAAGTAGAAATAATATCAAGTTATGATACTTGAGGTTGTTATAAAGTGCTTTGGAGACACCCTGAAAGTTTCAAATAATTATAGCTCCAGTAAAATTTTTATGGCTGCCTGTGGATTTTCATGATCAAAGAAAAAGTAAACAGAGAACACTTTTAGCCTGAAAGATATTCAGACTCTTATGATTTTTTTTTGGTTGGACTTCCCTCTATTCCTAAAAGAGTGATTAATAGTTTCACTGTGTAAAAGCACCCATATTTGAGATTAAGTAATTGGATGAAATTGATTCCCGAATCTAATCTTCATGCACCCCAGGCATGCTGCATAATATATTATCTTGGTGATTAAAAATACAATGAGCTATATATAAAGAAAGTTTTTCAAAAACTTCTAGTTACCAATTTCATTCCAGTTCAGTTTTTATATTTCAGTTCCACGTTTTTTATTTTGCTAGAAAATTCATTATTACTATAAATAGTGGAATTTGAAAAGAGTTAATAGACTAGATTTTAGCACTATTAATATTAATATCCTGATTTTAATAATTGTGCTGCAGTAATACAATAGGATGTCCTTGGTTTTAGGAAAGAACAAACTGTTTATATGAGTTCAGAGGCAGCATGTCTTTTCAAATGGTCCAGAAAAAAAGATTTATGTGTATATGTGCACACATACAGATGCATACAGTTACATGTGCCTATGCATATGATGTGTGCATGTGCACGTACTCATATATACATGCCACAATTATATACACATCCATATACGTATATGTGAATAGAGGCACACACAGTTATGCAACATACATATATGGGTTTCTGGACCACATACATACTGACTATACATACATGAAAAAAATATATGTCCCATGCATATAGAGATAGTACACATGTGTGTACATGAGTGTACATGCATATGCATATGTTACCTGTTTTATCACTAAAACATTCTTAAACTTTTTGTTTTACCTAAAAATGTTTACATATAGTGACTCTACATGACTAATGTACAAGAACCCTTTGCAGTTTTGAAACCTTGAAATGTCTGAAATCGCTTTAAAATTTAAAAAAATCAAAGCATTTTCAAGCATGCTGGAAGTGCTTCATTCTACCAAGTGTTCTGGAAGCAGGTGCAAGATTGAATCCACATATAAGGAATTATGTTTGGGCTGAGGAAAATTGTGTTTTTGACACTCCAATTGCATGCATTTCTAGTTCTAGTCAGCAATTCTATGAAAGGTGTGTAAGGAACAGGAGTGAAAGAAGCTTTTACAACTCAAAGTGAGGAAAAGATATATATTATAAAGACATAACTCTGACTTAGGATGGGTCCACTCATAGTTTTTAACTGAGATAAATTCACATCACCATTTTAAAGTATAGAATTCAGTGGTGTGTAGCACATTTGCCAAGCTGTGTGACCACAGCACATACCAAGTTCCAGAACATTTTCTTCCCTTCCCAACACCCCCCACTAAAACAAACAGACAAACAACCCAACAACCCAGTTTCTGTTAAACAGTCACTTCTCAGCCCCTGGCTACCACCAATCTGCTTTCTGTCTCTACGCATCAATCTATTCTGGATATTTCATGTAAATGGATTCTTACACACTGTTGCTTTTGCATCAGCTTCTTTTACTTAGTAGAATGTTTTTGAAGTTCATCCATGTTGTAGCGTGTGTGAGTACTCCATTCCTTTTTTTGACTGGACAATATTCTATCGCATGTGATACCACATTTGGCTTGTTAATTTATCCAGTGGTGGATATCTGGTTTGTTTATACCTTTGATTATTGTGAATTGTGCTGGTATGAACTTCTGGGTTCAGGTATGTGTTTGAGAAAGCACTTTCTATTCTTTGCTGTGTATACTGAGGAATGGATTTGCTAAGTCATATGGAAATTCTATGTTCAACTTTTTGAGGATCTGACAAACTGTTATCCCTCTAATATTTGATGTTAGGGGCAAGACACATGAACTCATGATCCAGAGATAATCTCTACACTTAAGCACTTGTTCTGTACATCTGGTAGTTGTTTAAGGACATGCCCCATACACATGCCACGAGTAGGACCTGGACGTTTCACTTAAACCTGTACTAAGCCCTCAAGGAATTCCTATTTTAGAATCAGAATTTAGAACAAGGAAAATGAGTGATCAGAAGCAGAGCATGAGGGTTTTGTGTGTAATCTACCATGTTACCCAGATTTGCAAACCTGCTTGCTTTCTGGGTCATTTTAAGAACACCACAGGGAGATTGATAGAGGCATCTTTTTATTTCTATAAAAATCTTTTTATAGAAGTATAATTAACATACAGTGTTACAAATTGTGTTATAGATACAATTTCAGGTGTACAATATAATGATTCAATAACTCTGTATATTTCTCAGTGCTCATCATGATCAGTCTACACTTATTTCTCTCTATTTCATCCATCCCTTCACTTCCCTTCTGGCAACCACCAGCTTGGTTTCTGTATTTTTTGTTTTGTTTTGTTTTGTTTTGTTTATCTCTTTGTTCCTTTGTTCTTTTCTTTTTTTAATTTCACATGTGAGTTAAATCACATGACTTTCAGCTTTGGTTTACATTTTCAACATTAATTTGGCTATTCGGGGTCTTATCTGGTTCCATACAAGTTTTAGAATTTCATTCTGGTCCTGTGAAGAATGCTGGTGTTATTTTTATAGGGATGCATTGGTGGTATTGATTGCATTGGGTGCTATAGACATTTTAACAATGTTTGTTCTTCCAATCCATGAGCATGGGATAGTTTTCCATTTCTTTGTGTCTTCTTTAATATCTTTCATAATCTTTCTATAGTTTTCAGTGTACAGATCTTTTACCTCTTTGGTTAGGTTTATTCCTAGGTGTTTTATGGGTTTTGGTGCAATTGTAAACGGAATTGATTCCTTGAATTCTCTTTCTGCTACTTCATTATTGATGTATGGAAATGCAACCAATTTCTGTATATTGATTTTATATCCTTTGACTTTGCTGAATTCATGTATCAGTTATAGCAGTTTTTTGGTGGAATCTTTTGGTTTTTCCACGTAGAGTATCATGTCATCTGTGAAGAGTGAAAGTTTGACTTCTTCCTTGCTGATTTGGATGTCTTTTATTTCTTTGTAATGTCTGAATGCTGAAGGCAGGAATTCTGACACTATGGACAACAACAATTGTGATAGTGGACATCCCTGTCGTGATCTTGACCTTAGGGGGAAAGCTCTCAGGTTTTCCTCATTGAGGATGAAATTAGCTGTGGACCTTTCAGATATGGCCTTTATGATCTTCTTGAGGTATGTTCCTTCTGTCCCTTCTTTCCTGAGGGTTTTTATCAAGAAAGGGTGCTGTCTTTTATCAGATGCTTTTTCTGTACTCATCTTAATCATACTTCACATGTTTCTCAGCTTGGTCTGTTTTCTCTTGCTTTAGAGTTGGTCCCAAATGGTATTTGGCTGCTTTGTTGAAGTTGCCCCCCATCTCAGTCCATCTCACCTTCTACTCCAGACCTCTAAAAACAGAAGATGAATCTTTTCTCCCTGAAGAGATACAGCGTATGTATCAAGAGATACAAGAGATACATACGTTTCTATCTCCTACATGTTCGAGTCTTAGCCTTCTCAGTCTTCACTTTAGTCTCTTGCTGGTCACACTGATCTCCCCAACTTCTAACAACCTAACAACAGGGCAGTCCCAGGATCATCTCTGAGCCTTGTCTCTATCTACTCCCACTCCCTAGAGGTCATTAGGAATCATGGCTTTAAATGGATCCCATGCACAGACAACTCTCAAGTTTTTATCTCCAGCCAGGAGTTCTCCTCCAAACTCTAGAGTTATCTGCCCACATCCAAGACTGTTCTACTTGGGTGTCCAACTGACACCTCAAACTTAATGTGTCTACTGCTATGAACACCTGCTTTACTTTCCCAAACCTGCTTCTGCCTGCATTACTATCTCAGTTAGTGGACACTCACCTATTGGAGCCTAAGTCAAGTATTATGTCTTCTTACATCTGCACTTAATCTGTTAGCAAATCCTGTTGTCTCTTCACTTGAAATATATTCAGATTTCAGCACTTTCACTCTCTACTGTCCCTGCCTTTGTTCAGGATACCATCATTTCTCATGCAGATAAGTGCAATATCCTTCTAACAGGTTACCCTGCCTTTTTTTTTTTTAAGGTTTCTGATCCCCTTTGGTCTTATCAGTGGGGTCTTTCCAAACAACTCTACTTAAAGTAGCATCTCAGAAATCTGTAAATTCATTCCCCACTTACTCTTCTATAAACTTTACCTTTGGATAAATATTACAGAATACTTCTTCTATATTTCATCTCTCCCTACCTAGAACATGAGCTTCAAAAGAACAAATTTTTTTGTCTGTTCCTCTTTTTTTACTGCTTTATCTAGAGCTGAGAGTAGTGACCAGCACATGGTAAAGGTTTATTTACTTTTAGATGTATGCGTGGATGGCGATGTGTCTAGAATACTTGCAAAGTCTTCTTTGTGGCAAACAATACACATCCAAAATTAGATTCGTGTGGTTAGGAAATCATTCATGTTTTGTGTATTTAAAAATATTTTGAGAGCTGGAAGATCCTCAGAAAATAGGGGGCCCCTGTATATGACACATTTTCAGAGCCAAAAGATACCTCTCTAGGAGGTTTGATTAAAGGGTGCCTGCTCAAGTTGATCTGTGGCCTTCAGCAGTATACCTATACACGCACTTCTAAACCTCTAGTGAAATATCCCTGGATTTGGTGTCTGTAGTTCAGCAATGTCATTTTGCCTTTGTGACACACCAGTGGTCTGACAGCGGGCCAAGTTGCTTAGTCCATTTTGAGCTTAAGCTGTAAATTGATGATGGCAGGAATAATAAGGACCTCATGAGGTATTGGTGAGTGTCAGCTAGGATTTTGGACACGTTTTATAAAATCTTTAAATGTAAGAAGCCTGAGAAAATGTTACAAATATAAGGATGAGGACCCTCAGGCTAAGAAAAGACATATGAAAATTAGTAAGTTCAGTTCCATAATTCCCTTACCACAGAATTTTTCTTTACTATCAGATCTATTTAAACTTGATTGAAGGAATTGTTCTTGCCTGTTTGAGGGAATCCTTTAGGCAGCCTGAAAATAATTTGAGGATGTGCAAATCCCAAACAGCATTCCAAGTTCTCTAAATGGGTGTGGTTTTTCAGCAACCAGTCAGATTAAGGCTACACGTGCACCACCCCCCTTCTGATCAGGTTTTTTCTTCCATTATTTTAAGAAATTAATCTTCCACATGCCCGACAGGTAGCTAAAGCAAAACACCTATAAGATAGAATGAAAGTTTTCAGGAGATTGATACTAATTTAGGCCTCAAATCTGCTTTGGGACTTGAGTGTGAATGTCTACACTGACCAAGTGGACTGTACTTTCTTCTCTATTATCATTGTCACTCACCTACCCATCACTGATTATCATCTTAGTGCTAAGAATTATAACCAGCAATTGGTATATGCCATTCTTTTTATACTTTATCATATCTCTGTGTGGTATTATTATCCTCATTTTATATAGGAAGAGATTTGAACTCAGGGGGATAGCATTAACTTTCTAAACAAGAGATGACAGAATCAGACTGTCGATTCAGATCTAATTTCAAAGCTCATGGTTTTTCTTACCACACAAGTCTCTTTTCTGATAGCTAACCTCCGTCTTGATTTTGTAAGTCCACATTAGTAACAGAGTTACCCTGAAGGTGGAGAGTCTCAAAAAAAAGGGTGGGGGCGGGCAAAGAAAAGAAAACAATAGAAACTAACACATCACAAAGATTAAGACTTGGAAGAAGAAGAGGTGGTTCTTCTATTCGTATCACAAATTTTTATTTGGACATAGGCTTACTTTTAACCTGGTCTTGCCTAATTTTGTTAAGACTTTGGCAGCTGAGTGCATTCATTGCCCTGGCCTCCTGTGGGTTAGAATTTAGTTGGAATATTACTTATAAGTTCTTGTTACTATGGAGTCTGAATGTGTCTAACAAATGTATTCTCTAAAAATAAAAGTATTCTCAGATCCCTATATACTCAATAAATAGATTTGATGAATATATCCTTCTTTGTGTTTCTTTCAGACTCTTGGTAAAACCCTACTGGGCTATTTGCTTCTTTTACACGTACAGTTCAGCACCGAATTAAAAGAATGTGAAGCCTATATATATCATGGCCCAGCTTCTAGCTCGCCTCTGGCCTTGCTGGTTCTTATTAATGATTCATTTCTCTTGACAGGAGCGGCAACATTTCAGGACTTCTTGGGTGGAAGAAAGTTGGCAGAGAGAAGGTCCACAGTGAGTAGTTAAACATTATATGAATTAATAACCCCCATCAATAGTTTAATGGATGAAATGCATTGATTGCTTTGAGAATTATGCTGAGGTCTACAGTAATAAGCAGAAATGTCTGATTTGACATCTTTTTTTTTTTAATATGTCTGCAACGTAATCTACTACCAATTACACAACAACCCCACCGAAGCAGTGCTGAGTGGTCCCACTACAGTAGTAACATGTTATAAAAGCTCGGGTTTCAGGACAATTAGCTTCTGGCTGCAGTTTATTACCCCATTTGAGATTTAAAACATTTTTTTTTTCCATTGCATTCCAACAATGCTTATGTGTCTGGGGCTAACACTTTAAAACAATAATGGAATGGCAAATATCTGTCTGGCTGGAGTTTGTTCAAGAAGAAGTGTATTAGCATTAAAAAAAAAATCACGTGAGGCAGAGTGGACAAAACAAAAGCAACTTCCTTAATTTCTCAAAGTGACCAGGATTCTAACGTTTACCAAGAAAAAAAAATGCCTTTTATTTGGCATTTCGTAGAAAATTTAAGAAATGCTTTGAGAATATGATTATCCCTGTTTATTTAAAGGCAATTTCCACATAATAAAAAGCAGTCCATTGATAATTCTCATATCCATCTATATGTTTGGTGATCGTCACTAGATTCCTGGCCTAAGATATACAAATCTCTTTGAATTGGCTGGTACTGCAAAAAACCGACCATCGGGAGTTTTTCAGATGATGATGATGGTGGTGATGGTGATATGAATGATGACGATGACAACAGTGTATTCAGAGTCTGTTGTGTGGCTAGCTACTGTGTTAAAACTTTATTGAGATGATATGAGATGATATCACTTACTCATCCTAAATATCTCTTGAGTTGGGTACTGTTATTTCCCCCATTCTACAGATGAGGAAGTCGAGGTTTCCAGAGTCTAATAATTGGATGGTTTCAGGGCTGACAGTAAGTCTTTAGACTGGTGCTTTTGAAAATGAGTCTAGAGGCTTGAGACGGGATGCAGTTCTGCCTGGTGACGGTGGTGGTGGAGGCGGTTGTGGTAAGGATGATGAAGGCAATACCAGGAGACCTGGGGAACCTTCTTGTCATCTCTTCTATGTTTTGTTAAATAAGTTTCTTTCCCCCAGGAATCTGAGCCATTTTCTCACCTGGCTGTTTCCTTTCTCCCAATGTCTGTTTTGAATTACTTTATACTATTCCCCTTTTTGCCTCCTATCTTTCACTGTGGGATCTGGTACTTCTTGTGGTTAGTAAGGAGCTGAGCCGAGTGGATGAAATGGGGAGGTGAACCCTATCTCAGTAATTGTTCATTAAGACAGCTCACTTACAGGCCCCCACTTTTAGTGAAGGCTGAGGGTGTCATGGAGTTTGGATTCCAAGAGCTCACTTACCTATGGTGAGTCTATAATATTCGTTCTTTGAGGCCTTTCTCAACTCAGATTTTTAAACTTCTACCTTTGGATGTAATCAAGTCTAGATTGTAACCCACATGAGTGTGATGTTTCTCCATCTAAGACTGTGTGGTAAAATCTGAATTTTGATATGAGGTATGTACTTGTATCATTAAAATCAAACCTTTTTATCCCTTGGGATAAAGAATGCTTTCTGTGAATTAAAATATTAATATTTAGAAAATTATGAAGAGAACTTATGCAAAAATGTATCAAGTGCAGTAAATAAAACAAGTGAATTAGCAAGTAAGCAAAAATATTGTGTTGATCCAGAGCACATGGTGCATTACTGACTGTCTCCTGATATCAGCTCAGATAAGGATATTTTTCGCCAAGATGTGTTGGCATGTAATGTTTTAGGCGCAGGAAGGGTGCCTCTCCTTTGAACAGATAGCTTTTCTTTGTTCTGATTCTCCCAAGGCTCTTCAGAGTGCCTGGCATGCTGGTTTCCCACTCTGGAATAGCTGGAGAAGGAACTAAATGTTTTCCTCCATTTATGCAGCACTATTCCCTCTGCTGAGGTCAGCTTTGGTTCTGTTCTTGGAGTATTTTTTCATACGGGTCCAATCTTGATGTCAGATGACCTGGCATTTGGATCTTCTGCCTAGAATGCCATTCCCCATTTCGTCTGTTTGGAAAATGCCTATTTTCTCTAAGAGGCTGCTTCAACTTCATCTGTTCCTTGTAGCTTCCCCTCCTCTCTCCTCTTCTCCTTTTCCCAGGTAGAATTGCTTTCTCATTTGTGTTTCCCTAACACTGTACATATCACATTGCACTATAAATATTTGTTTTGTCTTTCTCTACTATGAGCCTGTAGAGTCTCTTATGGGGGAGCCTGGCTTATCCACTCCTTTTTTGTGTCTGCAGCACATAGCAAAATGTAAGGTCCAGATTAGGTTTGTGATAAATGTCTCTTATCCTGCACCAAGGTTCTGTGCCTCTGATTGTGTGCTCCGCTATCCAAAATTATTATATGTTATAATATTTATAACTCACATACAACACAGTAGACACTGATCAGGAGCCATAGTGTTGGATTATCTGTCATTGTTTTGTAACTACTTGGATATCAATTGTATCATCTGTAAACTCAGAGGAATTGGTCAAATTCATTTGCTTTGCATTCATTCATCAGTTCATTCATTAATTCATTCACGATAAATTGATTACATACCTGCTTTGCCCCAGATATTGGACTAGGTAACTTCTTCAACATGAAATGCCACATTTTTAGTTTAAAATACTATATATTTTAGTTAGAACACAAAAAGGTTTGGATCTATGTAGACAATAGAGGTAATTTAACAATGCTGTTTTTATAAGCTTTGCTACTAAAAGCACAGATAGACACAGTTTTGAACATAATTCAAACCAAGACAACAGCATCTAGTTTCTGAATCTCATTAATGATTCAAACCATATTATTGTGTCAACTAATCTTAAAATATCAGTTCTCCCCGTGATCACAGAGTAGGATTTCTAGGTTCCATGGTAATGTTTGTTTTACCTTTTTAAATAAGCCAGAATATTGACTCATGTGTATTTTATAAACTTAAGCAGATGTGGAAAGTCGTTAGACTCAAGAAAATCTGTACATTTGTTCAACAGATATTTACCAAGCGCCTAATATATGCCCAGTGTTATTTACTAAGTGCCTAAAATGTGCCCAGTGTTAAAATATATGCCCAGGGTAAGAAGGTCAACAACATGGGTCTCTGTCTTTGAGAAGTTCATAGATTTATGGGGAGAAACATGGATGTAAACATGTTGTGATGGAAGAATATGCAGATTTTAGCAGAGAGGAAGAAATGTGCTCAGGTTTGGCTGAAGGTAGGGTGGCGGCAACAGACTTGTTGGGAAGAAGTCTTTATAAACTTCCCTGGGTTCTAGTCTCGGTTCTTCAGATCAGTAGATGGCACTTGAGGTGAATGTCAAGAAATGTGTATGCCCCCAGGCCGACGATGCTGAGAGGAAGGAGATCATTCCAAGAAAAGGAATAAGGATGAATAGTAGCAGATGAATGTCAAGTACAACATCATATTTAGGCAACTAGATAATGTGTCATCATGGTTAGACAGAAAGCGACAAGCTTGGTTTCGGGGCTCTCTAAGGCTATATAGAGTGAGCATGGGCAGAACTTTGTAGTCTCTTGGCTAAGATGCAAGAATACCAACCGTGTCCCGTACATAGAGGCACATCAGTCAAGCTATATCTCAAAAGCTACTAGAAACATAAATGTGATAGAAAACTACTTGCTAAATCTTAAAATCTGAATTTGGAAACTTAGACATGCTTGTGTTTTCTTCTGTAGACCTTTTTGCTAAGTTATTGTTTTCAATGAATAGGAATTATAATACTCCAATGAGATCACACTATGGAGATGAAATTGGGAATGGGGTCTTTCATTCTATCAAAATCTCCTTTCCATACCTAGCATTAGGCCTTTATTAAATTACTAAATTCCTTTTTTTTTTTTTTTTTTTTACTCTCTAGAGAAATAGCAATCCAGTATTCAGAGATCCCATCTTAATGGAGGTTAAAATAAAGGCTTGGAGTTTGCCCCTCAGACTTCTGTTTATGGATCTGAGGAAGTAAAAGAAAGCCGAGAAATGAACCACATAGATTTAGACATTTTTAGTGAAGAAAATAAATATTGATGGGCTATATTAGCTTCAAGTGAAAACATATCAACTGCTGGTTTTTTAAGTGCCAAACCATAGCAGTGGGTCTAGTACAAACTGGTATTTGCCTAACAATTATTCAAGGGTTATTGATAAATCAGTAATAAATAGGAAACACCAAAATTGAGGCCTTCTGAACTGATAATGTCAATTCCATTAACCATTTGTTGAGTTACTGTATCATAAAAATGCCTAGAAAAATTTTTAATCTTTCCTTAAGATCAAAAATAAAAATAAAATTTCATCATATTGTTTTTCATTGGAATAATGTAGTGACTTCCTAAATGGTTAGTGACCTCAACTCTTTCCCTATTCTAATCTATCCATGCTGTGTTAGCTACAGAATTCATCAATAGGAAATCATACACACCTCATTTTTAATCTCAGTTCTGCAAGTTTCTCACTATCTGGGTCCTTGTTTTGCTATCTGTAAGGTTGAAATAACAATGCCTATTGGAAAAGAATGGGAGGCATTGTAAGGATTAAATGGAAACTCTTAGGTATAGGGTCTTGGGCTCTGTAGGTCTGGAACACATATTTACTGAGTGAAACAATGGCACACTTTGGGTGATGTTTAACTTTTCAACTAAGTTTATTATTTATAGTTCTAAGCTAATTGCACACAATAAGGTAGATCCAGGTATAAAAATGATTTCACCTCTAATAGCTGGATTGTGAAAATCCTCAAACTGTTGTATATGGAACACTATGAATGGAAATATTTTCAGGACATCCTGAAGCTCTTAATGCTTAATATTTACACATGATTGCTTGTGGACAATTTGCTTCCAAAGAGGAAAGCCAAGACCTATTCAGAAGTAGAAGAAAGCACTCCAAACAAATGATCACCTCAGTAACTGTCAAGGTAAGCTGGCCTTGTTTTTGATGGATTGCAATGAATATCTGCCTTTTACAAAACAATATGCAATTGTTATTAAGAAGCCAAATGGGTAACGGAAAAGGGATTATAGACCATAGGGAACTGGGGAGATCCATTAAAACAAGATCTGGAGGGGTGCTCCAGGCTGGCCTTCCACTTAACTCCCTGTGTGAACACAGCCAACCCTCCCTAGAGAAGAGCTCTTTAAGTAAGCAACGTGCAACTCCTCAAAGAAAGCAGAGGATGAGCACGAGACAGCAGACCACGGGGCAGACTCCATTCAAACTGGCTTTGGAAAAACGCTCCAAGTGTCACCACAGACATGTTTTCCGTGTTCTAGAAGGTAGCCGTTCACACGAACACAAAACAGTGCTTGCTAATGGCTGCCTTCAGAGGGAAGTCCAAGGACTACAACATAAATTAACTCCCACTGCTAGTTCAGCCAAATCAGAACTGTAGAAAATGCAGACTGGTAGGGTGAATTAGCATATACTTGCTCTATGAACACATGGAAAACTGAAGTTTCCAGGGAGGTGCTTTTGGCGCCTTAAATGAGAGCCACATTAAACAGGGAAAGGCTGATAGTGACTAACAATTCCTCCAAAAGACTATTTTTAGAAGCAAACCTGGTGAAATCGTAATGGTCAGTCAAGAGAAGGACTGGCCCAATGACCTAATTACCACTCAGTGGGAAAACTAAAACCAGCCCTGGAAAATTGCGTCAATATTATGGCCTTTAATGGGCACCATTTTTAAAAAGACCCATGGCTATCCTAAAAATTTTCCCTCTCTTTATGAGTAACCACATACTGAGAGCCAGTTTTATTTTGAAAAAAATAAAATAAAATAATGAAGCTCTTCGAATTTCATGACAGTCCTACCAAAAGCTCTGGTCCTAAAAAGGTTAATTAGGTAATTAATCAAATGAGCAATTGTGCTCCTCATCACTTGGTCCTAGATGCCTATGAACATCATATTAATTAATTTAATGCCAAATAGGTGAGTACCTTCATATTTTAACATCAGAGCTTTCTTAGAAATGCACTTCTGTACACAACTGTATCTAAATGCCCCCCTCTTTAAGCTTTTTTTTTTTCTGCAACAAACATTCTACGGAAAAAGAGTAAGAAATTACCAAATGGACTTGCCTCAAGTTTAATGTGCATCTGTGGCCATAGTTCCAGAGCCTCAAAGCGAAAGTCATCTAATTAAAGGAGATGTAAATCTGGAAAGCACATGAATTGGCAATGAAACCTAATTAATCCATTTATTCATTCAATCAACAGTTCTATAGTAAATGCCCACTACATTGTACATATTGTAAGGAAATGCAGTGCATAGCCAGAGAAGGCTTCAGCTCGCCAAGAGTTCAGGGACTAGAGTCATTCCAGAAATTCTTGTTAATTTGATTTGACTAATTCCGTATATCCCAGGTGTGAAGTCTTAGGCTGAAAAATACAGGTAACAGAGCAAATGTTTTAAGAAAGTTTTAAATTACCAGAATAGTAGTCTAAATTCAGTCCTTTAGCCAACAGCTATGTTGTCGGATATGCAATGGCAGTGGTAAATAATCATTCAACTGAAATTGGAACTTTGAATCATCAAACAAGTTCTCCTGGCTTCTCTTCATCGTGTGTCCAAAGCCCCTCACTGAGGCACAGCTTTCCTCGAGACCTGAGCCTTCATTCCCTTTGAGATAGGGCAAGGTGTCTGCCTCCCTCTCTCCCTGATTAGAAAACACGGGAGCTTCTCAGACACCCTTACACTCCCTACCAGCTGTTTGTTTTAAACTGGGTCCATTTCAATTCTACACCATCATGCTGATAATACTTCTCTTTTCACCCGACTATCTTGCTCTCCCACAAGTCCCAGAATCCCTTTTGTTCGAAGATACATTTGTCTGGGCATAAGGGCCATGTGCGCGATTTCAGAGCATATAGTTTGAAGTATAAAGATTCTTTGAGTTTTTATCAAAGTCCTTATTGTTGTGGTCTGTTTGCACAAGCCATCATGGCCTTCTAATTCCTCAGCTATCTGTCTGCAATTGCAACAAACTTGTCTGGGGGCCTTTTTGAGTTTTAGAGGCCCCGCTAAAGGCTCTGTTTATAGTCGTGTCTTTTTACTAGCAGCACTTAAAAAGTTAGCGATAAGGCAGTTAATTTCTATGAATTTAGTACCTCTAGGTCCAGCCTTTTCATATTTAATATCTAAACTCCAAAACTGTTATACTTTTACCACAGCTGTTTTATTCCCTTTCATCTCATAAATAGGTCACACTTGCCAGGTTTTGCCTCGCTATCCTTTGTGATGAAAATAAAGAGAAATTACTTGTTAAGTCCTATTTTTCCCTCCTGATATAGGTCACACAAATCCTTATAATGGTGGATTAGAGTTGATTGGAGCTTGGGCCCCAACTGCCCACTTTGTTTATAGAAAATTGAAAACTGCATTGTTTACCAAAGCCATGGGTACTGTTAATGCTGCCTTTGGGTGAGGCTCACCAAGGACTGAAAGAATCCTGAAGCCATCACTAGATTAGTCAAGACTAGAATTGTTTGATCCAAAACACTTTCCTCCTCCTATAATGCTTGTTCCTTGTTACTCCAGATAAGACTTTAATACAATAATAAAGATAGGAGATCTTCACCCCGCTCCACACTAGATATCACTAGATTTTAGCTTTAGTTTTCTGAAAGATATTATTTTTACTTCCTCTTAAGGGTCAAAACAGATGCACCAAGAACAATTCTCAATGACCAATGAGATTAAATCCTGACTCTCTAGAGAACACGCTCTAATAGAGGTCAGCAGTAAACATGTAACCAAATAGTTATTAAGGTAATTTGAGGGTTAGGGTTGAGAGTGAACAATAGAGAATATGAGTATGGGTAGGTGAATATTTCAGCTAGAAGGACAAGATGAGAAAGCTTCTCCGAGGAGGTAACATTTGAGCTGAGAGGGCAATAGAGATGATAAGTGGGTGCCAGTTGTGAAAAACTGGAGGGAGGAACATTCTAGGGAGAAAGATGGCAGATGCTAAGTGTTGAAGCTAGAAGAGAAGTGTGGCTGAACAGCAGTGAAAGGAGTGGAAAGCTTTTGGGGCAAGAGGGGAGAGGGCAGGTTTTCTAGACCGTGGTAAAGATGTGGGATGTTTTAGCAATTGCAGTGGGCAACCACTGATCCTTGAAGCACACATGAAATCCCATGAAATTTCTCTGTGTGTGGCTTGTAAATTTCTCTTGGTAAGCGAATATCAGAAGCAGCTCCAGGGCCACAGTGTATCTGCTGGTGATGAGTCATGCTGTCTCTCCTCCGCTCTCAGGGTCTCGCTCGGGTTCCTGGCAGCTACTGGGCTAGCTATCAAGTAATGCCAGCCTACAACCCATATGTTCTATTTTTAATATTACCTAAACCAACACCAAATGACTGAAACGTTTAGCCAACTTAGAAGCCAGCTTCTACCATAACATATCCTATGAATTTGCCTTTTTGTTTTCTCATTTTCATGGGACACAGAAATGTTCAGTGAAGATTTTTCACTTAAGAAATTTGAGGGTAAACTTTCATGATATCCCATGGCTGCAGAGTTGGGGGTGTGTTCTCCTTGAAGAAAAGTATGGGAAGGAGAGTCCCTTATATCTTTTGGTAACAAAGAGATTGTATTCTGTCTCTGAATATCAGTGGCACATAGCTTTGGCTAAAAGCTACTTTCTTGACTGTAGTGGGTATTATACTTGCTGCCTAGGACTCTTGGGGTAAGAAATCATGAGATTCCTAGTTAGGTTCTCCTGTTTACCGTAATCATCAAATATTTATTGAGCACCGGGTTCTATGTAGAACACTGCTGGGCATATTTGGACCAGAAAGATGATCACATTCATTTGCAATAGCATTTAATTCCAAAAATGTAACTGAGATGTCAAGAATACTAGAAGGCGTGCCTGAGAGGCTCAGTTGGTAAAGCATCCGACTGTAGCTCAGGTCATGATTTCACAGTTCCTGAGTTTGAGCCCCTTATTGGGCTCTGTGTGGACAATTCCGAGCCGAACCCGCTTCATCTCTGTATTTCCCTCCCCTCCCCGACTTGCACTTTGTCTCTCTGTCTCTCTTTCTCTCTCTCATAAATGAATAAAAAAACATTTAAAAATCAGTTTAAAAAAACACACACAAGGAGAGAATGAGTTACTTTCCTTCAGCCTTCGATTTACTTACCTCTTGAGAAGCAGGTACAAAATAGCACAGCATCTTCTCCACTCTCTTCTACGATGCTCTGCTAAGCTCCATGACCCTATAAGCCATCTCTCAGACTCTGTGAGTAGCCACAATAGGATTTTTGTTTATCTGTTTTGTTTTGTTTCGTTTTGGTCTCATCTGAATTCTGCTTCTTTACTCTTAAAACTTGTTGGGATAAAAAGGGAGCTGCCCTTGGGGACCATGAGCTCTGCTGTCAAAACCAGCATTTTGATTTGATTTTTGTAATTCACATTTCTTGCTAACTATGAAGAGACCTTTAAGGAGTTTGTCCTACTGTGTGTCTGTTCTCATCCAGTATTTTCTCCCTCCACTTGATACTAATATCCCCAAGTGAAAAACAAAATATCCAATGCCGTCTATGCTTTCTTCTATAACCTTGGAAAGATAGTTCTCATAAACTTTCTTAGATGTAATTGAAATCTCCAAATTTAAAGACGTTGAGGAAAAAAAGACCCCCAAATCACTTCTATTTTGTATTACATTAAATCAGTAGTTCTCAACAGCAAAGTGATTTTGCTCCCTAGAGGATATTTTACAACTAGAGACATTTTTGGTTGTCACAGCTTGGGGTGGAGGAAGGGGAGGCACTGCTTGCACCTAGTGGGGAGAGACTAGAGTGGCTACTAATGTTTTACAATGTGCATGACAGTCTTCTACAACAAAGAATTATGCAGCTCAGAATGTTAGTACTGCTCAGGTTGAGAAACCTTAAATGAGACTCATTGTTGGGACTCTTTCAACCAATTTGCCTTTTGTTTATCAATGGTCCCGAGGCTTTAATGTAGAATATATATATTTGTCATTTGCTGAAATACTGAAATTTTGCTAATGGATTTGTTAAGATTTTAAGTATAACATTTTTAAATACTAAAGTCATGTTTCATAATATTGCTGGTTACATTTCCAGTGGTATAATTTTTTTATGCAATAAAAATCATAGTGTTTATTCCAAGACTGCTAAAAATCCTTTGCCAAGTTAATGGAGAAGGCTAGTCTGAATATGTTTGGAAGGTTTAAAGATGCTTTCATATTAGAACTAAGATGTGTGTAAATATACACTCATATTTGCACACATATATGCAGTGGCCATGTACCCATCGATAATCTTGCATTAAAAGGTTTTTTATAACCTGTATATTTGATGGCAGAGAAATCAGATCAATTATTGAGGTCTGCAGGATGAATCACAAAACTATGTAATACTTATGTTCAATATTGTCCTAGTGTTATTTTCCATCTAAAAGCACATAAACTAATAAAAAATTCTTATAACTTAGAACTTTATCCCACCGTAATGGTCATCACGAAAGAAAGAGGAATAATCATCAACTTGAAACATATTTTCCCAGGCTTTGCTAATTTGATTCTTTTCCATTGCCCATTTTCAGTAAATAAATCAATTTTGAACATAAACTATCAAGAAGGATTTAAATATCTGAATGTTTATTATATAAATGAGTTTGGAGAGATTGGCTTTTCAGAAAGGTTGGTTTATTTTAAATGCTATAGTTTCATTTTACATGTAGCCCTACAATAACCAAAGAAACCAAAAGCACTCTGAGAGGGTGCAAACTGCCTGAGAAATCACCAGAATTCCACAGATGATGTGGATGATTCCTACCTTAGCACAACACAGCTTATAGCCCATGAACAAACTCTAGCCAGTAGGGCTTCAGGACTATGGTTCGGCCACCAGAAACAGAGCATAATGGTACCGATGCAGTGGCATTCAGACTTGGTATTTATAATAAGCCATTTTCCCTGAGGCAGCTTCCAACCCCCACTGTGGCTTTATTTTCCCAGTGATTATCTTTCCTTCCCTCAATGTATTCTTTGTGCTTGCTGGACTGGTTTGAAGTGTGAAGGTTAATGCACTGGGTGTGTATGTGGGAAGAAGTCCACACCACTACCTAGAGTCAGTTAATCATTCCCATTGTTATTTTAACATTGGGAATATACTTTATCTCTGGGACCAGAACCTGCACACAAGAACCAGGTGACCACTATTTCAAGACTGGACTCATAGCATTATATTCTATGTAATCAGTTAGCCTTTTTCATGTCTTAAGAGGCTACATGATCAGCTTTTTGAATTCTGCGGAATTTCTATACACGACGTAGATTTGTATAACAAGTCTTTAACAATTGGTTACCTGAATTGATTAACTTAACCCCTTGTTATAAGATGCACATTTACTGCCAGCAGAAAAACTGGCTCGATCTTTTGACCTCAATGATGCTGGAGGGAATAATAAATAATTATGGCATTAAGGCTGTTGGGTTTTTTTCTTTTTATTTCCATCTCTCTCATCCAAAGAGGTATATATGTGTTTTTGGTGGAGTACCTGAAATAAGTCTTATTCCTTTGATACCAAACGTTATTTCAATGTAAACAAAATAAGTTATGTCACTGTTTTACTGACTCCCCATGAGGCGGAATGCTGCGGCTGGTTGTCAGCTCTCAGTGCCTGGTCACATATGTTTGGACATATGGTATGTGCATATTCTTTTCAGAATGAATTTACTTTTATTTTCAGTCTGTTTCTAGGAAAAGAGATACCTTCTTGTCTCTTAGGTCCAAATACCTTATCTGTTCTGTTTTCTTTGATCCCATTCCATACTGAATACTGCTTTCCTTAAACTTCATATACTATCAGCCTCTAGTAGGGAGAAATTAACACTGAATATTTATATTCCAGTCCAAGGGGAGGTTAGTCAACAACTAAATGAATAGGTGAACAGGAGAGCTTGCTTTCTAATAAATGGTGGCTTCTTGGCTAAATTGTTTTTGCTAGAATTATTAGATGTTTACCTTAGAAAAATGGAATTTTATTACTAAAGAACCCATTGAAAATGTATAGATAGGGATAAAATCTGGACAAATTATAATCTTCATACTATAACAAATGTTAACAGAAAATATCTGCTGTGATACCATGAGCCCCAAAAATGGGTCTTTATCCCGTTTCTCAATGCTGTTGGCTAGACTCATTCAGGGACAAGACAATTACTCTGATATACCAAGCCCATTGATCAACACCAGCAGACAATGAATTCGTATCAGACAAAGTTAAAATAATTGTAAACAAGAAATTGAAATTTTACAATGGAGTGCTAAAACAATGTTTTTAGATTTTCATGAAAGTTTACCCCTCCTGGTAAGGAAAACTTGGTACATATGACAAAAAGGAAAATACTGGAGAAAATTCACTCTATATCACTATTTGTGTGTGTGCTCATGTGTGTGTGCACCTGTGTGTGTGTGTCTTTAGGGTACTTTTAACATATCCTTCTAAGACAGAGACAGTGTGAGCAGGGGAGAGTCAGAGAGAGAAGGAGTCACAGGATCTGAAGACAGGCTCCAGGCTCTGAGCTAGCGGCCAGCACAGAGCCTGACGCAGGGCTTGAACCCACGAACCCTGAGATCATGACCTGAGCTGAAGTCGGACGTTTAACTGACTGAGCCGCCCATGCGCCCCAACATATATATCTTGACTTTAACCACAGTTGAGCTTATTAACGAAATAATTTAGTGGAGCCTTAGCATATTTTTCTTCTTCTTACTATTGTTCAAGGAAAGACACTCTCTGAATCATGACGATAAGGATATTTGACAAAATGTACCAAGTGCTACTGAATTGGTTCCAGAATCTTTCATCGGGATAGAGTTTATGGAGGTGTCACTGTAACTGTGGTCAGGGCCTTCAAGGAGGCATTTTGTTGTCTATGGAAAAGTAACTGATGAACCATTTAGGGTTGTTGGGAGATATAACTTATAAAGGGAAGCATGTCATTCTAATGGTGTCACTGAGCAGTGGCAGGAGATGGAGGGAAGAACCAGCTGCTCTTTCTTGGGAGAACATGGTGTCCTAGGCCTTTCGGAAGAGTGATCAGAGCTCAGGAAATTTTCTGCCTCCAGGTGGGAACCTGGATATGGTCTGGAAGTTTGACCTTCTTTACTCCCCTTTCAAATACTAGCTATAAAAGTGTGGCAAGTTATTTGTTACCTCCTGTGGAATGGGAGGAGAATTTTGAGAAACAATCGACAGATAGATCGGAAGCAGTGATGGGCTCATACATAAAAGACATGGTCAGCCCAGCTTGTTCGGCAGGTTACAAACATATGCAAGCACAAATGTGAGCACCAAGCTCCTAGTAGCTGTACTTTCCAAGTCCATTATAGGACAGAGGCCACAAGACCACATTTTACCATCTACTTAAGAACAATATTAGCTTCAGTTTGGCAAAACAACCTCAGACATAGTATTTAAGGATGAGTTTTCCTGGACCATAAAATTACACTTGTTTTGCTAGCAAGAGGAGAAAATAAATGTCTATTTGAGCCAATTTCTGTCCAACTTGTGATTTTTTTGTTGTTTTGCATGTAATAAACCCAACTTTGGAATCGGAATGGGATGAAAAATAGCTCCTATATAATATTATAAATCCTGCAAAGAATTAGACATGCGCACTTTGTTCCCCTGGCAATGTGCACTTTAACTCAAAGGGTGTGTAGTCAGTGATGAAAATTAAATACACTGGGAAAATGAAAGTCTTCCAGTTCAACACACGTTTTACTTTGGGATTTAAGCAATGTTTAGAATGTAGATTTCCAGGTACAGTGAAAAGTATAAGGACCTTGGGAGGTGAAATGACATATTTCCTGGACTAGAAACCTGCTATTGGAAGAACTGGAGCGGTAGGGCAAACTGCGGAAGTGACGAGAGGGGGGCACCGATCCATTAGAGCAGCTTTTTGCTGAATTCCTCCTCGTGCTCACTTTGATCAGATCAGCCTGCCATGGCCTTGGAGGGTGAACAGCCCATCCCAGGGTGCCTAGGACTTTCCCAGTTTCACTCCTGAGGGTCCTGTGACTCCACAATCCCCTCAAGCCTGGGCCATGCAGGATATTGCTCACTCCTGGCCTGGGGAAAACAGCCAGCTTCTCAGGAAGCAAAATGCTTTAGAGGAACATTTGCTTTTCTTCATCAGAGACTCTGAGAGACCAGGTGTGCAGGATGCCCTCCTCCCTTTCAGGACACCAGGATTTCCTTGGCACCTGGACTTCGTTATTTTGGCGCAGCATACTCCAGAAAGAGTTTCCTTGCCTCTCCAAGATTCTTTCCTTGGTCCCAAAGACTATCGACTCACCTCAGGTCAAGTTAAGGTTTTGACCTGCATATTTAAAGTATCCTACATAAGTTACTTTGTATGTTAAGCTTAAGTGGGGCAAGATTGTATGTTAGCTAGTCATCCCCCTGACAAAGGGCACTTTTGTATTCAGTAGATGACACAGATATCCTCACACCTTTCAGAGCCTCTCTTTGCTTTGATACAGCAATACCAGGAATGGTAGGAAACTGACAGAGGTAATCTTCAGGATAATAATTTTTGTTTCAGTATAGCACATTGTTTTTATTATGTAAGTGTATTACATTTGCTTGGAACACAATCTACCGTCAGGAACCTGGACAGCCCTCAACCCTGAGCATCGTACCTAGAAGGGGAGACTCGGGGAGGCTACCAGAGGCAAAGTGCAACGTGCCGTTCCTAAGTCAGCTCACTGTTGAGGTATCCATGCAATCAGGGTGACAGCATGATCCACCGCGCACCAGTTATGCCATTCACATGCTTCATTTACTATATACACAGAAGAACTAGAGTTTATCTGAGGGGTAAAACCCAAATCAGGCCACCAAAGCCACAAATCACGTAAGCCTGCACTCAACACCCACAGAGGTCAGTGCAGCAGACACTAGATGCCTATGGATGTATATATATCTGTACATCGAAAGCTAAAACCATGGCACGGATTGAAGGGAAGGGAAGACCCCAGACTGTCATCATCCAGGGCACAACATTTGACAGACACAATTAGAAATCAGAAATGCAGCTCACCCATTCACCTACGAGTTTTTTTGGCAACACTTGAAAGAAACTGGTATTATGACCTCATGACGTCAGCTTTGAGTTCTGGATCTTTTTCATGAACAATTTCACTCTGGTCCTTCTGTCAGAGCACTAGTGATTTCGACTGGCTTGCCTTATTACTCTTTTACTGATAAGTCATCAGTTTCTTCACTTGTGTTTAGTTTAAAATGAGTGAAGACAGCATAAGGTTATATGCCTCACACATACCAAAACCTGCAAGAAAAGGAAAGAGTTTTGCAAAGTGGGGTTTCAAACATCAGTTAGATGAGGCGGATTTATTTGGTCGTGGAGATCTCCAGCACTAAAATCAAATCCCTGAGTCAGTGCCTAATCCATACATTGTCACATTCTGAGGAAGATACTCCACCTGAGGAAGCTGTTGAAATGCTTCACAGAATGTCCCTTATAAATTGAATCCAATACACTTTTATTTTCTAACCTAGTAAAGGAGATGTGCATAAAGTATTGACTACAGTTATTTTGATATGATGTCAACAGTGTTTAAGGGAACATTTGATTCTGTAAAAGAAAGGTGGACTTGAGACAGGACACAGGGAAGATATCAATCTTAACCATAATGATTTAATCTTTCTTTTATAAGTGAGCATTCTTGATTCAATAACAAAATTGCCTAGATAAAAATATATGTTGTTCAAAACTTTAACAAGTTGTACATAAACAAATTGGCACTGGTATCACCAAGATGTAATAAATTCTCAGGGCGCTTGGGTGGCTCAGTCGGTTAAGCATCCAACTTGGGCTCAGGTCATGATCTCACAGTTCGAAAGTTCGAGCCCTGCATCAGGCTCTATGCTAACAGCTCAGACAGAGCCTGGAGCCTGCTTCAGATTCTGTGTCTCCCCATCTCTCTTTCCCTCCCATGGTCATGCTCTGTCTCCGTCTCTCACTAATAAATAAACATTAAAAAATTTTTTTAAATGTAATAAATTCTATACAATTCCCTAATTCCAAGTAATTGACTGATTAGCCAACTCAGATTGGCTAAGGGAGATTTGTGTTTGTGTATTTTCCTAATGGCAACCTCTCTTACCTGTTTCTCCCATCAATCCTGATGTGTATATTAGACCTCCATAATATGAATGTAACCAATCAGTTGACACCCAAAAGATGAGAATAATGAGAATCAGATATTTCTTTGTAATAAAGCTTTGACTTGTCATAGGTTTTTTTTTTTAATGTTTATTTTTGAGAGAGAGAGAGAGAGAGAGAGAGAGAGAGAGAGAGGAGGCAGGGAAGGGGCAGAGAGAGAGGGAGAGAGAGAGAATCCCAAGCAGGCTCCACACTGTCAGCTCAGAGACCAATGTGGGACTCGAACTCACTGTGAAATCATGACCGGAACTGAGATCAAGAGTCGGACGCTTAGCTGAGCCACGCAGGCACTGGAATTTATTGAGTGCTTGCTATATGACAGGAATTATGCTAAGTGATTCACATAAATGGTCTTATTTTATTCTTAAAAAAGCTGTATTAAATATGGGCCAGTATCCTTTTTTTAAAATAAATAATAAAGCTGAGACATAGAAAAGACGTTTCCTCAAGTTCATATTATACTAGTTTTAAGTAATTATAAATATTCAATGATTAAAGGGATGTCTATATTTCTAAGGACTGTCTGACTTAAAAACAAAAAGAAAAAAAAACTCAGATGTGGTTTTTAATCTATATGTGAAGCAGTCAAATTAAAACTGAATTCCTCCCTGAGAATTAGGACACTCCACATTAAAATTAAAATTAAAATTAAAAAAATGTTTAGTAAACAAACAGGGACATGATTTTTAACATTATTTTATGAGTAAGACAAAGCACACTTCTTTTAGGTAAAATAAAAGTTTTAAAATTACTCTTCCAGTTGACCTAAGACTCTAGACGTCAGCTTGTGACTATTGAAGAATAAAGGTCTAGTTAATGTCCATCATGTCTAATTGCAAAACTATGCCAACAGAAAGATATATACACATAGTAGGCACTTTATACGTATTAGGCAATGAGGCTAATCAGTTGGTAACCGTGTCTAAATTGTTTGCAACTAAATTTTAAACGACTTGAGTTCGGGCTGTTGCATAGAGCAGATCAACTCTCCGACTTTACCTGTGCCTCTGGCGGAGAGCTGAGAACCAAGAGGAAGAGAGTTATCGCGCCCTCTAGGGGTACCTTGTAGAAAAACCTCCCAAAGTGCAGTCCTCTTCATTCCTGGTTTAGCGTGAAGGGGAACCAGGGACTACCTGAGTTTGAGAGACACAGGGGGTTTACCCGTCACTAGAGAGTTCCTCCACTGGCTCGTTCTTGGAACTGTTCCATGAGACCTTATAGGCATTCTCATTGTTTTATTATTGAAAGAGGAAGTTTACAGTATGGTGTCCCTTTCAATTGCACAGTTATTTCTTTAGCCCTCACGTTCCAAAATGACTGTTAGTGGATAAATGTCTGCCTTGCAGAGAAGGATCTATACAACCTCCCATTTCCTGCTTCTGTATACGGTGCGATGCCTGAAGTGGCCCTTCAAAAAGACATCCTGTGTTTCCTTATAAAGAGCTTGACACCTTGAGAATCAGGCTATCTTTTGATGATAAACAAGTACTTAGGGAGAGACAGAGGGTAAGAAAAACTCATGACTGGAGCAACAATCTAAAAACAGTTGCTAATTGCTGAAAATAAGCAAAGAGCCAGGTACTGAGAATAAATGGATGCATGAGGGAGTTAACACTTCCTGGACAGCGAACCCGACAAGCAATATACTAAGCAGATTTATGTAGTAGCTTGTTTCGTTACTCACTATCCCCCTAAGAGATGGTTGTTGTTGTTATCCTTACTTTTTAAGGAATATGAAAGCAATTTTGAAAAGACAGCATGTTCAGAGTCACACAGAAATTGGTAGAGAAGAATTAGACCTTTGGTCTTCCACTTCTTACGCTCTCTCCAACTACCGTAACTTCTGTCTTCTAAGTATGTACACTTCAATCTGTTACATCTGGGGAGAACAGAATGATGTAAAAGAGAAGAGAGCTCATCATAAAGTTGATAGTGCCGTCTAATTAAAGTCGTGAAGGAGTGAAATGTAGAAGGTAGTGAAAGTTCTCTGCACTCGTGGGGCCGGGGGGTTTCAGGGAGAAGAGAGAGGTACAATCACTACTAAAGATCTCTAGAGAAACCAGGAAGGGATAGCAGAAGTTGACAATTTCAGGGAGAAGAGGAAATGGAGCAGCATGAGCTAATGGACATGTTAGCATTTTTCACATGGTATCGTGAATGAATTCATCAGACTGCCATTCCACCTCTATGCTGTAAGGTAATTTGAAATCTGATTAGAGGGGAAAGGTTATATGAGCAAAAGCAGTAGCAAGAAAGACTTTTGAACTTAAGTGATATTGAAAAAAAGCAGCTTGGACAAGGCACTGCAGCTATGAAGTCTACTAACTAAAGTCATGAGGATTCTGGGAAATGGAAGAAATTTGGTGTCAAAAGAAAGAGTAGCTGAAGCACAAAAATTATCGAGGGGGATGTTGTCAAATTTGGCCCATGCCCCACTTTTACTTAAGAACATGTTTTCTTGAAGGCGTAATTTCACATTTATCCTCATAATAAGTTTTCAACTCCCAGGAATGATGAGACAAGTATAAATTAGGGAAGAACATCTTACAAAGTGTTGGGTTGGTGGCATAGCTTGTCATGATGACAAATTCAGGGACAGGAGACAGACCTCTAAGCCATGCATATTCATAGATGGTATACATCGGGCTTGTTTAGTTATGTCCTGTCCAAGCCACACACACAGGATCTATGGAAGTAGTTTGAAGTTATCCACCTCCAACTAGAAAATATTCAAAAGCTCACTTGTGCATTCTTGCCAAAGTTTAGCTGTCCTTCATGCATCCGTGTAAAACCAATATTGTCAGTTGCTGGATATAAAGCACATATGAGAGACTTGAGGGGAAAAAAAGCAAGTATGGAGCACAATATACAGCAATAAAATGTGTCAGATAGTTTCATCCCTAGAAATGGTGGGAAAGCAGTCTTGGGTTAATATCTGTGTAAGTAGATGGGCAAAACCCCCCACCTCCAGATACGCAAATTCCTACTTGTCCCATAGGAAGAAGAAAAGTGTCCTTTCTAAGCATAAGACATGAAAGGAACATAAAGCCTGGGTGGATTTTTTGGAACTGGGAGGATAGTGACACAACTCCTTTGACTTTGGAATTCACATGTCTAGATGTGTAAAAGCTTATATGATTAAATTCCTCTCTCCATTCTTCAAAACTTAGTTTTCTTTCATTACCAGTTTTGGAGACGTGGTTCCTTCAAAGAATGTTCTGAATTCTCCTCTTTGTGTTGTCCATAATGACATTGCCTAACAGAAAAATCAAGTTTCAGGCTTGGTACGTGTTTAAGAATTCACTTTCAACATCTTGGTGTGAGCCAGAGGTCTGCCTAACAGCAACAAAGATGAATGCAGAAGGAAATTTAGGCTGACAAATACCAGTCCTACCTGTGTTGGTTAATAAGCACGACTCCAGCCCAGCCAGTAATCCTCTGGTAACTGTCATTTCCATGTATCCAATCAGTTGCCTGGGAATTATCCCAATAAAAAGAATACAGTGTGTCATTTATCAGGCAGCCAATTAAAGGGCCTCTGCAGCGCTGGGATAGCTGGAAGCCAGTTCTCACAAAGAAAGCAGGATGGGGCCAAGCCAGGATGGCCTTGAGGAAATTCAAGAAAGTAAGTTGTGGCTGATTCATAGAGGGACCAGATTTACAAAATATTAGAAGCAGTTGGTAGTATTTCACTATGTCTCCTTGACAAGAATTTATGGAGGACACCAGGGTGTGGAATGACAACGTACTAACTTGACTGATCATACTAAAGTGGGACTCTTAGTTTTTGTGATGATGAAATAGTTTTCAGAACATTTCCCTTGATCTCTGAGGCCCATTTAGCTTTAAACGTCTTGAATATGTGAAATAAAAGCAAATAAATAAATTCAAGTTAAGGATGGAAAAAAAATTCCATGAGTTTATTGGGCATCTTTGACTCCTTAACTGATGTCAACAGAATGGACAAGAGTTGATGGAGACCTTCTATTTTCATTTTTGGAAAATGCAAACAATTCTATGACCTCAAAACCCTCCTAAAACACAGGTTTTCACCCCCAAGGTCCCTTGGCTAATGAAAGTTCTCTATAACAGTGTTTTTAATCCAAAGACTTTAAACACTCTCTAGTCCTACTTCAGCCAGTTAGCTAATCTACAACATTGATTCAGTACCTAGACATGTCAGGAAGAAACAGGTAAATACCTTCTATGGATTCTAGGGAATGTACTTTTTTTCTTTTCTTTTCTTTTACATTTTAACATCTCTGAATTTGGAGCAAGTATATAGACTTGTGCATTAAATTAACTGATTATAAAACATTGTGCAATAAATAAATTGTTGGCATTTAATATTTTTAGTCTAAAGTAAATTAATGATATACCTTGTGATCAATGGCATCTGAAATTGGATGGAATATAGGAATGGTTTTAAGTAGATTGAGTGAAGGCATCCCATGTATTTCTGTTTGAAATGTATCCCCGATTGGTGAATATATATAATGAGTACATTAAGCTTGGAGTATTACAGTGAAGAAGCTAGAGATTCTGATAAGGGAATCAGCTTAAGTTCTTGGATTCCTGGAAGAAGTTTTTGAATCATTCAAAAAAATATGCAGCTGGAGATCTGTGTCTTGGTGTTCATAAGATAGACCTCAAAAGCCAACATATATTGGGATGAATTTAAAGTTAGTTATTCATTCAGGCTAGCCATTCATTTTCTGATGATCTTATGTAAGCCAGTATTAGTATTGAGATAGTTTCATCTACTTTGTTGCTTGGTATCAATTGCCTGTGAATTATTTCAATTTAAAAAAAAAAACCTAGCTAAATGCTTTGGGAGGCACGTGATGGTTTAAATATTCAAGACAACTTATTTGTGGAAAAGATCATATTTATAATAGAAAAGAATCCAATAAATCAACACTTTTAGTAGGTACTATAAGATTACACCCTTAAAATATGTCCTGATAGTGTTCAGGTTGAAATTACCAGGTATTAGCTGAATAATTAACGTATGCCCTGGAATTTATTAGATCCAGGCTGAGATTCTGAGGGCAGTGCTTTGCCAGTTGTATGATCTTGGACCCTTGCTTCACTTCTCAGAGATCCAGTTCCTATTTCTTTAAAGTGGAGATAAGTACACTTAACTGCATCAGGTTTAGTTTCAAACAAATAAGATTCTATTGTGAAGTGTTTAGAAAAGGGGCCAGTCCACAATTTATATTCAACAAATGGCAGCGATAATAATACTTTTTATTACAGTTAGTCCTCTACTATGGGACAGCACTAACAAGTCTAATTCAGTTAAAGAAGTGGTTTCTCATTTCTTCTGCCCAGAACAAATTAAAGCCTGAGCATTCTAACTCTGTCCTGAGACAGTGTCTAACGTGACTTGGCAAACCACAGATGGGTTCCAGTTTTATTAGCTGTACAGGAAATTTCTGATTGATTTAACCTCCAAAAGACAATACCGTGTAATTAACATGTAACAAATGTCAACTCTTGTTATTGCTGGAACCGACAAACCCTCCAAATCTCTGTCCTCCTGGCTTTTCTGTGGATCAATGTGGTTTTTTTTTCCTCTTTCTTTCTTTCTTTCTTTTTACTTTCCCATAGCGCCTTGTTGCACCCAGCTCGCTTTGAGTGATGGTAGGAACAAATTCAGTTGCAGTTCTTCCTGAAAGTCAGTTCTTTTGAAACATAAAGAGACATAAAGAGATAAACACCACCTACCTGCTCTGTTTTGGGTGGCACAGAGCCAGAAATGATGCAACTGGTGTGAAGCTTTATCAATAGGGTTTTTTTTTGAGGATTTGTATTTGCATATCTGAGTAATTAAGGGATTGCTTTCTCCCCCAAAGCAATTTGTCCAAATCCTTAAAAGACAGCATGACGGGGGCGGGGGGGGGGTGGGGACCAACAACCTCTCCTCTTCAAAACTGTGCTATCATGGGGATTAAGACAGTACAGCACCGAAATATACTGTGCTTATTGTGGAGATCTCTGATTATTAGTTCTTGAATCTACCAGCAAAACACTGTACCCATCTCCTCACCTCTCAAAGCTTCAAATTCATCTTCTTCGAAAAGATTTCCAGATGTCCGTTTTAGGTTTTATATTCTTTGACTCCACATCCTGTTGAGAAATACACGTCACTGAGTGGCAATGCAAATTTCCAGCAAGGTTATCAATCAACTGCCCTAGCCCTCCACTAACCACACACACATGCACACACCTTACTTACCCTTTTGTGTTTAGAGATTAGCTTTCATTCATTGTTTTCATGCTACTGATATTTATGGAGGACTTTGCGAAACTTTAAGCAAAGAACTGGAGAGATACTAATGGCTAAGACCAAGAGAAGAGAGCCATTCTCAAAGACTTAAGAATGAAAAATAGGCAACACATATAAATCAACTAAGGCATGTTGTACCCTTACCCTGTAAGATGCTTCTTTTGATCTGTGGCATATGTGTGTCAAGCTTTTGCATTAATAGAGATACTGGCTAGTAACCGCCTAGAAAGTAACAGGCTGAGTTATGGCTGGAAAAAATTTCCTCTCTCATAAGCAAACTTGATTGTTCTTATCAGCCCCAAACAGAGAGCTTGGGCTACATTAACCCTGGATTCCAGTTGATTGGCCCAAATATTGAGTGATGATAACAAATATAACAAGATGGAAACAAAACTATTTCTTTTTAATTAACGATTGGTTAGTGATTTTATAGTCTCTGTTCCTTGCTCTACTGTTGCCCAGATTCACTGCCCTGGCCCACCACTAACCACACACACATGCACACACCTTACTTACCCTTTTGTGTTTAGAGATTAGCTTTCATTGTTTTCATGCTACTGATATTTATGGAGGACTTTGCGAAACTTTAAGCAAAGAACTGGAGAGATACTAATGGCTAAGACCAAGAGAAGAGAGCCATTCTCAAAGACTTAAGAATGAAAAATAGGCAACACATATAAATAGCTAGGGTATAAAGAGATAACCAAAAGTGATATGAAAACATTTATATTCATGTAAAGGCAGGGCGTCAAAGAAGGGGAATTTACATAAGTGAGTTTAGAAGAGACTTCATGGAGAAGGTGAAATTTGCAAAGGCTCCTGAAGGATGGGAGATTTGGGGCATGAAAAAGATTTGGGGTGGAGGGAAAGAGTCCATCAGGTTAGAGCTATATGCAGAAATTGTAAGATCATAAAGACCCTCGTTGGGGCGGGAGCCAAGGATTTTTACAGGCTAAGGCTGGAGGGATGTGTGACAGTGAGACCATGGAGGACATGCACCACCAGACAGGGACTAAGGATGGACCTGGTAGGCTCTGGGGAGTTCGAAATTTGTTCAAGCGGGCTCGGTAGGCATCTGCTTGTCTGGCTGCATCTCGCACTCACATCTTGGGTCAAATGCTGTTTTCCTTGCTGAGACCTTTAGCTCCTCGGATGAAAGCAGCCATTTACTCTGATTAGGTATTATATTGCTCTGTGTTGTTTTGTTAATAAAACACATTACAATCCAGGACTCCCTTGCTTATGTGCAAGACAATGTATTATTGTCTGCCAGCACCTTCTAAAATACAGAGCTCCAAGAGAAGAGGTACCTCAGCATCCTTGGTCTCTGTTCTTACCCTATACTTGGCTCATAAGTAATTGTCCAATGGGCGATTGAATGAACTTGAACATGGCTGGTAAATTCTCACCTTACAGGTATCCTCAGCCTATAAATAACAGTTTTTCTTTTCTTTTCTTTTCAATATCTGGTAAAGGGAGTAAAAATGTTTTTAATAATAAAACTCAGCTTCTGCCAGCCTGAATTAGCGGCATCCCCAACTACTGTGAGGATCTCTATATTTACAGCGATGCCTCTTCCAGATGTTGTTGGTGCATATATTTTCTTTCCAAGTACAACTCAAGCTTCTCATGTGTTCCAAAACCACATGGAAGTGGAACGTTAAATCTGGGGGCGGGCATGTCTGGGTAATTTCCTTCATTTCTATAAGGTTTTGGTGGCTGTTTTCCTCCCCTAGGCCACAGATTAGCTTAACAATTGCAAATCAGCTTCAGAGGTTTTCCCTTAAAGAAAAAGGAAAAAAAAAAAAAAAAGATGGCATGTTTGAACAGGCGAGGCTTGTTCATATCCTAAACTGTTCACTCAGCCTCTAGCTACCCTCTTTTCTCTGGGTCAGTAGAAATCAATATATCTAATGTGATACAAATGTCTGTTCATGCACATGGAGTTGCTCCTCTCTTCTTTCAAACTGTCGTGGGCACCAGAGAACGTGATCCTCCCTTCCTTTCTACTCCTGACCAATATTGGCCTGTGCGTATGCTTTAGTACAAATTCCCAAAGGACGGAGAAAAAGAAGTGTAATATAAATAAGCAAACAACCGATTGACTTAACCAATCCTTATTTAGCTGGCCTCTCGTTTCATTTTTGAGAACCACTTTCCTTGTTTTGATTTGAAATGATGCCCCCAAAACATATTACAGAAACATTGCGCTTTGCAAAACAGAACAAGTCAAATGAGCCTCCCCAAGTGTAAACAGATCTTGTTTGGATGAAGTGTGTTTAAGAATCCAAATTAAACCAAACGGCGTCCTTTTAAAGTGCATGTGTTTCCCTTAAGTGCTAAAACTATATTATGTTCCTACAGTTCTTTTCTATCCCAAATGTTCTAGTTCAACTGTGGTTTTTAAGATGTCCTGACTCTAAATGGTTTTCGTACATTCGGCAAACATGATTCTAGAGTCACCGTCTGTCACGGCCGGCATCTGTGTGGTGTGCGTGTTTCAGCATCCCCAGGGAACCAAGTGTGGCGACACGCAGCTTGGCAGACACCGACACTTGGGTGCCGCTGTGTGAGGGAAGATGGGCAAGTTCCTAGAATCTGTTTGCCTGTAATTAAGTCAAGTCCATGTTTTCTCACCCTAAATATACTTGACGTAAGTGCCTGCATCACGCCTTCTGTCACACGTGGTGACTTTTCACTTCTTTGTGAACTATTACTAGTGATGGCAACGCATTTCAAGGTAAGGTTCACTGGGTTGAGGATTACTCTCCCATTAACCTTTGAGAAGGTATGTTAGGGGTAAGGAGTCCAGGCATGAACATTTTGGGGGGATAAAAAAAAAAAGCCCAATTTGTCTTTTCTGGATCAAACCAAAATGGAGATAGGGTGTTCTTTTCAGCATTGTTATCAGATCAGTGTGTGTCTTGAGAATCAGAGGAATAGGAAATTCATCTTTCACAGAAGTCCGATATATCAGTGTCCTCTTCTTGTTTACTCCCTGCTTGGAAAATACATTCATCTGCTCCTAGACATGAGATTGACCCTCAGAATGAAGTGATTAGTAGGGAACTTATCACTCTTTTCAGTCCTACCCCTCCCACTCCTCCAGCCCCGCCCCCACCCCCAACAAGCACAGAGACCTTAGCAGAGTTTTAGTAAGCAGAGCTTCATATGTGGACACCTACAGAGGTGCTGAATGGAACTTAGATGGATTCTCACTGAGATCCGCCCTCAGTTCATCTTGTCTCCCACCATCTGCAGCTAGTTGAACGTTGAACAGAAGGGTCAGAACAGTGAGAAACATAATCTCCGGCTCCCTTGTAAAGTGCTTACCAATGGCGTGCCTACTTATTTTGTTCCCTTCCATGTCTTCTGGCGATGATATGGTACAAAGAGAGAGATGAAACAAGACTAGCAGGTAAATAAGTCTAGTCATTTTCACAAGCATAACAGCTTACACGTCCCTACAGGTGTCCTCACCTTCAACTCTGTTCCTTTGAAAGTTTATATAATTATTCATAAGCATTTTGGACTTCCTTTTTTTCAGAATTGCCTTTAGAGTCTGAAGCACATTCCTTAAATGTTTAAATATTTGAGGGCAGATTTGACTTTGGCCAAGGTCAATTATCCTTCATGGTTTCAGCCAGGGAATCCTATTTGGATTCCAGACTCCAGTTGTCTACTATGAAGTAAGAGGACCAATATTTCTACATATACAATAAAACCTTTTTAACGTACAAGGGGATTATGAATGTAGACATGTGAACACCTGTTTTTTTTTGTCTCTCTTTTTTTTCAACTGGCATCGCTCACATGAATACAGAGCTTCTCTCCGTGATGAATTGGGGAGCTGAATATGCATCAGTCAGCTACACCAAGATTGGCTGTATTTTGGAGTAGAAATCACTTATGTTAGTATAGTGTCTTGGTATTTCTAAAAAATGCTTATGGAGATAATGGTAGATATGAAGAAAGGAAAATAAAACACAAAGAATAAAAGAAGCGAAAATGGAGGGAGAGAAAGAAGACAGAGGGTTTTGATAATGTGGTGGTGGGAAGGAATGGACAAAGGCTCCACAACACTCCCCAGCACTCCTTCCATGATTTGGGGAAAGGTTTGTGTGATGATGAGTTTTATGTGTCAACTTGACTTAGCCATGGGGGGTGGGGCACATACTTGGTAAAACATTATTCTGGGTGTTTCTGTGAGAGTCGTTTTGGATGGGTTTGACATGTAAATTGATAGACCAAGTAAAGTAGATTGTCCTCCCTAATCTGGGGGGGGGGGGGACGGCGGGCTCAATCAATTAGTTGAAGACGTGAATAGAGCAAAAAGGCTGACCTTCCCTTGAATAAGAGGGAACTCCTCTTACCTGACTGTCTTTAAATGGAGACAACAGTTTTTTCCTCCCTCAGACTCAAGCTGAAACATCTCTTCCTCCCTGGTTTTGAGTCTACCGGCCTTCGGACTTGAACGTATGCCATTCTGGTTCTCAGGCATTCCTACTTGGACTGGATCTAAACCATCGGTTCTCCTGGGCCCTCAGTGTGCAGACTGTGCATCTTGGGACACGTCAGCTTCCATAATCGTGTGAGCCAATTCCTTAGAGTAAAATTCCCTTTCTCTCTGTCTTTCCATCTGCCTCCCTCCATAGATCTAGAGATAGAGATAGAGATAGAAAAAGATCCTGTTGGTTCTGTTTCTCTGATGAACTCTGACTAATGCAGTTTGGCTACTCATAATGACCTTGTAGTCTGGAGTTTTGCTGACCTTGCCCTTCATAAATCTGCATCACCATATTAATGAATCTTGACAGATGAGAAACTCTAATCTCAATCAAAAGGAGCTGGGGGTGCTGGTGGTGAGTAGGGGCGAAGACTAGTACTGGCAGCAGCTTTCCGTGGCTGCATGTCTGTGCCCACGGCTCCCAGGATTAGCACAATCAGCAGGTGGCCGGGGAAGGACATCTGAACCGGAAGAATCCTCTCCTTCCTCACTCTCGCCCCCTGCACCTCTATTCTGTTGGGGAGCATTACAGATTTTTTAACTCTAACTGTGGAAGCGAATGCAGCTGCTCTTTGTAATTGTTTGTGAAACTGAGTTAAAGGGAGGTTGTTGTGGCACTGCAGGTGCAATCATTAGACGCATCTATGCTGTGTAATTAACCTCATTTCCATGTGAATGTCCGTGGTGTATGCGCTGCTTAGGGAACTCACGCCATGATCATTACACTTACAGTCAATCCAATTAGACAAAGGTTCCCACACTTAGGGAAGGATCAGGACAAACCACAAGGGTAGGCCTCTCTCAAGAAGGTCTCTCGTTAAATGTCTCAAAATAAACAACTGTGGCCTAATTAATTGTATGGCAGGCCAAAGGAACACACCAAGGAACTACTTATGTGTCTGGATCCTAATCCTAGGGAGCTGCTTAATAAAATCTCCCTTTGTCCACACTTGCAGTGGCTTAGAGATGAGTGCGAGTGGGGGACGGAGGGCTGGTGGCGAGCCTCCCACCCTCTGCCTTATCACAAACCCCGGGAGCCCAAGAAGATATCCAATGGCTTTATTTTGATTGATTTTATCCCCTTTATGTTCTCAGAACAATTAGGAGAAAAAAAAAATCCGTGGGTGCTTCTCAGAGAAAGTTGGTCAGGCTGGCAAGGTTTTCCACAATATTTTAACAGAGCCACAGCTAGAGGGTGCCACCGAAGGATATTTCCCCTCGTCCCAGATTTATTGACTTCCTTTTCTCCTAAAGCTCTCTAATGCTGCAGATCCAAGCCCTCATTTTAAACATTTGTGATAACGTTTGTGTTATGTGTGTGCATCCTTTCTCAGTAAGTTCATAGTTGGATCATATCTTAGAATTCTGTTATCTTTCCAGAGATGCCTAGCCCCACGCTAGTAACTTCAGGGGAGCCCAGTAGATCTGTGAAGGGGGGTGAGGTGTGCTAACTGATTAATTGGCAAGAATTGTGGCTTGTCAAATAATCACAGGAATGTACATAGGCTTTTTATATCATAGAACACCTCTGAGACCCACAAAAAGGCAGACTAAAAATAAAGGAAATTAGGAAAGAGAACAAAAAAAATACATAAGGAACTATAGCCCCTGGAAGAATGAGAGTTCATGATGTTTTTGAGCTAAACTTTTGATAGACTCTGGCTGCTCAAAGTCGGTGTGGACCGGCGGCAGCGGCAGCACCTCGGGTCTGTTAGAGGTCCCGAACCTCGGGCCCCATCCCCAATCAACTGAGCAAAAATCAACATTTTACAACTTCCAGGTGCTTCTTGTGCCCAAGAAGTCTGAGGAGCACTCAGCCTTAGGGGTTTAGAGTGCCACCAGTTCAAGGCTGATTCCCAGGACAGCTGCAGGCTGTCCATGGTCCCTCAGAGCTCAGAGTCCTGTTGTCACTTTTTCATCCCCAGCTTCTGCCATCCCTCTACAACTTTGTTTCTGATTTTTTTTTTAATCTGAGAGCGTATTTTAGAGGAATATATTTGCCATCTCCTCCTCCCTTCCATCACTTTCCTGTGTCTGTACCCTTCTAACTGTACCTCTGAATCAATCTTAGGAGCCAGTTCTAGGAAGCATCTCCCAAGACGTCCAGGCTGTTTGGCACAAATTTTGTTTCTTTTGCACTTATGGTACTTACCAGATACTTTTTTGTGTGATTACCATTTATTGTAAGTATTTATTTACTTATTTAAATGTCTGCCTTCCTCATTAGACTTAGAAACACAGCAATTAGCGTGGTATCTGGCATATAAATAATTGTTTGAGGCATGAAGGAAGGAAGAAAGCCCTTTGATTTCCAGTCTGGGAGGCCGTACATGCCACGCACAAATTAGTGTTCTTGAATATTTTGATTGGCTGTGACATTTTCTTTCAGTCTTGTATGTATTCAAATGCTGATGGCAGGAAAATACAGATACAGTATAATCTCTGCCCTTGAGAAATTAAGATCTGATAGATTTGGGTTCCAAAATAATTGTGGATTTTTTTTTTTTTTTTTTTTTAGAGTTTTGGCAGGGTCTCTTGAAACTATATAGTGAAATTATTTGTAGAGCTTCTTAAAAATCCTGATTCCCCGGGTCTACTCAGGAACAATTAACCTGGAATCTCCATACAGAAGGCCCAAACGTAGGCATTTTAAGTTTATTTAATATTGAGACAGAGATGTGTGGAGGAGGGGAAGAGAGAGTGAGAGAGAGAATCCCAAGCAGGCTCCACACTGTCAGTGCAGAGCCTGATGTGGGGCTCAGACTGACGAACCGTGAGATCACAATCTGAGCCAAAATTGAGTCGCAAGCTTAACCAATTGAGCCCCCCAAGGACCCTCCCCCCACCATGCAGGCATTTTTAAAAGTTCTCCAGGTGGTTCCAAAGTGCAGTCATGGTGGAAAATCACTAATTGAAAAGATTAGTGGGAGTTAAACTATTATAATTAAAATAAGCTGGGGCAGTGTTTCTGATATACTCAGCGTTTTTGTGGCTCTGTGGCTGTGTCTTAGGGTCAGTGGGTCTCATTGGGGGGCCTTGGGAGGACACTGAGATGGCTCTGGACACCTTACCCTCGGCCTTAATTTGAGCAGCCTTTCTTTAACTCGCTTTATAAATCCAACTTCTGTGAAAGATTGTCTCATAGAAAGGCTCTTGCCGCTGCTGAAAACAGACAAAAAGGCCTCTAAAGCCCTCATTTAGGGACTAGGTAGAGGTGACAGAACATAAATAATTTATCATTTCCTTTTCTATTTATTTCCTTTGTTGCTCTTCTCATTCAGGGATGTTTTTGAAGAATAACTGCTTCTCCCATCACTCAACTCAACTCACCTCTTTTAAGAGTTTATGGAAAGTTTAAATGACCCTTTCTTAATCAGTGGTTTTAGGCAAAAGAATGTGAAGAATTAATTGAGTTGATGCCAAACCCACAAAATGGTTCCGCGTAAAAACCGATAATTAAAAATTAAGTAGGAATAACACATGGTCATTCATAAGCAATTTCATTTTTATCTTTTTGTCAATAATAATTATTAAGCATCCATTATGCATAAAATACTAAGCTAGCTCTGAGCAGTTTACAGTCTTGTATACCGTCCTACATAACTGGTATTATATATCTCTGTATACGTAGTGTATACGTATTTCATACATATGCACAATCTAAGCACGAGTGGCAAGAAATGAGACTCTGTCCTACTGAGAGGAGCTTCTTTTCAAGAATCGTGCAGAGTCTACGTTTGTTAAAGATGCTGTCTTAAAGAATATTTCTGAAGTAACTGAAGCAAATATAGCAGAAAGGTAGTCGGTAAAATGTTATTGTTCCATGATTTTCTAGATGGTTAAAATATTAAGAAAGGCAAAAATAAACAAAATGCGAGAAAACAAAGAACAGTCGGGAAAGATTTATGTGGGCATGATATCATTAAAAAAAAATAAAAATCGGACCAGCCATGTTTATCCATCTAACATGACGACTGTCAGTTTCTGGCTGACTGAAAGTCTGTAACCTGCCGTTGAACCTCTCCAGTCATTCTGCTGTGGGAAGATTTTTCTGTAGGACAGGCCAAGGCAAGTCTAGGATGATTCCTGTGGAAGAGTTTAGGAGTGACTGTAATTTAGGAAAGTCCAAACTCCCAACCAGGCACTGTAGAATATGCCCTTAGGAATGAGAGGCATGGTGTGTCGGATAGTCTCTGGATCCCGTCCCCATGAACTTGCCATCCTGCTCCTTCCTACTTTATACCCCGGAAGGCGGCTCTTATAATGAACTTCAGCAGCTGGAGCCCCTTTGTCCCCTGGAAAAATACATTAAGTCAGAAACTCAAGTATCCTATTAAATCTGATAATTCTTGTCAGGGGAATGTTTCCCCATCAGGCCTCAAAGATATTCTGCAGCAATACCTATAACATGGGACTTAAGCCATGGAGAGTGTGAGGTCCAATTAATGAAAGTACTAATTACCTTCATAAAATAGGTGGTATGGAGAAAAACGTAAAGATAGATATAATTTAGTTTCTTTCCATGGGCCCACATAAGCCCCAACCTGGGAAAAATCTCACCTAGGCATCAGGTGTCTCAGTTGGTCCTAAAATTTCTTTCCTGACCCATAATTGCTAACTCACTTAAGTAAAAACAATATTTGGTCTCACAGGTGCCAACCTAAGTAAGCCATTGCTTTGCTTGGAGTGGCTGAAAAAATACAATTGCATTACATTCGGGAACATACCTCCTTCCTGAAAGAATGCAATTAACATTTGGAGAACGATTTGCTGCTGGATAATTTCAGTTTCTTAGTCCTAGAAAAAATATGAATAACAAAGCGTACATTTTTTAAATGTACTGTATCACATAAAGACCTGGTCTTGATACAAAAAAAAAAAATAATAAGCAATAATTATAACTTTTGCCTTATGGAAGTGAAAGATGCTAACACTTCCTATTAGAATACTCTGTGAATACACGGTTTTTACTTGACAAGCCCATCCAAAGAAACATCCAATCTTTGAGGGAACAAGTTTCTTCAAACAACTGCCATTCCCAACAATGCTCTTGTGGTAGAAAGTACTGCATCTCCTTCAGCAAATGTCACTAAAAGTCCAGATTTTATAAGTCTTATCAATTCATATGATAATTTGATCTGAAGTAAGACTGAACAATAACATTAGTAATAGTTCCTGGGTAGAAAAGCCATTTTGGAGTTGGCATTCATGGAGAGGAAGTCAATATTTTAAAATAAGAACATTTAAATGAGTTTATTGGCTCTATTTTTAGATTCATACAATTATATCTACATTAAAAGTCTGGATATCTCATTATGAAATAAATCAAATCTAAGTTATGCATACTGAAAATCTATAAATGCAGTTAATTAGGGGAAAACAGACACTTCATGTGAGGAATGGCCACACGAACCCTTTTTTTCCTAACCACAGCTGTGCTCTCTCATTGCTGACTAATTTCTGTCCAAGTTCGTCTCGTCCATGCCTATATTTTTGTTAATATGTAAAAATATATGTATACTTTTTAAAAACAAGCAAAACTAAAAGCAACTTCATGAGTAATAGTAGGGGAAGTGATGGATTTCTAATTCCTTATAATTACTTTATTATGTTCAGCCAGACAATGTGAGCCAGCTTTCCATAGCAAATTCAAGTTCTGAATCAAGTCGGAATCATTTATTGTACTAAATCACTCTATGTGAATGAAGTACGTTTCATCTTTGGCAAACATGACTCAGATGTCCAAAGCCCATGGGCCAGTTTCTTAGCAAAGCCTTATGTAAACCAGGCTTTGTGTAGAGGAGGACAGGAAAACAAGAAGAGAAACCTTCATCTTCATTATGCATTACAGACCAGGACCATGTGTTCTGCACGTGATCATGGATGTGTGTGGATATTCACACATGACCGTTGGACGGAGAGTAGGTTTAAATGAGCATGGATTCATTGACCCATAATCAAACAATATCCGATGAGCACGTTCATCTTGATTTTAACTGCCATGAAGGTAGGGCCAGGAGCCTTGTATTTATCTTCTCAAAATTTCTAAGAAAGACTTGGGCAGAAATTTCAAGGACTTGAAGAAAAAACATATTTCAATAGTTTTGAAACATATTTTTGATGAAGGATTTTGGAGCCAATTTTAGTCATCATCTCATTTTACTTATAAATGCTTTGGTGTTCGTGATACACCTTTTTCAAGGCATTTAGTACCGTGGCAAGATGTTGTTGACATAAATCTAATGGACTGTTTTAACAGAATATGGGTTCTAATATTTAGGAAACACTGACATCTGGAAGTTGGGAGCATTTCCTATTTGAACATGACCAGAAGGGTCAGGTTCATTTTGGGGGAAAGTCTCATCTTTGCAAGGTAGAAAAAGGAAACATGCTTGCTTTTTCTTCGGTGACACTTCCTATTAAACACACATCTCCAGGTGAGAAACACAAGTCTAATACTTTCATATTTGTGGAATTTTATTGTTAAATTAGACTATGCCTCTCTAATTCCTAAGCATCATAATTAAGAATCGCTCAGTATTGTTCACAAGAACCACCAACGCAGCCTATTTTCATCAATGTATTACGAACTCATTCATTTAACACTTTTGCGCATTTTGATGCAGAAAACTGTATTAGGATCTAAGGATGCAAAATGAACAAAATATTGTTCCTCATATAAGGAGTTCATAATATAGAGTTATCAGAAGCGTATAAGGAAATTACTACACTGTAGGCTTAGTTCATTTATATTAATCATTATAGAAAAAAGGAGGTAACACACAAGACAGGATTGCTGACTCTTCACGGAAAAGGGAAGCCATGGAAGTCTTCCCAGGGAGATGGCAGAGTTGATTTCAAATACACAGAGTAGCACCTTTCATATAGTACAGGGGCACTAAGTGTTTGTTGAATTGTTTTTTTTTCCCTAAAATAATATAAAATGTACAAGTTATATGTTATAACCAAGTCCATATGGTTCAATATTTTAAAAGTATATTTCAGGTTCCATAACTTTGCAAAGAATTCACTGGGGTCTTCTCAGTGTATGGTTTTTAAATAAAGATATAGTCAGATTTTAGTGTTAAAAATGTATTGGCTTTGGGGTAGTAAGGCTGGTAGACTGAAGATTTTCTTAAGACTCTTGTAAATCCAAACAAAAACCATGAGATTATTTTGTCACTGGAGAGTTCTGTGTTCAAGAGTCCTAAATCCCAGACCTGGGACACTGCATGTTCTCATGCCAGTATCCCGGGGTCATCCTGATAAGCTTGCTTTTCTGCACATGCGGTTTGCAGGAGGGCTATTCTAGCTGCACAAGAAAGCGCAACGGCTGAACCTCATCATAACCCTGTGTTTGGTGTGTCGATTTTTGCTTTAGGGACTTCCCATTTATTTGCTTGGTGAGCTTTTACCTGCAAGGTTAACAAGGTCAGTGCGTGTCAAAAGCAATTATTTTCATTTGAGATTTATTTCCCTATGGGCAGCCTTAAGATATTCAAGTTACTAATGAGGGCATTGAAGTTAGGGTTTAAGTATATTATTAAGAGAAACATGACTGCCTGGAGAATAGGCATGATACAGACTCCAACCACATCAAATCCCCTTTAGGAGACATAAATGTATGAATGTGTGTGTGCGTGCGCACGTGCACGTGTGCCAGTGTGAGGGGGATGGGTGGCGAACACACGCATGTATATGTATTTGAGAACATAAAGCCAAAGATCTATACTTCATTTCTTGATCTGTTGAGCTTTCTCCCAGGCAGATAGTTCTTTCTGACACTAACTTTAATCTGTCTAAAATCGTAAAGTAATCTTGTTTTATTCTGTCTGCTGGGTTCGATCGAAATAGGTCTTTATACCTCACTATACTGTACAATTCCCAGAGCCAAAAAGGTCATTTTGTAATACTTATATCCCTTATTCTATGCTTTTGTGCTCTTTCTCTGTCCCTCGGAGTCTTGACTTGTATATTTTAAACACTCAAACTTTATTTTTTTTTTAATTTTTTTACATTTATTTATTTTTTGAGAGATAGAGTGAGACAGAGCATGGGCAGGGAGGGTCAGGGAGAGAATCCGAAGCAGGCTCCAGGCTCTGAGCTGTCAGCACAGAGCCCAACGCGGGGCTTGAACCCACCAACTGTGAGATCATGACCTGAGCTGAAGTCAGATGTTCAACTGACTGAGCCACCCAGGGGCCCCTAAACACTCAGACTTTAAACCTTGAAAGAAGAACTTCTCAAACTATGTGTATGCGTATTCCCTGAAAATCTTGGTAATACGCAGATTTTGACTCGGTACGTCTGGGGTGGGGTGTTTCTAACAAGATCACAAGTCACATTGATGTTGCTCATCTGTAGATCCTGTTTTGAGTAGCACAGGTCTACCGTGCACCTCGCTCTGGTTCCCCCATTTCTATCTACTGTGGAAATGAAGTCATTCATGAAAGGGAGCATAATCAAGATCACGTTTGGTTTTAAGTTTGGGTGTTAATATTATACCAGGATTCACATAAGACTATTAGTGTTGTTTCCTTCAAAACGATTACCAAGTACTTTTCCAGTGTGCAAACTCTGCTTTTGGAATTGTCTTTAGAAATTCAAAGATGAGGGGTCACTCATTCATTTATTCATCCATATTATGATTTAACAAATGTTTACTAAGTGCCTACAGAATCCTAAGTGCTGTAACTGAATGCTTAGGGACACATGGGTGAGTAAGGGAAAGGTTTTGCCATTAAGTACTCAAGGACGTCAAAGAGGAGACAAGTAGTAAACGAACAGTAATGTTCCAACTTAATAAATAAAATGAGTGTTTTGAGCATATTTTTTCCTTAAACCAAATAAAAGCCATTTGGACTTAAAATTGGTATCAAATCTGATAATGCAAGCTCCTTACTGAAAATAAGTTGTAGCTATGAAGTAGTGAAACGTTTTCTTGACTGTCTTATAACTTGACTCAGCATGCACTTAGAATTGGGTTAGGAGGGGTGCCTGGGTGGCTCAGTCAGTTAAGTGTCTGGCTTCAGCCCAGGTTATAATCTCATGGTTTGTATGTTTGAGCCCCACGTCGGGCTCTGGACTGACAGCTCAGAGCCTGGAGCCTGCTTCTGATTCTATATCTCCCTCTCTCTCTGCCCTTCCCCTTTCATGCTCATGCTCGCTCTCTTTCTCTTCCTCAAATATAAACAAACATTAAAAAAATTTAGAATTGGGTTAGGAATGCCATTTCTGGACTATGTATATAGCATCCCAAAATAACTTCTTTGGAGAAAACTATCCATAAGTAGCATCATGATTTTGGCAGAAATAACTCCATTACTTCTTATTTAAATATATTTATCTCATAAGCTGTGGAATTGGATGTGTATGTATCTGTATGCACATATACTGTCCTATGCCAAATTTAATATTTAATACTTCACTCAGTGTGTTACTGGTTTGTACAAATAAAAGACTGTATGTTATGAATTCTTAATCCACACCTCATATATAGCTTAAAGGTGGGCGACCATATCATTTATCCAAACTGAGGTATCCAAAGTTCCTTTAGAGTAAAACGCTGTACCATTAATGTTTTTTTTAATTTTTAAATTTTTTTTTAAATTTTTAGTTTTGAAAGACAGAGAGAGGCAGCTTGAGCAGGGGAGGGTCAGAGAGAGAGGGAGGTACAGAATCCAAAGCAGGCTCCAGGTTCTGAGCTGTCAGCACAGAGCCCGATGCAGGGCTCGAACCCACGAACAGTGAGATCATGACCTGAGCAAAAGCTGGACGCTTAACCGACTGAGCCACCCAGGCGCCCCATGTACTGTTAGTGTTTACACCGGGATAGCAGGCACGATGAGGATTATTCTGAGGCAATCAGGACAGAAGACCATCAAACAGAAAGACCAAAAATTCCTAAATAAAAACATCTCTGGTCTGGTCTTCTCAGTCTTTTAGAATTAACGTATTAAAAGAGCATAGTTTTTCTGAATAGATTATATTTGATATATGTCTACATTTCAGAGAGTGACGCTGGTACCGGAGCCCTGACTCTTCCTCTTTTCTCCTGGCCTCAGCCCCCCAGAATGGATTTTGTCCCAAACAGGGGGCTCTAGGGCTTTCTGTGGACAAAACTGCTTTTTTGGAAACATGAAAAAGGCTTTGTGGGGGAAAAATCTCCTGCAATCAACAATTTGTTCTTTGAATTTAGCAGTTATTCTTCGGAATAGGAGTACTAGCTACTGCATGACTCAACAGAGATTTTCAGGGAAAAATCTATAGATTTGAAAGCCGGAGGATGCTTCCTAAGGATATACCTACATAAGCTGACGGGTTAAGTAACCTATCTGGAAGACTCATTTGATCAATGGTTATTTTTTTATATTTACGTGTGAACTGTTTTATGAATGCAGGGCATTATTTTATAATTTACAGCTGCATTTGGCCAGACACTCTTGAAAAGGGGTAGGGTATGGATTGTACAGCTATTTCATTAAATCTTGAAAAAATTATATTGCAATACATGGAAAGAAAAAAAAAAGAATAACTCACTGGGGCTTAATAGCTTATTTCTGTGGGTATAAAAAGAAAAGAAAATGTTGTGGCCAATGTTCTCTAAATTCTGAATACACAATAGAGTGAAACCCACTTTTTCAATTAAAATTGAGATTCAGATTTTAATTGGAAAGTTGTTTTGCTTTTGCCTCAAACTGGCCTTACCTTTCACAACCTTCTGTTTGATACTAATTTTTCATAAAACTGAATTTCCCCACCTATTTGAATTTTCTGTTTGTCTCTCTGCTGTAATGGAACTCTGACACTGTAACAGGTTATTTTTCACTGTTACTTTTGAAAAGGTGCCACCCTTATGGAGTTCCTCTGTTTAAAATAAAATAGATTGAATACATGGTTAAGTAAAAATGCCAACACATAACTGACATCAAAAAGACCGGGTTGATGTAACCTTTTATTTCTGTGTGAAAATTTCCAGTTCATCTATTCTAATATACGGTAGTGCTTGTAGACTTTGTTCTTTTCCAATGTGAATGCTTAGTTTGACCTTTGGGTCTGCGTTATCCTATGATCTTTTTATCCTTTTCTCTCCTTTTATCTCTCAGGTCCTCATCTGTTCTTTGGGAATATAATTTCCTTTCACAGATGCAGATGATCAATTTCTTTGATTCATTGTTTACCTAAAATTGTATTCTCCTTTCAACTTTTCTCATCTTCGCATTTTTTTCAGTTCTTAAACAACAGATGTGTGTACAGTATATGATACATTTGTATTCGGCACACAGAGGAAAATCATCCAAATTCTCTGTATAGTGGGCGATTTTAAGTATAGAAAGTTAAGTACCTGTATATTATAGCCTCTGTTTTTAAAACTGAACATAAGAAAAATTGAAATGTGTGACTTAAGCCATATTTTTTTATAGAAAGGAGAGAAAAATAATATTATGGGTGGCCTATATCTATTACCCTAAGATTTATGGGATTTGAATGGAATGAGGTTTGTTCATCATAGACTACATCATTTTGTTCATCAGCAGACCATAAACATATATAGACTCTCTGAATCAGTAACTTAGCCTTCTCTGACCCTTTGCCCTCATTTTCAGTTTTGGATTTTTATTTAAATTTTAGTGAGATGATGCAATGGATTGTTATAATTTTTCCACTTTTTGCCCTATTTGTAGAGAAACTGAAATATCATAGCAGAAGACAGTGAAATACATTTATTTAAGAGGGTCATAGGTATTGGACCTAGAAATGTGTGTGTGTGTCTTAACTACTATTTTCAATATATGGACAAGGAAACAGCTCTTAGGTTCTTACTTTTGTCAAGATTTACCCAGAACCGCCTGGGAGAATTGCCACTATGTCAGACTGTAAAAGTGAAACTTATTTATATTTGTTCATTATGTCATCTCAATCATCTCAAAGTCAACGCTAGATGATTCCTCATCATCTATTCTTGAAAGTTGACTAGTTTTATGTGGTTTGACCATTTACCTTGGAATATGGTTCTTTCGGTTAACAAGTGTTCTATTTTGAGAAAGATAGTCTCCCTCTTGAAACCTCCACATGCAGCCAGTTTAATAGACATCATGTTTTTCTGGGCACTGCAGGCATCAACAGCAGCAGCAAAATCTCCTCTTGGCCATTGTAGGGCCAACTCTAAAGAAGGCAACGTCTGTTTCACTGTCCCTCGGGTCCTGACGTTGATCCTCCAAAATCACACCCCTGTTCCACGGCCATACCCTTGGGAAAAATCTTATTCACGATTTCCCAATCACTGCGATGACTCTTACCTCTTTTTCTCTGCTTTCAGATTTCCATCATCCCAGGGGCCTTTCCTCAGAGGAACTTCCTGAGGATGGCACTTTGCTAAATGTTTTTCAGTTCTTTTTATGTCACTGCTCAAAATCGCTTATAAGATATCCTGGATCGTGATTTTATTTTGATCATGGATATTGCCTATTTTCTCATGTTAGATCTTCTCCAGTGTTATAGTGGTGTTCAGAAAAGACCTTATAAAACTCTTTATAGTCTTTGCATTTATGCAAGAAATTCTAATTTTGCTGTCATTTGATCTTACTGCCGTCCTCTGGCAGCCAACTCTATAATCCCTTTCTTCATCATTAATGAAAACTCAGTCAATGGAGTCTAAATTAAGGAATCCATTTAATTAGATAACAGAGATACCAAATGACATAGCCAGTTTCTTATGTTGCCAGAAAATGTTGGACTAATTTTTCAACCTAGAATACTCATGTCAATAAATGTATATTTTACACTTCTGCCAAATGCCCTTTTTTATCCCAGGAGATTTCTTAACACAGATTACTTTTTCTGACACTCTGAAGGCAACTTCATTCCCTTTAGAGGAGGGATATGCCCTTATAATAAATTAATTTCTGGATAGTAAATAAAATGCAAGAAGTTTATGTGTCAAGTTACAATTAGAGAGTCACCATTTAGTTAAGCACTGACTTGATGTGATGCACTATGATATATGCTTTCTATACATAATCTTGTAAATCGACTCAAATCTATGTGTGTATTCATCACCATTGTACAAAGAAGGAAACCAAGAAAGATAAGTTAAACAATACACGGTTGATAAATAGAAGTGGATTTCAAATCATGATCTGTTTGAATCTGCATGTCATGGCTAGTCAATCTGGTTATGGTTAAGTCATTTTCCCCCCATACGTTACTTTCCCTAACTGGGAAATACCTTGTGCTTACAGTGTTGGGCAAAACAAGACTGCCTCATATTCTGCTCTTTTGCTTTTATTTCTCCCCTTTCCTCATGACTTACTCTTTTATTCATACCCCCATATTTCCTCTTTGCCTATGGCTTACAGTTGCTGAAGGCATGCAGTGCCAATCAGAAGTACCATTGTTATTGGTACTTACGGCTACATATGTTGATAAAAAATTTACATTAAAATAACATCTCATTGCTGCTTTTTCTCCTAGCACATAAAAAAAAAAAAAGCCCTAATATGTTGTATCCATGAACATAGAATCCATGATTCTAATCACATGTTCCTGCAGACTTTGTAGTGACTGTGATTAAACACATACACACCATTGTGGTCAGGAAACTTTGGTCTGAGTTCTGTGAAATTTGAACTTCCTTTGGGGCTTCCCCATTAATGTGGGTAAATGGGAATGCAAGGAAAGGTGTCTCAGAGGCTGAAATGTCCCACAGACTGAAAGTTAAATATGGTACCAGGAATTCTTCCTACCTAAGACAGGACCCTGGATGCTCAAAGTAGTTCTCAATTTTTAATGCGCATGAATATCCCCTTGGGATCTTATTAAAATGCAGATTTTGATAGACTAGGTTTGGCATGGCACCCGAGACTCAGACTCTGCATTTCATACAAGTTGTCAGGAAGTACATATGCTCCTGGGCAGTTGAGCAAACCCTCTCTGCCTACAAATGTATTCAAATTCTACCACGCTCGGCACATGCGTCATTAGCTTGCACTGTAGCCAGAGGCAATGCGCTAGTATCTGTGGATTTAAGGATGATAATAATATGTGGCCATTGCCATCAGGCACTCAAATCAGGATGAAACTTTGTGCATAGGCCCAAATAACTCTAGCTGAATTTCATCATTCAATCTGAAAAGGAGATCCTGGTTGGTATTCCTGCATGGCTCCTCAAACTGAACACTGCATCTTAGAGGGAAGACTCAGCATCTTGTTCAAAAATTAGAGCTTATTTATTTACTTATTTATTTCCATTGAAAAAGTTTCTTTCTGTATTGTGGTATTCTCCTTCCTGGACCAATTAAACACCAACATTCCCGCTAGACAAGGCTGTATTTAAGTTTAAACTAACAAGAGTTTTAAAAGAAAAAAAATCTAGTTTTCATGGTGATCATAGGTATCAGCAGCTCTTTGTTGCATAGAAGACTTCTGCAAGGAAATGGACTTGCCTTGGTGGTTGAGGGTAAGTACAAGGCCCCAGGACCTGTATCATATAAATGACAAAGTGCCTGTCATGGTTAAGCATATGTGTCAATTTCACTAGGCTAAGGTACTCAGTTCTTCAGTCAAACAGTAGTTTAGATCTTGCCAGGAAGGTATTTTGCAATGTGATTAACATTTACAATCAGTTACTTTTAAGTAAAAGAAATTACCCTTGATAACGTTGGTGGGACTCATGCAATCAGTTGAAGTTCCTAAGAGCAAACCGCTGACGTTTCCCTGAGAAAAAAGAATTCAGCCCCAAGACTGTAACACAGAAGTCCTACATGAGGGACACCTAGCTGGCTCAGTGGGTGGAGCATGCAGCTCTTGGTCTGAGGGCTGTAGGTTCGAGCCCTGTGTTGTGTGTAGAGATTACTTTAAATAAACAAAATCTTTGAAAAAGAAAAGAAGCAAAATATTCTGCATGAGTTTCCATTGTGCTGGGATGCCCTGCAGGTTCAAAACCTTTTTTTCAATATTTATTTATTTTTGAGAGACAGAGCACTAGTAGGGAAGGAGCAGAGAAGGGGGGTGGACACAGAATCTAAAGCAGGCTCTAGGCTCTGAGCTCTCAGCACAGAGCCCGATGTGGGGGATTGAGCCCACACACTGCAAGATCATGACCTGAGCCCAAGTCGGGTGCTTAACCCACTGAGCCACCCAGATGCCCCACCCTGCAGATTTCAGCCTCTAGATGATCATAGGAAGTCTTGTCTTGATTTCTAGCCTGACAGCCTGCTCTACAGATTTCAGACTTGCCAGCCCCTGCAATTGTGTGAACTCCTTAAAAATCTCTCTCTCTTTATATATATATATGTATATATAGATATAGATACAAAGAGAGAGAGAGAGAGAGAGAGACTTTCTCCTTCTTCTCTCGATAGATGGAGAGATAGATATCTTCTATTGGTTCTATTTCTGTGTGGAACACTGATGATCCCATGCCCACCTTGCTTTTAACATTCTTGTCCATTCTAATGTGTCACGTTTCCTTAAAATAAGTTGATTGAAACAATAATATTTAGTTTCATTAAGGAATGTATGTTGCGTCATTCTGCAAGTATGGTGCCTATTACTCCGGGTGGATGATTACTCGTCCCAAAATACCCCAGAGGGGTATAAGTCCTTCGGGTATGTTTGGTAATTTTGGAAATGAGATACACGTATGAGAAAAGATAATACAAGGGACTTAATAATCAGGTGTTAAAGTGTATAACCAGGTGTGTAGTATCAATTATAAGGGCTATAACTGTTTAATTGGGGAAGGAGAATTCAGTGACACAATAGGTAGGAGATTGACTTGAGCCATAAAATTGAAGTGGTTGACATCTTTTAGCAACATAGGAGATTGTCGGGACTGAGAGATTTGATATACAGGGAATGGTATGAGTCAACAAGTAGGGGTAAAAATGAGATGTTACTAATATAAAGGAAGTCCAGACGTACCAGATAATCATGACTTGATTTCCCCAGGCTAGATGCACCTAGATCTTGAGCACCTGTTACCTGTACAGAGCTACTCTTCCGTGAGTAGGCAGAGACAATATTTCATGGCAGTTGTGCCTTCCAAAGAGAATGTGATTTTAACATTTCATATGAAGGTCAAGATTCAGCAGTCTTTTCATAGTAACCCGGCACAGAGTGATGTGATGGAAATTAACACCTTAAAATGTGTGTGTGTGTGTGTGTGTGTGTGTGTGTGTGTGTATGTATATATATAAAACACAGCCCCAAATGGACTTTTTAAAACCTCTGCTCCCTGTATCTTATGACTAAGTGTGGTTAATTAAGCCTAGATCACATTTTCCACTCCACCCATACTTCATAAAAACCTGTTGAAATTTTTTTTCTTGATTTATTTGCTCTTTTGTATTTTCCCTTTGCAATTTGCTAAAACAATAATCATTTCAAATGAAAAGACTTTCGTATCAATAGGTGACCCAATGATTTACTGATCCTTTTAACACTGTGAAAAGAGAAATCCATTACCTTCTGAGGTGGCGGAGTGGGGGGCGGAAAAGAAGGCCTCCTAACAGTGGTGTTCTATATTTATAGCTTTGGGCTTTTGGCTCCGTAAGAGGTATGGGGGTGGGGGTAAATGATACTCATTTGTAAGTATCAGCCGTATTCACCAAGAAAAATGAAAATTTGATTTGTGGAATCCATTAAGATAGAAGCATGAATAACAACCTGAGAGTTAGCAGGTTGGGACTTTAAAAGGTACCTGAGTTTTAAAATGCATTACATTTTGCAATTTCAAAAGTATATGTTCCAAATGGTGAAATGCATGCCCAAATCTGGCCCATGAAATAAAACATTCAAACCAGAAACTATTTATTTTGGCTTCATCTTGGCCTTTTTTTAAAATCCATCAGTGAATCAATCAATTAGCATTTTTAGGGAATCCACTGTGGGCCCAAGAGAGTGATGAGGAATATGGAGGAAGCAAGGAATATATATACATGTTAAAACTAACAAAAAACTTTGGGATTTGGTCCAACTCTTTTGGGGTCAATTCTTCTCTTTCCAATCGCTTCCCAGAATATCTCCTAACTCAATAACTACTTCTTACCTAGTGTTTCCAGATTTAGCAAATATAAATATGGCACACCTGTATGATCTGGTAACTTAGCCCTCCATGTAGTCATCATCATTGACACTCTCCAAGGCCTTCTGCTCTACAATACATGACTGTAAAGTATTAACAAACACCCTGATAACTCTTAAAGGTAAAGGTACGGACTGCTTGTTGTTACAAACATTTGGAGCTACACCGGGAGCTTATTCGATAATTTTAATGGTAAAATTCAGCAAAGCGAAGAACACGTACTCTTTTTACCCTCCCTTCCCCCCACCCCTTTGGCCCTGTTTCTTTAACACAGATCATTGCTTTGATGTGAATGAGAGTAAAGAAGAGATTGTAGGCATTGTCTTTTGGGAGCCATTCAAGCATCTCCAAACCAGATTTCTTTCTTACCACATACCACCATGCTGCCTACACAGAAGTTAGTGTTTAAAGGGATTATTATCCAATAGGAAAGAAAGTGCTGGAGTCTTCTCCCATTTTTCATGGCAAATAACCTTCTGCCCAGCTCTCTGGCATTCTGGCCCATGTATGGTTACAATCCCAGGCTGTGGCAAAAGCACTCATATTTTTATAGAAAATCTCAGCATGCTTGGAATATTGGTTGTTTGGGGCTTTGACCTAGTCTTAACCCAAATTTTCAGAAACTTGTACTTCTATAGAGGAAAAAACTCTACATTTAGGAATCAGAACATATATATATATTTTTTTAGTCTCACAACTTCCACCTCTCTCTTTCTCTCTCTCCTGTACCTTTGTCTTCTCCTCTACTCCTGCTTCTGAAAGTGCTGGCCAGCTGGGACCTGCTTCGAAAATGAAAATATTCACTCAGCCGGGTATTACTGCCACAGCTGCGGGAACCTCTGCTGCCAGCCCAATGCCAAGGCCAGGGAAGTCTAGAGTTTCGCTGAAGTTTGCAAAGCTTTCAGTACATGTGGGCCAAGCCATGATTTCAGATGGAAATCATGTGATATGTGGTCATTTGTGCCCCCAAACCATGCAAAGGCTGGAAACGTGGTTGATGTCGAAGCTTGTGTTGGACTTGGAGGGAACATAGAGTATGAGCTGCAGGCACAGTGGTGATGGCGAAGTTCAGGTGCGTCGGACACTCCAACCAGGGCTTACCAAACCTTTCTACCCAAAATGACATTGGCCATCTGCTTCCAAATAGCATGGCCATATGTGTTTTAGGTTTTTTTTTTTTTCTCCCTAGAAGGAGCCATCATCTCCTGGAATCAGTGTCTTATTTACTCCTCAATAGCAGAGAATTGGCTTTGGAGAACAGCAGTTTCCAAGAGAATGATATGCTGACTTAGCAATACCAAAGCTTTTTGCATGGTGTTTTTGGCTACACGGTACATGTGGAGACTAAGATACTGGCCAAAGCTATGCTAGAGAGAAAAAAAAAGAAGAAATAGAAAGAAAGAAAGAAAGAAAGAAAGAAAGAAAGAAAGAAAGAAAGAAAGAAAGAAAGAAAGGAAGGAAGGAAGGAAGGAAGGAAGGAAGGAAGAAAGAAAGAGAGAAAGAGAGAAGGAGAGAAAGAGAGAAAGAGAGAAAGAGAGAAAGAAGGAAGGAAAGATGGAAAGGAAGAAAGAAAACAAAACCCAGTGTTCCTCTAGGTTTCTGAGAATTTAATGGACCACCTCTGTCATCACTCAATAATCAAGAGTTGATTTAACATCCTTAGATGGTGATTTAAGGCAATTGTCTTATATATTAATGGCATTTGAATCAGAAGTCCCCATTCCAAGAATGGGTTTAGGCAGTTTTCTCAATCCCTTAATGGCTGCTCAATTCTAGGCAACATCCAGTAAGTGATGTCGGGATTCCAAATTAAAACTCACTTTCAAGCTCAGCAATGCCTTTAGAGTTTCTAAGTCAAGGTGTTCAGGGGTGTGGTTGAAAGTGTGAGCACCAAACAGGACTGCTCCTCTCCTTATGATTTCTGAATATGAACAGTCAATAAGAATGTATATGCCATTTACTCCTCTTAGGAAAGTGCCTCGGTTAACGAAGATGGGACTCATAGCACTTTACACTCTATTCCCAGGGAATGTGAAATTCCCCAGATATGTAGGACAATGTTTGTTTGTTTCCTTCTTGAAACACAACATATAAATACTTGCAAAATTACTTTGGATATTATAGAGGTGGGCTCTCTTAATATCCAAATGTCCCAAATCATACGGTTGGAAACCTTTATTATAGACTCTTTTGGTTAATTTGCGGCATTGTCCCTGATGATTTTCTATGTTACAGGCTTAAGAAATACAAAGATTAAGGGGATGGAGACTGTTATTTTAAGAGGTGGTGGTTTGTGATGGGATCCCAGGCTTGGGTGTGGTGTTTCAAGTACTGCCTTGAGACAGTACCGAGGTGCCAGGCTGAAACTAGCATTAAGACTGGCACGGCCATATGAACAATGCCGAACACTTCAGCATTTTTGTTTTCGATAACTCAGCTACTTTGCTTCCCCTTCTTCTTCCTTTCCTTCGTAATTCACCAGATTCCTGACTTCCCCATCCGAAGGACCTTTTAATTCTTCCCAACAGAAATACAGACCTTGTTGGTGGACACAGACATGGTAACAACAATGGCACGGAAATGGAAAAAGAAAGCACACATCTCTTGCGTGAGCACCACGTGACAGATGGTCAGGTGCTTCATGTACACGTGTTCATGCAGGTTTCCTGAAAATGTGAGAAGCAGGCATTCTGACTGGAACTCAGAGCAGTTAGTTGACTAGCCCAAGTTCCATAGTGGCAAGAAAGCAAGATTGGGTCCAAATCCAGGTCTGTGTACCCAGACTGTCTACTCCTTCTACAAAATTATATATAACTAATGAAAATGGGATTTTACTAATTCTAACTTAAAGAGCTGTGTGGACGTTTTCCATAACCCCCACTTATTGCTTCATTTTCTCATTTCTTTCTAAAAAAGATAATTAACTTTGCAGTTGCTAGAGAGACAGGAAACAAAGGACTTGAATGCAGCCTTTAAGAAGTCCTGAAAATAAGCTCTCATTGTGGGGTAGGGAAGGGATGAAGAACGTTCACATGAATGGTAAGCCATTACTGTTTCCTATGCTAAGGGCGATAATGATAATGATCAGAAAGACCAATACTGGAGTGATCGCCATGCGTCAGGCATTGTGATAGGTTCTCTACATGCATTGTCTCATTTAACCTGCACCACAGCATTATGGGATATCTGCCATCAATTAATTAAGAGAGGTCAATTAATTTATCCATGGGCTCATGAGCATGTGGGTCTATTGGAGTCCATGTTTTCAGCTTTCAACACTGCATGCTGGGTTATGCTTGTTTCATTTGGGTGATACCAGTAAGTTGCTGTTTAATTTATCAGTGGCATGTGATTTCTGAGAGATCTCCATGAATACCTGAAAATTTCTGTATTATAGCACTACCGTCAAAATTAGTAGAGGCAGTCATATGTTTAGTCCATAAGGGATGCCAAGTCTTACCTAAGAAAATATGTGTTAAAGGAAAATCAGCTATTGAACTTAGAATGAACTGACTCATCTTAGCCTATGCTTTGGCTGCTCTTTTATGTAAATGTATACACACACACACACACATACACACATACATGTATATATACACGTATGGGGAGGCTTGGTATGTGGAGTGTGTTGTTTACTGCTTTTTAATTTTTGTATGCTGGTGTCTTCATTTAACACTGATACAGAGGGGAGACTATTGAGGGGTAATAGGGATGTATATTTGGGGAAGCAGAGTCGAGAAAATATAATGGTTGGTAAAGTGTTGGTAGAAGGGTTTTTGTCCTTATCTCCAAGAATGAATAGAGAGAGAACATAAACCAATACATTCAAAGTATGGAATTTGGAATTTTGAAGTGGAAGGCAGAGAAGAATGGGATTTCTTAAGACTTGCTATGTTATTTCTGTTTTAAATATATGCTTTGGGGGCGCCTGGGTGGCTCAGTCGGTTAAGCGTCTGGCTTCGGCTCAGGTCATGATCTCATGGTTCGTGGGTTCGAGCCCCGCGTTGGGCTCTGTGCTGACAGCTAGCTCAGAGCCTGGAGCCTGTTTCCGATTCTGTATCTCCCTCTCTCTGACCCTCCCCTGCTCACACTGTCTCTCAAAAATAAATAAAAAGCATTTAAAAATTAAAAAAAATAAATATATGCTTTGCCCCCTTGTCAGGTTTTTGCCAGGTTGATAGTGTTTTACTCATTTTTCATCACAAGCGTTGAGGGTCAGGTAACTTGCCTAATGTCACATTGCTAGTGAGTGAGATATTTCAGGTTCAAAAGCATGATCTTTACAGCTCAAAAACCCGTGATCTGTTTCTTCCTTCATACTGCCAGTCACGTTCCAGCAAACATTTTAAACTGTGTCCCAGACGTAAGAGGTTGTGTATCAAGTGCTGCTTTCTGAAATTACCTATCATCAGAAAAAAATTTTTAAATGAGATTGTTGATCTGTTTGGGAGATTTGAGTGCTCATTTGTTGAGGGAAGCGGACTGTTAACAAATGGTCTTGGGGGAGAGCGTTTATATCTCTAGGGCTGTGATTCTGATCATGAATCTGGTGCTGAGGCTGGAAAGAACAGTGTGGCTTACACAACCAAAGTTTCTTTCCTCTCTAAAGAAAGCCGTCTGCGGGGGGGGGGGGGTGGTCTAGAGATCAGATTGTATGATCCAGTCCTCCGGAGAGACCCAAGTTACTTTCCTTTTGTCTCTCGGCCCCTTAAAGCAACAGGTTTCCATAATTAAGTTCCTCTCACTCTCCAAGATGCCACTGGAGTTCTTGCCTTCGAGGCTTCAATCTAGGCCAGAAATAAAAGGAAGTTTGAGAAGGGTGAAGGGTCAAATGCCAGCACTCTACCCCCCCACCTCCCTTTTAGGGGCTTTCTCAAACGTCTCACACACAAACTTCAAATTACGCCTTATTGATCACCCTTAGCAACAAGGGATTTTGCAAATAAAATCTTTTGGCTGGGCACATTGCCACACAGATTAAATTTGGGGTTCTATTACTAAGAAAGAATGGGATAATGGATATTGGATAAGCTACTTGAAGTATTAACCACAATTATCTAATCAGGTGCTCACTCCCAGTGGCATGACTTCCAATATAAATTCATTAAAATAACATCCTCGTTGCCATGTGTGGTCTGGGATCATTAACAAATAATTGGATCAGCTGCCCACTCAAGGGAGAAGCCATGGAACAGGAGGATTTGGAGAGTATGTGTTTGAAACCATGCAGTCTGAGGACTGTCACTGTGGATCGGGAAAAGAAGGAATGACTCACAAATGTTAATAGAGCTTAGTCACAGCCATTCTGGATCTGTATAAACCATGTCGGAATCCACCAGGAGAAAGACAGCGTGGGAAGCTGCATTCCCCATTGGCTCCAAACCAGATAGAGAGTCCCCACCCAGGCATCCCTATAGCTCATTTTCAAGCATTAGCATCTAAAAATATTTATTTTTATCATGAACAGATAGATAATCACGTGATCAGAAGACAAGAAGGAACCCAGGGTAATTTTCTAGGAGAAGTGGACTACTCTCCCCAGATTGCTTTTGGAACTAGGTGTTCAGTCAATCACCTTCCAAACTCCAAGAGTTTGGACTTATTAAACGATTTAAGAGTTTTATCCATCTACCCTTGAGTTAGTTTTAACAACCCCAGAGATTTTCTGTCTTTCTCGTTCCCGACTCCTACTTCCTTCCAAGGTTTGTGACAGTCTAGCTAGAGGCAGAGGCGTGGCTTGAATTTCCATCATGCTGCCTTCCCTCCAATCAGCCATGTCATGGTGGAATTTTTATTGGTCATAAATTTTTTTACTGGCTAGATTCATGTGATTGAAAGCATCACACCCAGTAAATACCGTCTGCTATTTGCTTTAGCAATACCTGTGGAAAAGGGCAACTTGGGACCCAGGCACCATGGAGCTGGTGAAACCATTGGTTGTGCAGAACTCGTTGGGGGCCCCTTTGACGGATGACCAGAAGTTGCTCTTAGAGGGAGGTCCGCCCAGCAAGAGGCTCCATTGGTGCATGCCACTGCCATGTGTCGCCATGATTCACTTCACTGACTATCAAAGCTTTCTACAACTTGGCTTGCTGACTTTTGACCAGAGGTTCCCTTTCAACACGAGGAAAATCTGCCTAGAGAGAGAAAGAGAGAAAGCACATTACGGGGAAATAAATGGCTGCGTGTTTCTGGCCGTCTTGGTTTTATTGCCAGAGGAGCTTCGGCGTGAGCCCGCCCTGCGGTGTTGCCCAGTGGATGTGTATTGCGGCGTTTTATGGAGCATGGTTTAAATCAGCATGGATTATTATAACAATGACAAGGGGGATATTCAATAAAACCTTGTTTGATGGCAAATGCTCCGCACAAAACACCTCTCACAGGCCAGAGAAATGAGTGGCGTGTTTATAAAAGCACTACCCTCGGAAATCTGCTTTCACAGAAAACCGCTTTTCTGAAACCGGTTTTGAAAGAAGGTGTGTGATCTGGGAGCCTATGGTCCCCATCTGTTCTCTCCCCTCTGACCCTTGCTTGTTTGACTACATGGTCATGACCCTGTACCGAGTGGGGCAGATGGTCTGGAAAGATGTTCGCGCAGCTTTGCCTGCATGCCTCTCAGCAGTGCCTGGAGCCCGCCTGCTCCCTCCTTCCTGGAAGAAATGCCAACATTTCACTTCAAAAAAAAAAAAAAAAGTTAGAAAAGAGAAACACGAACAGCAAATGTGCCAGATTGCTGAGGGGATCAAGGATTGAAATGTAGCCTCACAAGTTGCATGTACCTAGAGAAACCCCAAAACTTTCCCTAAACCCAACCTGGAACGTTTATCTACCTAACTCTCTTTCGTCTCGGGCCAGTTTTTAACCATTAGATTACTTAAAATTGTAATGCTGGCAGTGGCTGGGTTACATGGTAGCTGGGGGGGATTCTCTTTTTAAATTCAGTTCCTTGTGTGGGCGGGGTTGGCACAGCTCCTGTAGCCATTTGGTGCCAACTCCAAAGAACCGGAATGCCTTTTCTGGGCTGGAGTCCTATGCGTATCAGGGTTTGGATATGCCAGTTGGGAAGAGAAAGAGAACCCAAAAAGGGGGATGATGTGGAAAGTCTGAAAAAGTGATGAGGGAAGGTTTCAGGGAGGAAAGAAAAAGCCAGAAGCCATGAAAGATAGGAGAAAAAGAAAGAGGAAGAGATTTACAAAATACAAGGCATGAGGCGGGGAAGGGAATGATGAGACAAATAAGGACCAGGTCGCTGGAAAATATAGCTACAAATCAAAAACATCTTTCACTTGAAACCATGAAGTTGATTTCCTAAGAGTTCCTTACGGTTTTGAAATATCGGGCTCATGTGTTCCCCTCAGACCCTCTTCTTCCAGGGTCACAGACCAAGCCCTGGGCAGCACCGGACGCTCGGCGAGCGCCCAGCCTGTGTTGTGAGCGAGACGTGCCGTGCAACAGTCATGTGAACGTCTCGTGTACTGATAGAGGGAAAGAAGGCCTTGATGAAGAACAGAAACAGCCTTTTACATGAAACGCCATCCAGTGCACTACCAGCCAGTGGCTCTAATCTCAGCCGAATGTGCAGTGTTTATTTTTCCAAGAATGGGGCCTTCTATGACTCACGGTACTCAGATGCTACTTACTAATGGACCCTTGTACAAGTCAAGAATGTGACACACGGCGAGACACGCAGCTTAACAATCACAAACAACAGCACAGTTAATGGGGGGTGAAGCTTCGGTGACATGTGTCACACCAAAGAGCCGACTCCTCATGTTCCCTGAGGCCACAAATGAAGGGTCTCTGGATTGTGTAATAATGATAAAATATTGCCATCTGTTGGCATCCTGTGTAAGCAGGCTCTGACATACATAACATTGATGTTTTTCCAGACTGCTTCTCATGTCTCTCCAGGGACAGGATATGTGAAAGCACTGAGAAAAGAGTAGAACATGGCAGCCTGACCTTATAGGAAGAAGAAAAAAATAACATTCTAAAAGTTCAAACCTGGAGGAGAACAGACTTCTGGACATTGGTCTAATCTCTCACTTCAAGCTATGGCGGCTTGAACCCCACCAGAGGTTGCTGGCAGCTAGCTAGATGGATCATAGGATCTGGCTTCAGATATGTTATCAGAATTTTGGGAGGCACATGCGTCCCTCTCCCCAGTGGGTTCAGGGCATTTTAAATGCAGGGGGACCCTTATTTGTTGATGGAGAGTTAAAGACAAGGATTTTCGAACCGTAAACATCATATATGTTACAGGCAAAAGGGTAAATTATAATAATCTAAAAAGCCCCTTTATAATTACCTATAAATTCTGGATAAATATGACATAATTGCTTTTATTTTTATTTTTATTTCTTTGACTGAACTTGCAAAATATACAAGGAAATTGTCTAGTTGAAAAAAAAGTCAAAACCAGAAACCAGCGAATAATCGTGTGATGCTTTAGAAGCCAATGGAAGTGTTTATCAGACCCTGTAATCTGCAAGTCAGGTTATGATGTCCGACTTGGCCCTGACCCCCTACATAAAGCTGGGGTCCTTAAAGGGAAGCAACTTCAGAAGGTGACGGAAAAATAAATAAATGAAACTTGGCAATACAGGGACATTTATCTATATTTGCCAGGCTCTGGGTGAAACAAACAAACGAACAAACAAATTAAGGCCTGACGAAACGATACCACAAATCCTAAGAATTTCACAGGTTTGAAGTTTAAATTTACATTATTTTTGTATTTCAGGAACCCCCAAACCAAAAAAAAGTTAAGGAAAAACTGTTATCAGGGTCAGCGGCCACTGATTTAGTATCACTGTGGTATGTCCCAGCAGTGAACCCAAAATTGCCCTAAAATGATTTTCCCACAAATCAGTCCACAAGGAAGTCCCAGAAAGGAATGAGTGAGAGAAAAATCAAAGCCCCACAAAAGAACTCTCAATATTATATTATTAAAACCCATGGGGGAAAAAAACAAACGAAAACAAAAAGCTTCCTCCATAGGCAATGCTAAAAAATATAATAGTACAGAATTTTCTAGAATTGCTGGATATTTGCTCTGTAGATGTAAAAGCCATAAGTTTAAAAATATAACCAAAAATGAATCTATGTTTAGATACCTTGTAATGAATAAGGAACACTAAGGACCACTAAATATGTCTTCAGTTTAGTCACAGTGAAAACAAAGTCATCTGCGCATGAACAACAGGTAAAAGCTGCCCAACACATGAGCAGAGTTCCAGAGTGAAGACCTAGGGGAGCCTCAGTGGCTCCGTGGGTTAATCGTCTGACTTTGGCTCAGGTCATAATCTCACCGTTTGTGAGTTTGAGCCCCACACCCGATGCTGTGCTGACAGCTCAGAGCCCGGAGCCTGCTTTAGATTCTGTGTCTTTTCTCTCTGCCCCTCCACTGGTCACACTCTCTCTCTCTCTCTCTTTCTCTCAAAAATAAATACATATAAAAAAACTTTTTTAAGTGAAAATTCATTTAATCTCTCCAGATTGAGCTACTTGTTATAGAGGCAATATATTAAACACATTAGGTTGTTTTCCAGTTGTTTAGAAGAAATGTGAAATCTTAATAGATGTTAAAATATGTGGCATATGCATAATAATGCATATAAAACCGTAATACTTCATTACCTAAATTCCACTCATTTTGTTTCATTCCTACCCAGTCCCTAAGCTACAATATTTCTCACCATTTCAAATCTCACGCACTGCAAGATAAATACGAATATGTGAATCTTCACTCATTTAACACTGAAACAATTTGTACCCAAAGTAGGCACCAACAAAATATAAATAAGGACTCATAGACACACAGCATGTTCTTTTTTTTTTATGTTTTTTTATTTATTTTTGAGAGACAGAGACAGTGCGATCAGTGAGGGTCAGAGAGAGAGGGAGACACAAAACCAGAAGCAGGCTCCAGGCTCTGAGCTGTCAGCACAGAGGCCAATGCGGGGCTTGAACCCACACACTGTGAGATCATGACCTGAGCTGAAGCCGGACGCTTAACCGACTGAGCCACCCAGGCGCCCCAGCATGTTCTTTTTTTAATGAGACATATACATTGAAATAGTTCTTTTTCTTTGCTTTTCTAGAGATCCTGTTTTCTTCAGGACCTTATTTGCCCAGTAATCTTATTCACTTCCTAGCAGACAGAACCCTTCTACCTGAAGCTATGTTTTCTTTCTTTTCCTTGTTGATCTAGGGAGGATTTGTAGATTACAAAGATGAGGGTGCCTTCCTCACCGACAGGCAAGAGAAGTACTTTTTAAAAATCCCTTTCTAGAATTAGGACATACTGTTGCCTATGGTATAGGACATGCTGTATTTTTTTCTGCATAATGTGGATCATTATCCTGTAGGAAAGTTTTACCCTTATGGATTTACACGCATACATCCTAGGCCTGTAGACTAAAGACCTAACCATTCCTGTTCCTGCTAAAAAAACATGAGAAGGTTTTAAGTATATTGTTTTCCTACTTGTATTTACCCTCGCATAAAACTGTGCCTGAACTTGGCCTCCTTCACATGCGGAACACTCTACTCCAACTCATTCTCACTTCTTAGCACCCGCTGCTTTCCTATAGCCCAGGTTGAAGGCAGATGTCTTTGTAAATGTGTTCGATTTTGGTGAAAATGCAGTCTCAGAAACCATGCGGTACTCCTAACAGAGCCAGCTAGCTAGAGTCGGGTTCTAACCGGATTTTCCCCCGAGTTTTCCTTTTCCATCGAAGAATTATCCCAGCCTTCCTTTCTTTCCTCGAAAATAAAAATAATAATAATAATAATACAATACAATAAGTATAATGTAATTATTAAGTAATAACATTTAATAACAAATAAAATGTGGATTTTACAGGGCACCTGTGTCGCACAGTCAGTTAAACACCCAATGTCCAACTATTGATTTCAGTTCATGAGTTCGAGTCCCGCATCGGGGTTCTGCATGGACAGCAGGGAGCCTACTTGGGATTCTCTCTCTTTTCCTCTTTCTCTGCCCTTCCCCTCCTTGCACGTGCATGCGCACGTGTGCACACACACAGACACACACACCACACACACACTCTCTCTCTCACAAAATAAATAAATACACATTAGTTTTTTTTTTAAGTTGTGAGAATATGAAAGGAAATGGCAGTTGGACACATATCTGGATTTTAGAGGTGTCTTGGGATAGTTGACACCTCCCCATTCTCGAACCCAGACAGCTGAACATTATGAAAGCCCATCTCATTATTTTATGGCCGCAGTTCTAAATCTTCACTTTTCAAAAACCAAAGTTTAGATTACATCACTACACTGCATGAGAAGTAAAATTTTTCACATGTGTGCTTTGATACACAGTGACTGCTTTGTAGTGTCTGAACACAAATCTTTCAGCAGAATTGGGAGAATATTGGAAATTATAAGCTGTAAACATCATTTGGCCATTTTGGCCTGTGTTGCAGCTCAGAGTTGTAAGGCGATCTGGTTTCACTTCTGAAATGTGCTTAGATTTTAGTTGAATGAATTACTGTGCTTTCAGAACAGCATCTCCACAACCCATTGTGCCTCCGATGTATATCAATTCATCACTGGCACAACCGGGATCTTTAACATTTAGCAGATTAAAAAAAGAAAAAAAAAAGGCAAGTTCTACAGGAGCCAACAATGTTATAATCAGGGCCCATGCTTGGGATCACCTTCCTAAATGGAGGCTGCACTCAGAATGTTTGTTCTGCTACAATTAATCACATGCTTTTCAAATGTCAACATAATTTTCATGGTCTGCTAAAAAGTAGTATTCATAATAGAGAAAAATAATAGAGTTACCATTAAAAATTGATCTGTCACTGTTCGTTTTGAAATCGTTGGTTCTGCCTGAACAAACTGTATGGAATTTTAAAAGTTTCCATCCATGTACCCCTCATGCCTGCTTGGAAAGTTTACCTGGTTTTCTGCATCCTGCCCAAGTTTCTCCGTTATGCAGTGCTATACTTCAGTGAAAATATGATGAAGAAAATGGAGGAGCTTGATTCTTCCTGAAAGTCGTATCTTATATCAGGGTGCCAGATGCATAGTGGGTCTAACAGTATCTGCCATTTATTGGTATTTGAAGTATGAGTGATTCTTGACGAAAAACAACAGACTTTGATGAATCTGATGGTGTTCTTAAACTTTCCAGAAATAAGGATTTCTGGCAGAGGGACAATTGCATCTTATATTGAAGAATATTTTCTAAAAGAGGGCTCCCTGAACTAAACATGTGTTCAGGTGTCTTTATTATAAGCTTTGGGCCAGTTTCCTTTTTATGCAAATAAAGGCAGCCATACTTGGAAAATTCCTCAAAGAAACCCTTTTTTTCTTTGGGATAAAATATAAGTAGCTCAAAGACTAAGCTGTCATTTGTCATAGCAACTTCACAGTATAGATAAGCCACAGTCTGTGAGGTTCCTTTACCAAGATGCCAATAATTTATTGATCATTATGATCCAAGTCCTCTCATAAGAATTTTGGATTTCCACATTCCTAATTAATATCTGCATGTACATAAGGCCCAAACAAGGGTCTATACAGTCCATTTTACTTTTAAAAAGAAAGTGAAAAGAAAGAAGACATAGAAGAGAATCAACCTAAATAAGCAGCTGACTGATATTTTAAATATTTCAGTTATTATATGTTATATATATGTATAGTATCCCAAAGATGTTTCCTCATATATAAATCACACACATATAGTTTCACATATAATGGATTTATCAGTGTAATTTGGGCACTAGAACCCTTTACTACTTTAATGCACATATTTTGTCAAATGAAATGAGAATTTCGAAAAACATGAGAAAAGTCACATGGAGATTTTGACAGTCATCTTTTTGTTTTAATGTTTTTATTTATTTTTGAGACAGAGAGAGACTGAGCATGAGCAGGGAGGGACAGAGAGAGAGGGAGACTCAGAATCCGAAGCAGGCTTCAGGCTCTGAGCTGTCAGCACAGAGCCCGACATGGGGCTCGAACCCACGAACATGAGATCATGACCTGAGCCAAAGCTGGACGCTTAACCGACCGAGCCACCCAGGCGCCCCTTGACAGTCATCTTAATGCACAGACAAATCAAGTTGCCATCAGGCGAGCACGTGTTTCATCTGTTGCAACCCAGGACAAGTTCTGGAGATGCTAATTCCACCCTTCCACTCCCACTTCTCTGAATTGACCCCTCTCCTTGCCGAAATGGTGTGAATCTGGGTTAAAGTTGCAGCAGATTATCTGAGGAAACTCGTCTGGCCAATGCAGAAATGAAGCCTACGTCCATTTAGACACAGCAGTCCCTTCCTTTCTGATGGGTTAACCCAGGCCCAGCCAATAACAATAAAACTCTCAAGACGAATTTCCCACAAAATTTGTCACAGATTGTCATTTAGACACATTACTTACAACTTAAAAAATAACTAGCTCCCAAATGCCAGAATTATAGGGAGTGGTAATGAAATTCAACAAAACTACTCATTTCAAGATTTATAAATGTTGGCTTCTCTTAGATTAGCTTAATTCCCTTTAACATGACAGTCTGCTGCCACCTTACAAATAAGAGAGATCCTTTCAGATGCATCCTTGGCTGGGTGATGAGTGATCAAACATTGAAATTTTCTGCATTTCACACTCTCCAAAGAAGTGGAGTCAATAAAATTGAAAATCTGAAATTGTAGATATCATGTTTGACAGAAAAATGTTAACTAAGAGTTAAGAACATTGCGTTTATCATATTGCATTTCTCAGATGCGAACTGGCCAGTGGTTTCCAAATCTGCGTCTTGTTCCATACCGAGTGCTTGGGACCTACAATCCTTCAAGTACGTTGTTAAACTGTATGATAAGGGGAAAATGTTTATTGGTTCCAGAATATTAAAATTATAAAATCAAAATTGTTAATAATGTCAAAGGTTACATTATATAAATCCTTTAGTTACAATAACGTATGTGGGTCATTTTATTTTCTTTTACATTATGTTGGTTGTAATCTCAAAGTCTGAGTGCCTAAGGCCTGAGAGGATCTTACAACTACCCTGATCAAAAGCACCTGGAAAACTTTAAATCCAGATTCCTGGGCCCCGCTCCAGCCCCTGAGACACACCTTAGAGTATGAACTGAGAATCTGTATCTTAAAATCTCCCCCAAACAATTCTGATGATTAGCTCTGTGTAAATGACATAATCTGGATCAAATTTTATTTTTTGCTAGATCCTGTGCTAAGAACAAAATATTATGCTTGTATCCTAAATACTTAGCAACCGTCTTCAAAATGTACTGAAGGGTAATTTTTTAAAGTTTGTTTGTTTGCTTGTTTGAGAGAGAAAGAGAATCCCAAGGAGGCTCCCCTCTCAGCACGGAGCCTGATGAGGGACTCAGTCTCATGACTGAGAGATCATGTTCTGAGCTGAAATCAGGAGTCCGAAGCTCAACCAACGGAGCCACCTCTGTGCCCCCTCATTGGCAATATTTATCTCAGTTACAAATTTATGTGCTTCTCTGACTTGGAAATACCACTTATGAGAATTTATCTATATTTTTGCCTAGAGAAAAGCATATTTTTATTATGAATAACTAGGAACCATCCAAGGATATATCTGCTAAGAACTAGAGGAATAAACAATTGTATCTAACATACTCTAGAGCTGGAAGAAGGAATGAAGAAACACTCTGTGTCCCAATTTGGAAAAACACCCAGGATCTCTTGTTGATGGAAAACAGAAAGATGAAATACACAGTATCCTATACATTACCATCTGTGTAAGAAAGAGGAGAGAAAAACATATCTTTTCGCTCTGTTTGTGTGTGTGTGTGTGTGTGTGTGTGTGTGTATGTGTGTGTGTGTTTTAAAATTGAAGTAAATTGACATACAATGTTATATTAGTTTCAGGTGTGCGGCATAGTGATTCAACATTATATACATCATAACATTATCGCCATAGTAAGCCTAGTGACCATTTGTCAAAGTGTAACCATTTTAGATGATCTCATGTAAGTAGAATCACCCAGTCCTTCTAAGACTGGCTCATTTCACTTCCTATAATGTCCTAAAGGTTCATCCACACTGTTGTATATGGCAGGATTCCCTTCTCATTCAAGAGAATAATATTCAATTGCATGTATATATCACATTTTCCTTATTTCTTCATGAACATTTAGGTTGTTTCCACATCTTTGCTATTGTGAATACTGATCTAATGGACATGAAAGTGCTAATATATTTTCAAGATTCTGATTTCAGGTCTTTGGGCTCAATACCCAGAAGCAGGATTGCTGGATTGTATAGTAGTTATATTTTCAATTTTTTGAGGAACCTCCATACATTTTTCCATATTGTCTGTATCAATTTACATTCCTACCAACAGTTCACAAGGGTTCCAAATTCCCCACATGCTCACTGGCACTTGTCTTTTTTTTTTTTTTTTTTTTTTTTGATAATTAGCCATTCTAACAGGTGTGAAGTGATAGGGTCAGGAGGCAAGAGAAAATGAGGAGTTGCTAATCAGTGAGTATAAAGTTTATTTTATGCAAGATGAGTATGTTCTACAGATCTGTGCAATATCGTACACTTAAAAGCCTTCGAGGGAATAGATTTCTGTTAAATGTTCTCAGCACAATCAAATAAAAATAAAAATTAACAAAATATGTCATTATATTTACTTCTACTGCTCTAAAAAGAGGTAGAAATATACACCAAAAAAACCCTAAAATATGCTTACCATCGAGATGAGAAAGTTAATGACTTTGGAACTGGTAAATGTAGAGAGGGCAAAAGTAAGATATTCTGTGTAAATTTATTATTATTATTAAGCCATATAAAACATATATACAACATTTTTTTAAAGTTTATTCATTTTGAGAGAGAAAGCAAGAATGGGGAAGGGGCAGAGAGAGAGAGAGCAAGAGAGAGAGTCCCAAGCAGGCTCTGCACTGATAGCATAGGGCTCAATCTCACAAACTATCAAATAATGGCCTGAGCTGAAATCAGGAGTCCTAGATTTAACTGGGCCACCCTCTAAAATATCTTATTGTTTCTAGATAATGAAAATTTGTAATTGTGATGAAATTTCTTGATTATATAGCCATATAACAGCAACAAAAGAATAATACGTACTGAGGATCCTTCCAAAAAGACATCAAGTAAGTCTAAATATTTCGGAGCACATGTCAAGCCAAAGGACCTAAGAGTCTACCGTCAGTCTTGGTGTGACAGTAAGTGCTTTCCAAATTCCCCGAAATGACTTATTTCCTTCACCAGAGCATACTCTTTGATATTTTCTTGCCAAAAGGCTTTCATCTCAAACCCAACAGTCCTGAGGCAGAACATGGCAGCCTCTGACCCGCCAGAGTATATTTTTAAGTGCAATAATGAAAAGAAAGATAAATCCATTTGAAATTCAAATTTCTGGGAATTTCTGGAGGTAGGTGGATAAAGTTAACTAGCTTTGACAGAGAGCTAGAACCCCTCAGAGGACGTGCCCAAATTTTCTTTCCTTAGTACCCTTGTGTTTGAGACATATCAGAAGTGTGTGTGTGTGTGTGTGTGTGTGTGTGTGTGTGTGTGTAATAATACTAGAGAAACTGGATAGTATCTGGAGCTAGAGTATTCTCTCATGAAGTTTTGATACAAGAAAGATAATACAATTCTCATAGTAAGATACTTTTTAAACATGACTTCATTCTTACCTAACATGCCCAAAGAATATTTCTGAGTGTTAGGCATGGGGGATTTCCAGGTACCCACTGGACCTTCTCACAGCACCACGCTGAAGCTTGTAGAGGGGAAGCCAAGTATCCTAAGGCTTCCACCTACGCTCATGTTCCCCAAATACCACCTGCACCACCAGTGAGCATGGCTCTCTTGCTGCAGGCTTTGGATGATTTTCCCAAAATAAAAGACACCCAACCCTTCATGGAAGTTTTAGTCATTTCATTCCTAAGGGCATGATTCATCTGTATAGAATTAGGTAAACATGTAGGAAAAAAACGGTTGCAGATATTTAGATGTTCCTCTGTGTCATTTTGATAACAGAACTGGTACTGGTCCTGGTACTTTGGAGTAGCAACTGTTACACTCCCTTTCTCGTTGCCCGTTGAACTTGCAGCAGCCACTTAACTTCATAAGTTTATTTTCTGGATTACTGGACCAATAGTTTGGAGCTGCAGGCAGGCTTATGGGTGGATATGTGCCCTTACTCTTGGCACTGGAACTGGGTTTCAATCCAGGTGGCAAAAGTCAGTGCTTTTGCACAGTGCCCATGTCAATTGAAAATGTAAAGCGATGATATGCCCTTACTGGCCTCTGAAAGATACAACACATAACCTCTCTGAGGTTCTGTTTCCTCATCTTTCAGTCCGGACTTAAGTCCATGAGCCGTGGCATTCATATCATGGCCCTATACTTGACAGCAGCCTGCAGTTAATCATTTTACCCATGTGTAATATACATCGCATGCCATAAACTGTTATGAATAATGACCACCATCATCATCATCATTCACATCATATAATTTTCAACCTTGAAAGACTTTTAACGTATTTAGCTCAAGTTTATTTTTTCATAGAAGAGGAAACTGACATCCAAGAGACGTTGGCATCGCTTGGGTCAGTCATCTAATTAGCGGCAAAATGGTAGTATGCACAGAAAATGAAAAAATTCTATTCAATCACTTGGTGATTTTGTTTTCCTTTTTTGTAATTTTATGATAAATGAATTTTCTTACCATAAGCAATAATTATTTTATAAGCACTTACCAACACAAATAACTAATCTTATGTTGGTATTACATCATCCTGTAGCTATTTGGAAATTTCTTGAAAATAGAAAACAAATTAAGAAGATGTAAAAGTACAATTATGCTGGAATCCTAGGCCAAGGAGATGAAGGGCTTTTCTGATTTGTTTTGTTTGTTTTTGCTTTATGCTATCCCTTCTAGTCATGTATACTCCTGAGTAATGTTCTTGGAGAGGAATAAGAGGTGGAAAAAAGTTTTGCCCTATTGCTTGTTCAGTCTAGCTTGCGCCTAGCTGGATTTTAACTGGGCATATGGTAGGCATTAAAAAACTTGTTGAAATTGTACTTCTTTTGTTAGTGCGCTCTAAATCAGAGCAAGTCCAACCACTAACCTTTCAGATGTATTTGTCTTTATGACATTATATACAGAAGACAGATCTGACAATTATTTTTGCCATCTCTTAGAGTAGAGATCTTAAACAACACAAATAGGACATCTATTTGCTTTTATTTTTATTTTTGAGAAAGAAAGAGATCAAAAAGCAAATTTATCTAAGTCCCAGACATATCAAGGCAGGTTTTAAGGAGCTGGATTCCCTAGGGGAAGCAGGATGTTTAAAGATAGTGGAGCCTTCCCATAATCTGCCTACGTGATTGGAGATCATCATCTTTTGATGAAAGACCTATATTTCTAGTTGAAGATGAGAGAATTCACCCTATATATTTGATCAATGCTCTGCAACTTTCTGTGCTACCAGGCTATTGAAGAATTTATATTTTCTCTTAAGCCTGTGTCTCTCCATGACCATAAAGGGACAGTGAGAAAGAGAGGGACGTACAGTCCTAGAGTCAGCATATCAGGTGCTAGCTAGCCTCTACTCTGTTGTCAGTTAATTGGATGATTTTTCTGAGCAGTTTAACTTCCAGTATGTATTTATCAAATGAACAGCAATTTCTCTGGATTTCAGCTTCTTTATCTGTAGAAGGGAAAGAATAAGTGAGGTCCATTTCTGTGTATAGGGGTTGTGGATGCCTTGGAGATACCTAGGACTGGAGTCAAGTGAAAAAAAAAAACCATTTTGTGTGTGAGTTCATGGAAGGAACACCATACTGACTTCTGATATTAGAGCAGCTCTACCTAGAACAGGTGTAAATATTGGACTTCTAAGTAAGATTGTCTTTGATTAAAGATTTGGCTGATGAAATAAAGAATCTCGAGACCACTGTACTCCGTGAATTTTAGGTGTTTTCCAAGTTCTTAGACTCTGTGGTTCTGGTTATTATGAGGGCAATCAAAGCTAACAATTGTTACCTACAGGAATGTAATTATTTAAATATTTAATTCAGAGTGTATTCTGTAGGCTACTGTTTGCTGTTTAACTTCTTCAAAGAGGAATTATACTCACCTTCTCATTTTTTTAAATATCTCCAGTCTCTAGATGAGTCTGACGAAACAAAGAGAGTGTAAAGTGGGCCCTAGATCACAGAGTAAGTTATATTAGTGGCAGCATTAGGATCTAACTTTCCCAATCTCTGGTCAAGCATTGGTTCTGCTAACTTAGCTGGAAATTTAAAAATGAGCATGAGTCAAATCTGTCGTTGCCCTAAGGGTTGAGGACGTTTTATAACACTCCTAGAATTCTAAGATGGGAAAAACTGTTAAGTCTTCTAGTCCAGCTCTGCTACCCATGCAGGAAGCCCCAATAGACATACTAGTGCTTCCTTGCTCACCACTTTAAGGTCAACCACAAAGCCTTCTGGCTTAACAGTGTAAAAATAGCCAAACAATTCAAGAGAAGACTTTGTTTATTAATATTCAGTTTAAAAGGATGAAAATTCAATAAAACCTGGCTACCTGGAACCAAAGACACAGCTCCAATTTGTCAATCCTCTTAAGGATTTATGAGTGAAGTTACTTGACACATTCGTAGTTGGTGATTGGTCCACTCTACTTTTCAACAAGTCTTTCTAGACAAGTTAAGAGGCATGCTCATACAATCATATATTTCATCTATTTCCAAAGACCACAACAAGGGATGTAAAGGGATATAAAGGTAGGGTATGTTGAATAGTGTCAAAGAAGCCCTTACCTAGATCTCTTCCTGAGTGTTCTCTCTGATGGTTTTAGGACATTCTCAGAGGTATGCCAGGTATGTTAGTCATACATTTTCCTCACTACTTGTCATAGTGATATTTTATTATGCTTACTTTCCTCTCTGGTTCCTTCAGTAATGTGCATTGTTACTTCCCACCCTAATGTCCAGTGATTCTGGCATCCCATACAGGCTAACTTTTACATCCTTTTTTGCTTCTTTAGTTCAAACATTGTTAGTAGAGCTCTCTACTTTGGCTACCGTGAACATTCCGTAGCCCAAAACGGGGTCCATTCATTTAGCCATTAGTTAACCTCTATTCTGTGTTAAAGCTACACCTCAGTGATGTTCCACCCTCTCAATATCTTCCAGAGAATCTAAAATATTAGTATTTTATTTATTTTTTACTACCACTGTATTAAAAATTACTCTTACCAGACATGAATCCATGGAGTCAAGACCATCTGTGAACTTACCTCTTCTCTTTGACTCTGAAATTTACCTTCAACCAGTCTTAATGGACACCTTTTCCTTTTCTTTTTTTAAAGCTCTTCAGTCTCTCTGGAGATTAAGCCTAATCACGCTGCCCTACAGAAGTGGCCTAAGTGCAAGGCAAACATCCCATTTAGCTTCTCAAGCTGAGACTCCCTGCTCCATATAGAGCGTCTGCATAGCCTCACCAGATTTTCACTGTAAATTTCCACATCATCCCACAAAATACTTTGTTCCCGTCTGTAATAACTCCAGGTTGTTTACAGAGGCAGAGTAGTCTGCGGAGTTACCCATATTTAGAAGTACTGAAAGAATAGTTGTAGAAGTAGGTACATGGCTGATGTCCCCCAAGGAAAGAACTTAAGATACATCTCTTGCCCAGTTTAATCTTGGTGCCAACATACCCAGAGACTGTGTCTTTGAAATATCCCTGCCCAAGTAGTTAAAATAAATTAAGAGGTCTGCCTATTCCAGGAATGGTCCCTGAAATGACAATTTTTTCTTCATGTCCAGTGATTATGTTTTCAAAAAGGTACTTTTAAAAACCACCTTTTTGCTAACGAAATGCATAATCTGTCCAAAAACAAGGCTGTGGCTTTAGCAGGTTGTTCTGCTCGGCTTTCCAGCTGAAGGTAAACAGGATGCTTTGCTCCATTTTCCCTATTTTTCTTCATTTACAGTCATGCCATCGTGCTCCTCCCTCGTGGCCCAAGGCAAATTCACATGGAGCCACATCAGCATGGTAACACCAAGAAAAATCCATTTCTTCTCCTTGAGTTCAGCACACATAATCCAAAAGGAGAAAGAGTTAAAAAAAAAAAAAAAGAAGAAGAAGAAGCATACTTTCATGTGCTGGACCTTTACTTGTGGAATAATATCGAGGCAATGCTGAGAGCCAATCCTAGGGAAGTTAAACATAAAACTAGGTTACAGAAAAATTCCAGTGTGGAAAACCCAGAACAAAGGATAGATGAAGTCTGAGTGCCATTGGAATGTTGGTAGTTAATACTCATAAGAAAGAACAGTTAGGACAATCAGGAGATTTTGTTATAAAATTAAGTAATTTCTGACTTGATTATGAGCGTTGTGTCATAATACTTTCACTGTGCCTGATTCTTGGGTATTGTATGCTTTTGAAAATGCATATTGATAGGATGCCAATGCTTGAGTAAGGTAAAATCTATGATTATTATCTTGTCTTTAACATCTTAAAAATTGGTGCCTCAGCAGAAGCATAATTTAATATTCTTCCTTAATTAGCTATCTCTCTTAGTCAAATAATATTACATTTTGTTTTTAAGCTTTTTCACATACATATACACTGGTAGGAGAATGGGTCATTGCTTTGTTGATATTTTCATCCCCTAAAAATACTTTTAAAGTATCATTTGTCATTCGCTCTTATCTAATATTTAATATAAATCATAAAACTTAACAAGGTAACAAACCAATGCATGCAACTGTCTCTAGTGCTCATATTGTAATGGTTTTGTTATTTTATCATGTTCCTCAGCTTTAACTCATATTATGCAATCTCACTTTGCCATAGGCAGGATTGGAGCTATCCACGGAGATGCCATTTTGGAGTTGTACATTCACGGGGCTGACCACGGCTGGGTTATGACCAGTATAGTGGCTATCAATCTTAAACTTGCCTGCTTATTTCACCTCTAATGAATGTCTACTGATTTGTTTGTAATATCCTAAGAGAAAAAGTGATTTTTTTGAATGAACCTACTTCCAAAAATTCTAGAGGACTTAAGAGTTTTAAATCCCTGTTTTGAACTAAATCTCTTCCTGGTTTCCATGGGGAAAATATTCAGTGAAACATCATAGAGAAGTTGCGTAGATAGCGGAGCTGTGGACAAATACAGCCATATTCAAAAGCATTTGTGGAGAGATAGAACTTCCACAATGGCCACATTTCAGATGGCATTAAGAACATTTGTCATCAGAAGTTATCATTTCACTTGGAAAGTTTATTGCCTTGGGGTTGCTCAGTGCAATAAGCTCCGGTGAAAACTGAGTAAGCAAGTGATTTGAACCCGTTCACATGAAAAAGAGAAAAGAAAAAAAAAAAGCAAAGCACATTGATTATTTCAATGATGGATCAAACTCTAGGCTTTAAGACCAGGTCCTTATCTTAACCGTTCTACACAATGCTCCTGTGTGGTCGACGAAATCCAGAAAAAGTGTCCAATTTCTCACAGTGCTTTAGGCATCCAGGTCTGGGTAGATTAACTTTCCGTTCATGAAATGTTTCATTCAGGTATTCAGGAATAGTGCAGGAAAAATAAATGAAAACTTAATATGTATTTGCATCGAGTCCTTTTACTATCAATAACTGGACTTACTGGAAAATTAGAAAGACAAACTATAACATTGTTTATATTCTTTACAAAAATATGCTCTTCTTAATATTTAGCAGCCCTGTTCGTGTAGTAAAATGGATGTGTACCTTCTGTCCCCTCCACCACAACCATTCCAAAACCCACCCATCATGTTCCGGCACATAACAGTAGGTTTACCTCAAATATTATCTCCATTTTAGTTGTATCTTTTTAGTTGTAAGTAAAAAAAAAAAGTTAGTCCTTCAGTTATCACCTGCCAGGGCCTACTTTCTCTTGTCGTATTTCACAGTCAGGTGACCTCCTTGTGACATATGTTTTCTGGTACACTTTCTTTCACTTTTAATATTATGATCCCTCTCCAAATTCATGTTGCCTGAATTAGTGAATATTTTAAATACTTTTGCTCTTGCTGTAGTTATTTTTTACACCAGGGGAAAACCAAAACTCTCAGTGTTGAGAAAAAGGATGACTTCATTGCTATTATTTGCATTGCTAGTTATTATAATTAGTATTATTTTTCATATTAGGACCAACAAGTATCTATTGAAGCCTTACTGTGTGTAAGACTTGAGGGGGGACTTCCACATGCATATGAAAAAAATAGAAAATACAAGGATACCCTTGGAGAAAGGTGAAGTTGAAGATGAGACTATTTTTAAAATCTGATGGTATTTGATAGATGTCATATAAAATGGCTCTATCCACGTGCACGTGGGCTGAGCTAGTGATCACCCCTCATTACATCATTCCAATTACATCAATTTAGTTGATCCCACCAGAGCTTGGTTAGGTTTTTTGCAAAACTTTGCTTCAGAGTGCTAATGTATTATTTCATTGCACATTCGTCCGTGAAAGTGCCTGAGAAAAATGGGTTTGCTGTCAGGACATCTTGGTGCTGCAGAGGAGCGCCATCCCAAGGGAGCAGATCACCCAGATGGCCCACTCTGGAGGCGGCAACCTAATCCCAATCTCAATCCTAGTATCACCCTGCCTAGAGCAAGATGTCAAATCTGTGTGCACAGATTTCACATCAGTGATACCTCTCCAGCCCCTAGAATAGAGCTTAGTGCATACAGTCAAAATAGTTACAAGCTCTTTTTTTTTTTTTAAGATGAAAATCAGAAGTCTTATTAATTGGGAACTATTAGGTCAGAAGAAACAAAAATTGAGCGATAAAGGGAAACATAGAATCCAAAGCAGGCTCTAGGCTCTGAGCTGTCAGTACAGAGTCTGATGCGGGGCCTGAATTTACGAACCGTGAGATCGTGACCTGAGCCAAAGTCAGAGGCTTAACTGACTGAGCCACTCAGGCGCCCCTCGACCATTTATTTATAAGAAAAGAGCTTATTTTACATGGAAGATACTTCATATCCACCTGAGAGAACTTGGGGCCAGAAGCATCCACTTTGCACAGAAGGATGGCTCTAATTCATTCTCACATTCTCTTACTTCGATTAGAAAACAACCTTTGGCTAAATTATCATTCATTTCTCCATAATCCCCTACCTATTTTTGTTCTCTAAAAACAAAGCAAAACCTTGAACATTATACTCCTAGACTTTTACAAGTATTCAGTTAAAAGTATTCAGTCCAAAAACGGGATATAAGCACCGTCATAATCTCTCACTTTGAGTTAAGTTCCGCTGAAATATTGACAGTCACTTTATCTGAGAGTCAGATATGGGATTATCCCTTAAGTAACTCATCTGTCGCTTCCAGCCCTCTGGCCTCCAGCTTTTCCTGTCTCGGCCTGAGTGTCAGACATACATTGTTGCTGCCTTGGACCCACGAGATGAATCTGGACACGCAGCTGACCTCCCCTTCACAAAGCGTTGGCAAAAGACCTTGTATTTCTGGAGAGGTGGTGGCAGACTCCGTGCCCTTTATCTCTGTTAAGAGCAGTGTAAGCTTTTAGGCTTTCGGTCTTGAATTGCCTGTGAAAAGGGCACTGAAAATGTAAACAGAAGCAGCTGCTGCAGGAGCCTGTTTGTCCAGGAAGCATTTAATTTGCTTACACTGGCCTATTGGCGGCCCGACCTGCGGAAAGTGGATATTCTCCTTTAGAATGTCACGGGCGCGGACTGGCTGACAGTTTTTTGTCAGTCAATCCAGTCATCTAAATCACTTCTTTGTATCTGAACCTGGGAGAAGAATAGCGGTGAGGGAAGGACCGAGGATGTGGTTATCAGGAGATAATCAATCCCCTGGGGAGGCACACCTGTGCTATTCTGTCTTCGGCCGGAGAGTGATTAGGGCAGAGGAACTGCTGCCTGTTTCCTTCACCCCTGTCACACTTTGATTCAGCAGGAACCACCAGCCTAGAAATCCATCCCCTGATCACATCGGCTCACCTTGCACCCATGACTGTCATCCCCAAGGAGAAGCGGCAAAATAGCACAGGAAGCTAGAGACTGTTGTTATTTTATGTCCCTGGCTAGGGCTCCCGGGTGAAACTCGATGGCAAGAGCAGTGTCTGGTGAGAATGAAGGCCACGCCCGGGTCCACTGGGATTTACCCTGTAAACCAGACCTGCTCGCCCTGGGGCAGGCCACCTCGGGGACGAGCTGCCGGAGACCAAACCCTCTCAATAAGTGGGTTAGTGCATGTGAAATCACTCTGTGTAACAGGAAAGACAAGAGCGCTCTTTATTTCCTTTGGGTCCAAACCTGTTTTGCCTATGAGCCTTCGGTCACGAACAACTTCTCTGCCAGGTGAAATGGAGTGTTTACAGGCGTGGAAAAAAAATTTAAAAAGAAGACGAAATTTTTTATTTCCCTTCTCCACACTAAATGCGTTTCATTACAGCAGACTCCTCAGGCTACATGCCAGAAATCACACATATGAGGGAAAACTAGTTAAAATAAAACAAAACCGATCCCACCCATTTTGATTTCAATGTGGAAAAACTCTTTCCACGTGGGTCAGTTATAAAATAGAAGTTTAGAGCTGCACCAGCTGAACCTGATATGGACAGAGGACAGGGGGACCCACGCTCATTCCCTTCTTTCTATGGAGACGGTGGCATTGTACACCGCTGCTCGGTCGCCAGCCAACGTGGATTCGCCACCGAGGGGTCTGTGTGTTACGTGCAATGACTGATCTAAGGAGTGATGCTTAAATCTGAACTCTGTTTCCACGAATTCACAATGGCAATTAATGCGATAGAAGAGTACAGGGAAATGTGTATCCTTGTATGAATTGTGCGATTCCTTGATATTTTTTAAATCCTTTTGACACCCAGTCTGGCTGGAGATGGGGGTCTGAAATGCAAATAAGTTGCAGGTGGATTTCTTAAGAAGCAAAGATCATCTGGGGCGCATGAAAGGGTCTTAGAAAGTGGTTCCCGAGGTAGGTCTGGGGACAGGTGTTAAATCAAAGGACATTAGGAGGACAGAGGGTCCCGAGTGGGATAAAACAAAGCGCCTTCTGGTGAACGTGTGATTTCCCCTCACAGTGCTGTGTGAGCGCTGTCATGTCTCCATACCACCTCCAGCAATTGGTATTATCACCCTTTATTTTTGCCAATCTGATAAGTGTGAAAAAGATTTCCTGCTATTTTGCATTTTTCTTTTTTTCTTTAATGTTTGTTTATATTATTGAGACCGAGAGAAACAGAGCATGAGCAGGGGAGGGGCAGAGAGAGAGAGGGAGACACAGAACCGGAAGCAGGCTCCAGGCTCTGAGCTGTCAGCACAGAGCCCGATGCGGGGCTCGAACCCACAAACTGTGAGATCATGACCTGAGCCGAAGTCGGCTGCTTAACTGACTGAGCCACCCAGGCGCCCCTATTTTGCATATTTCTAACTGCTGGCTGGTATAACCCTTCTCTCGTGCATGTTCATCATTCAGATATCTTTCTTTTGTGACTTATTACAATAATTTGCTCATTTTTATTGAGCTTTTTTACTTAAATGTTTTCAATATGTACATGTAAATTGTTCTAGTAACCTTCATCAGTGGCTGCCTCATCCTCACTAATTTATAATGATTCATTTGCGATACAAGTTTTATTATGTACACAGATCCATTCTGGGCTCCCCAAACAGGGGGTTGATTTGATTGGTTTGTCCATTTCTGTGCAAATTCTTTTATTTGTAAAGTTTTCACCTAGAATTCAGTTTGTTGTTGTTGTTAAGCATAGCTAAGAGAACCTGTGAGTGTCTAATGGTGAAAATTCTCCTTTTGGCATGTTTTTACATGTATTTTCAACTTTTCTACTACAGCTTTAAGGATTTCTAAAGTTCTAGGTGTTGCTTGTTTACCTGATTACTTGTTTGTTGATGGAGAAGGCTTCCCACGCAGTTAGGGAGGGTGCCATTGAATATTACACATGTAAGACTTTAGGTTTGGGGGCACAAATTAGTTTTTCCCCTGTCAAGGCTCCCTTGCTGCTTCTCAGGGCCACGTCGGAGTTTGAACCTTCAGTGTTTCATTGATAGGTGGCTGTCTGAGGAGGAGAATTCTAGCTTCTTCCACTCTGAGTGGATCAAGATCACTTTTCTTGCCTCATCTGGGGCTTTGGAATTCCAGCTCCTAGTATCTAGACTACGTCATCAGTTCAGTCATAATGTTCTGTCTTCCTATCTTATTTTTTAAAATTTATACTCTTTGTTGCACTGAAGGATTACCACTCCACCCACAAATCTTATTCTTTAAGTGCAGCTGCATAGTGTGTGTTATTATTAAATGTTTTATCTGTAGTTCTGTGTGTTCACCTCAAAAGAACTCCTCTCGAGTTTTATGATTTTTGATAATGGTTCAATTTTATTAGTAATTTTTGATATTTTTCATGTGCTCCACTTTTTCTTGAGTCAATTTTCTTTCTTTAAAACTTTCTTTAAAAGTGTCCATTTAGGGGCGCCTGGGTGGCTCAGTCAGTTAAGCGTCTGTCTTCAGCTCGGGTCGTGATCTCACGGTTCGTGAGTTCGAGGCCCCACATCGGTCTCTGTGCTGACAGCTAGCTCAGAGCCTGGAGCCTGTCTTCAGAGTCTGTGTTTCCCTCTCCCTCTGGCCCTCCCCTGCTCACGCTGTCCCTCTCACTTTCTAAAATAAAAATAAAAACATATAAAATTTAAAAAAAAGTGTCCATTTCATCTAAAATTTCAATATTCCCAGAAAATGGCATTGGTATGTTTTCAAGTGTGTTTTTTTAAATTCTCAATTTTTAGTTTTATTCCAATTTTCATAGCTGATTTTGTGTATTTTTGCTTTCTCTCCGTTTCTCCCTAAACAATCTAGTTTCTAATGATTTATTTTGTCTGTTCAAAAAATAAATTTTCATGATTCCTTTTATGAAGGTCTTTAAATTCAAACTGAATTAATACATTGAAGCCCTTAAAAAAAAAAAAAGCCCTGCAGAGATTAAGTATACAATCATTGCAAGCTATTTTTATTGTTATAATCATTTATCTTTTCTATTTCTAAATTTGTTAATGACACCTTTCATTTTTGGAATTTCTTTTTTTTATTTCATTCATATTTCTATTGTTATCTATTTTCTTCTTGAGTTGAATGCTAGTCTTCATTTTATCAATTTTAGTATTAATGCATATAAATTTTCCCCTTAATATTTCATTGGATCTCCCAAAAGCTAACCTGTGGTATTCATTTCATTACTATATAAATTTTCTAGTCTTGGATTTTATTTTCAACTTTAGTTAACAAGTGTTTTTTTATAGATTTCAATTTCCTTACTTGTTTTTTTTTCTTTTAATTTTGTTACCCTATCTTTTATTTTGATGAGGAAATGATTTCTGCCCCAATGTCCTGGTTCTGCCTTCTTGAAATTTACTAAGGTTTTATGGCGGCCTCATATACTGTCAGTTGTGTATATTATGTGGGCCCTTATAAAGGCTTCTTCTCTCTTTCATGAATTTAGCATTAAACACATACCTTCTCTCTCACTCTCTCTCTCTCTTTTTCTCTCTATTAGATCACCTTATTTATATTTTTCTAGACTTTTAAATTTTCATATTTATTTTTTATCCATGTACTTACCATGAGTAAGAGACATAAGTTGAAATCTACTACTATCAGGATTCTGTGTACTTTTAGTATTTCCTGTATAGCTTTTGTCTTAAGAAATTTGTCAGTGTGTAGTTTGGGGCACAGCAACACATACCTATTAGATATTCATTGTGGACTGAGAGATTTTGTGTTCACCATGTAGTCATTTTAATGCCTTTCTTCTGAATCCATCCGTGTTTATATTAAGATCAGAATCTTTATTTCCTTTGATCACTCGTTTGCTTATTGTTCCTTGCTCCACATTTGTATGTTTAGTCCCCTCCCTCCAGCCCTCCCATCCTCCCTCTGTCAGATCCCTCTGTTTTGGTGTCACATTTAGGGGACTAGATGTGCAGTCTGCACTGAGCTTCACAGTATAGAGCTTTAATCTCATCTGCCAGGGGCTTTGATTTTCTTTTCGGCCTTTACATTTTTACAGAATTTACATCTGCTGATAAAGTCCAAGAGCATAAGTTATGCTTTCCATATGTATCGCGGCTGCTGTTCTTTGTCCTGCTTTTAAAATATGATTTGACTTTTCCTAACTCTGTTGTGTGTTGTGCAGCTTCTTCTCATTACTCCCAAGTCCTACTAGCTGCCTCTCCTTCCGGTGGACTCTGCCGTCAGGACATCTGTGCTCCTTTCAACTCCCTCTTGTAGACGATGTTGACGGAGCACCCGAAAGTCTATGTTTGCTCCTCTTTCCCTTTACCTACTTGTTCCTTCTCTGCGTTGTCATCAGAATTTAGCCAATGAAATTACTATCTGGGGAGGGGGAGAGAAAGAGAGTGAGAGAGAGAGAGCAAGCCCCGTGCCCGGCGTGGAGCCTGACGTGGAGCTCCATCTCATGACCATGCGATCATGACCTGAGCTGAAATCGAGCTGGACGCCCAACCGACAGCGCCACCCAGCTTCCTCTGATTAAATTAGTTTTGTAGTTCCTTCAGTGCTTGCATTCGTACTTGTAAATATAATTTTACATTATTATTTGTTTTATATGCTTTAAATTATAACTTTTAATCTCCAGGTATAAACAAATCAGTATATGAAAGTATCTCATAACTTCTATCTCTGTTCCTCTTCCAAATTTTTATTTTATTTGACATGTTATTTCTCTTGATCATATATATACACACACACATATATACACATACTCCCAATTATATATGTATATCATTATAATGCATATGTCACACAGTGTATATATACTATACAGGCAAATCTTGTTTTATTGCATGTTGCCTTATTGTGCTTCACAGATACTGTCTCTTTTACTAACTGAAGGTTTGTGGCAGCCCCGTGTTGAGCAGCATTTGCTTCCTTTGTGTCTCTGTGTCACATTTTTGTGGTTCTTGCAATATTTCCAACTTGTTCATTATCATTATATTTGTTATGGTGGTCTGTGATCAGTGATTATGACTTGCTGAAAGCTCAGATCATGGTTAGCATTTTTCAGCAGTGAAATATTTTTTATTTAGGCATATAGTTTTCTTAGACATAATGCTATTGTACACTTAATAGACTATAGCATAAATAAACAAAACTTTGATCTGGGAAACCAGAAATTTCATTTGACTCACTTAATTGAGATATTTGCTTTATTGCAGTGGTCTGGGACCCACCATGCAAATCTCCAAGTTATGTCTCTATATATACACAATATGTTTTAAATATATATATATCATATAATATGCTATATACATATAAATTGATAAGTAGATATGTATAACTTTTATAAAATGTTTATGTATTTATTTGAGAGAGAGAGAGAGAGAGAGAGAGAGAGAGTGCTTGCACATGTGTTAGCAGGGAGGGGCAGAGAGAAAGAGAGAGACAGAGAATCCCAAGCAGGTGCCACACTGTCAGCGCAGAGCTGACTCATGAACCATAAGGTCATGACTTGAGCTAAAATCAAATCGCTTAACCAACTGAGCCACCCAGGCGCCCCCTCTGCACCCATTCTAAACCCACTGTTGTTGCAGCCTCAGGCCTGTAGTACATGGCTAATACTTTTTCAGAATTTTTTTTGGTTGCTGAGTCTTTCTCCAGGTATTTCTTCAGAGAAGGATTCTAAGAAAACACTTCCCCTGAGTTCTTTCCCACACAGCAGCATTTGCCCATTTCTTTTACATCCAACAGCAGTTTTCACATGGATACATGCCTGTCTTTACGCAGAGAGACAATCCTGGCTGCTCTTTTATTATAATGTATGGTTTTCGTAAGTTGTGAATTGTCCATGGATCACTTACTGCCGGAAGCATATTGGAAGTGGTGGGAAAGAGAGAAGGCTGTGTTACCTTCTAGATGCAATCCTCATTGATGGAAGGTTAGAGTTCCTGATGACCGCGTGCATGAGTGTGTGTGTGTGTGTGTGTGTGTGTGTGTGTGTGTGAAAGAGGGAGAGAAAGAGAGAGAGAGAGGAGAGGGAGAATGCCAACTTCAGGGCTGCTCACAACTTAAGGTCTGTCTCCCATATCCTGCCTTGTTTACTGACTGCTTCCTGCACATTTGGGGATAGATCTGGATGTTTCCCTATTCATTTTAACCTCCCCCATCTGCCCCTTTATTCTGTTTTGCCACACAGATCCAAGAAGTTCCCATTGCCAATCCAACTACTCAGTTTTAATTGTTCTGAACGACAGACAGATAAGGGTTATTCCTTCCAGGGTGCCCACCTACTTCGGAGAACTGTGTCCTTCTGCCTTTGTCAGAGATAACGTGGGTGCAGGTGTGCGCTGAGTCTTCCCGGCTCCCTATTTGATGATCAGCGCACTTGGCAGCACTTGAACTTTTATTGTGGCTCCGGGTTACAGATGCCTCTTTGTTTCCTTGGGGAGGATGTCAGCATTCATTTCTTTCTCTCTCGTTTTGGGGTGATTTCCAAGAATTAAAAAAAGCATACTTATCTCCACCCTGATATCTTAAAACTGGAATTTCATCCCACTGGTTTTGATTTGTAGTATTTTAATTATTCAGGTTCAAGTATTTTGCAATGTGTGTTGTATTTTTCTTTCATGTACTGGTGATTTATATAAAACTTTAATTTTTAGGTCCTAAGCAAGTAGGTATGGGAACTACTTTTAAAATCATTTCAACTTTTACTTCACCATGGTTAAAGAAAAGGGTTTGAAGAAATGTTTTAAATTTGTTGGTGTTCCTTTTGGGCCAGAGACTTCTTTTCTTTTCTTTTTTTCTCTGTACATGTGGGCTTGAAAGTGACAAATCTTTTTAAAACTTGGGTTCAGAGAATCAGATCAGTCAGGCTTGTTAAGTATACCTTTGCAAATCTTGTGATAGTTACTAATTTTTGACAATCAGAGCTTCTTTTTAGAAAAATACTTTAAAATGTTCTGAATATAATTACAGATTTGTCATTTTCTTTTTGCTAGTCTGTCCATGATTGCTTTATATATTTCAAGGCTTAGTTTTAGGTTTATACTAATTCCTGTTATTGTAGCTTTTTATAATTGTGATTATTACAGTAATTAATGATTAAAAAACAATTTCCTTATATCCTATGCATGCTGTTCATATTAAAATCCATTATTCTAATGATGTTGCTATACAAGCTTTCCATTGCCTACTATATATTTTCCATCTGTTTTTTTATTTTTTAATATTTATTTTGAGAGAAAGAGAGAACGCACACGCATTGGAGTGAGAGAAGAGCAGAGACAGAGAGGGACAGAGAAAATGTAAGCAGGTGCCAGGCTGCCAGCACAGAGCCTGGCGGGGGGCTCAATCTCATGAATTGTGAGGTCATGACCTGAGCCGAAATCCAGAGTCTGATGCATAACCAACTGAGCCACCCATGCACCCCTACTTTCCAGATTTTGTTTAAAACATTTTTGGGGGCGCCTGGGTGGCTCAGTCGGTTAAGCCTCCGGCTTTGGCTCAGGTCAGATCTCACGTTCATGGGTTTGAGCCCCGCGTCGGGCTCTGTGCTGACAGCTAGCTCAGAGCCTGGAGCCTGCTTCCGGTTCTGTGTCTCCCTCTCTCTCTGACCCTCCCCCTCTCATACTCTGTCTCTCTCTGTATCAAAAATAAATAAAACATTAAAAAAAATTAAAAAAAAAACATTTTTGTATGATGTGAATTTTTCTCTGTCACGTATTTAGAAGATTTATAAAAGTCCAATCTGAAATTCTTACGTTTTTAATAGGCAAATTTAATCAATTCAAATTTACTGTGAATACTGATGTTATAGATTGTTTTCTACTATCTTATTTTGTATTTCCATTTATTTTTTTCATTCCTTTCCTGGTTCTGTAGACTAAAGTTTTACAAACTATTTTTGATACATTACTGTTTTAAAAGTTATGTGTTATACTTTCTTCATTCTTTGAGAAGTTTCCTTGAATTTTAGCATCCATATATAACTTTGTTTATTTTTGGGAGAGAGAGACTGTTGGGGGAGGGGCAGAGAGAGAAGGGCACAGAGGATCTGAAACAGGCTCTGTGCTGACAGCAGAGATCCCTGTGTGGGACTTGAGCCCATAAACCATGATATAATGACCTGAGCCAAAGTCAGATGCACCCAGGCAGCGCCCTGTTTCATATGTAATTTTATATTTTTCCAACAAAGCTTATAGTTATTCATTCTACATTCTTATCACCAACAAAGACACTAGATAACTTTTCTAGGACTCCAGTCTTTATGCAGGAAATCCAGTTCCTAATTCATTGGGATTATCTTTATATTATGTAATGCTGGAATCAACTCTATTTCTCTTGGTACTAAAATTTTAGTTCCTAAGTTCTTTAACTCCAGTGGATATTATTGTTTTAAACTTCTCAATTCTGAAACATAAGGATTTACCTTTCTCTTGTTATTTTGATTTGCTCTTGTTGTATTTTAGAAAGCATTTATGCACATATAATGTGTATGTCTAGGCCGCTTTCTTTATATTCTTCTCCTTGCTCCCTTTCCTTGCATGTCCTGCAAATAATTAACATCCTACTCTGTGGACATGAAAAAGCCCTGATTTGTAGTATTTGCCCATTTCCATGGTGTAAATATTCCTACTGCAGTCAGTGTCAAGTGCCAATACCTCATCAGCATACTCTCAAAATTCCTCAACAATTTGACTATCAACTCTCACAAGGGCAAGTAACAGGACACCGTTGTTAAATTACTGTGCCATAAAAGTTCAAAAAATTCTGGTTTTTTACTTCAGTGGAACAGTCATTGGACTCATCAGTGTGCATTTAATATATGCCTCTCCATGGTTTGGAGTCAGCGGACCACACATTGGAAATCATATTCTTTGATGTTAGTAATAAGGTAGGGTGGAAGAGGCCATAGTTATCTCTAATGAGTAGTGATATTTTGGTTGTTATGGACTGACATTCTGATTACTCTTTTAAACATCTTTCACACAAAAACCCAGTTTTACTATGTCACAAAACCCCACTTTTTATTAACCCCAATTAATAAAAACAACCTCTCCAGAGATGTTAGACACTGAATATTTGTTTTCCCCCCAAAATTCATATGTTGAAACCCAGCCTCCAGTGTGATGGCATTTGAGGTGGGGCCTTGGGGAGATGACTAGGTCATGAGGTGGACCCCCATGAATGGGAGAAACCCCAGAGAGCTCCCGTATTCCTTCGCCGTGCCGGGACACAGCAGGCAGAAGGATGTCTGTAGACAGAAAGTCGGCTCGCACCAAACATCAGATCTGTAGGTGCCTCCATCTAGGACCTCCCAGCCTCCAAAACCGTGAGAAATACATTTTGATTGTTATAAGCTACCTTGTCTGAGAAGTCTGTTAGAGCAGCTCAGACATACGAAGACATTGCTTAAGCCAAAAACCTTAAACATCATCCTTGATTCCTCCACAGCGCTTATTAACACCAATCCTAAAACTTATTTTCCAGGTATTCTGCTCCTTTCCATTTCCATTACAATCATTCTAACCAAAGCGGCCGTTAAAGTTTATGTTAATGTATCTGTATTTATACCATCCTGGATTGTAAGTACTTGCAACCTGAACCATTTGAGCATTGGAATATGGCTGGCCTAAGCTGGGTGTTGTAAGTGTAAAATACACACTGACTTTTAAAGGCTTAGTGGCCAAGGAAGAATGTAAAATATCCCATTAATATGTCCACATGCTGATTACATGTTGAAATGATGAGCGTTTGAGTTAAATTAAATATATGAATAGAATATTTCCGCATTTCTTTTTTCTTTAATGTGGCGATAAGTACATTCTATCTGTGGTTTGCATCATATTTCTATTGACCTAAAGGAACTGGCCTCAGCCTTCACAATAGCTTTCTAAATGGTTCCTTGGCATCCACGTTTGCCCCTTTTGCACTGCTGTACTTATTATCTAGTCCCTAGACTATATGTGATCTTATAAAATTGTGAATTAGATTGTTTCTCTCCCTGCCCCCTTCATTTGAAATAAATAAAATTGAATCTCCTCATCCTGGCCTACCGGTTCAGGTTCATAGAAGATCTAACCTCAGTCTAGGCTTCCCAACATGACCAGCCTTGTGGTAAGTTGTCCCCTCTGGTCTTATCAGTATCACTCCTGCCTTAGGCCTTTGCGTTTACAGATCTCTATGCCAAGAAATAGTCTTCCCTCAGAGCTTTGAATGACTCACTCTCCCTTATCACCCAACTCAAATGCTTCCTCTTTGCTTTTTTCTATAAAGATCTTCCATAACCACCAAATATAGAGTGGTTTATTTTTAAATTAGTGATATGGAGTTATATGACTTTAACTTGCCTTGTCATTTTCAAGGGAGGTTTAATTAGGTAAAATTATTTTCATTTATTATTTTCTAATATAAGTGAAGTCCCATAAGAATAAGGATCTTGTACCTCACTTCTTGTACATAAATGCCCTCAACAAAGATTCATCGTATGGATGATAGAATGAAAGTAGATGGTCTTGGGTTCAAATGCAAGCTCTACCACTTAATAGTTCAATAAAATTGAGAAACATTCTGTATTTTATTTGAGCCTTTTTCTATTTCTCATCAATATGAGATAAATGTCCAGCATGGTGTTTGGCCCATAGTTTGTGCTTACGATGTTGTAGGTTTAACTAGAATTATTATTATTTCTATTACTATTATTGATGTTATGATAATTAAAGGGTAGAAGAACTTTCACAAAGACAAATGCATGCAACTTATGTGTTGTTCTTTCAGGAAAAGTTACTTACAACCTGCTTCAGGAGAAGCAATTTGTGTTTTTCTTTTTTTGTGGAAATTTCATTTGCTGAATTTACTGAAATTGTGTCACTGTTACTTGGAGATACAAAGATCCTTAAAATGTTTTTGATATGAAAATGTACATTAGACTTCTACTTAAAATATGTATACCTAAGGCATCAGTCATCCAAAACACAGACACACACACACACACACACACACACACACACACTTCACAGCTTCAATTAGGAAAACTATAAACAAGATTGACCTAATGTGGCTATTCCAAAGCACAAAGTATATTATTTATTCTGAAAAAATCATCAATAAAGAAAGCTCTTAAACAATATTTAATCCAAAATCATTTAAACATTATTTGAACTATAGATTCTTTTCTATACTTTTTACTGATTTTCATACCTTGAGTATGAGTAATAAGGGATATCCTTTGGGATGTGAAGACTCGAAGTAGTTCCCAAAATTCAAATGAAAAGGAAGTCAAAAAGAAGTAGGCTGAACTTCATGCAGTCCATCTTGGACTTGGCTGATCATAGCCCATATAACTAGGACTAAAGTAACACCAAAACAAACAACAACAATGAAAACCCCTGACTTTGTGGAATTCACCAATGCTTTACCTTAATCTAAGAAGAGCGCTTATCAAGTGTTTGAGGGTAGGACGTTTGCTGAAGAGCAAATCCCAAGTGATGGCCTGAATTTAAAACATAGGAAGAGCAAGGTTGGGTATAAGATCACAACTAGAGCATCAGATCCAAGACCACAGAGCACTAGAAATGAAAGCACAAGCTAACAGTGCAAGACCTTTGCTTCCAGTAGTGCTGGTAGATCAGATTTCTGTTTGCTGGTAGCAGAGTAAATCAGCCTGAGTTTAAAGTGTGGGCTCAAGGGGGCGCCTGGGTGGCTCAGTTGGTTAAGTGTCCCGGCTTCAGCTCAGGTCATGATCTCATAATTTGTGGGTTTGAGCCCCATGTCGGGCTCTGTGCTGACAGCTCAGAGCCTGGAGCCTGCTTTGGATTCTGTGTCTCCCTCTCTCTCTCTCTCTCTGACCCTCCCCTGCTCATGCTGCCTCTCTCAAAAATAAGTAAAAAACATTTAAAAAAATTTTTAAAAATGTTAAAGCGTAGGCTCAAGGCAAACTCATCATTTCAGACACCTTATTTCTCCCTAATATTCAAATGAAGTCAATCTTGACTCATTTGAAATCTATTGTTATTCACACCTCTACAGATTACAAAATATACATTTAAAATAATCTGTCATGGGGCGCCTGGGTGGCTCAGTTGGTTGAGCCTCCGACTTCGGCTCAGGTCAGATCTCACATTCGTGGGTTCTAGCCCCGCGTCAGGCTCTGTGCTGACGGCTAGCTCAGAGCCTGGAGCCTGTTTCAGATTCTGTGTCTCCTTCTCTCTCTGCCCCTCCCCCTCTCATGCTCTGTCTCTTCTGTATCAAAAATAAATAAAGCATTAAAAAAAATTTAAAAAATAAAATAAAATAATCTGTCATAATGCCTGTACAATGTCATCTCTTAGCTTCTGCTTCTCTCAAATAAAGACAACCATTTTAAATCTTAATCTGAAGAAGTCATACACTTGGATGGTTTAAACTGCCATCCAAGAAATATGTTCTTGTATATTTGAAATTTTTCAAGCTTGAAAATTTGGTCTTCCCCAGCTGCTCATCTCTAATTTGTGACTCTTAATAACAATAATCTTCTAATTTGCCTGGAAATTTAAAAATATTAGCTTTTTATTCATGAAAGAACCAAACACGTCTCATTCTTTCCAAATTTTCTATGTCAAGTGCTGCTTGCCTGGGTTGAAAAAAAAATACAAATACTGCAAGAAAAAACATTATTTTCGAGTCATTAAATTTGTGATCCAATTTCTACAGAAATTATGGGCTCACTAATTTGAGTAAGTGCAACACTAAGGGAATCTCTCAGATTCAATGGACTGTGTATCTAGCTCATCAGTTTACAATTGAAGAGAAATTTGTCCAGAACATTCCTGCTGAAAAGAGGACCCCAACACAGCTTTCAAGGTGGACTCTGATGTTAGATTTTTTCTTTAACTGATTGTTTTTACTGTGATAGCTCATCCACTGTTTCTTTCTTTCTCTTCTTAAAAGTTTACTTCATTTATTTTGAGAGAGAGTGAGTATGAGTGGGGTAGAGAGAGAGGGAAAGAGAATCTCAAGCAAGCAGATCCTGACTTGTGGCTCAATCTCACAAATCATGAGATCATTACTTGAGCCAAAAGTAAGAGTTGGCAGACACCCAACCAACTGAATCACCCAGATACCACCCCCATCCACTGTTTCTAAATTCTTTAAGACTGAAGGTTTCCCAGCATTCTTGGAGGACTGATTGGTTTGGATGAAGGAAAAGAAAAGTTGATACCTAAAAATTTCAAGAGAGTGTTCAAGAAAATGCTATTGTCTCATAGAGTGAGAAATGATGCCCATGCCCTGAAACTAAATATCCCTTAGACCCACACACTTGTCTGTTGTAAAATGTCTGTTGGAATCTGAAAACATACAGGAAAAGGAAGAGAATATAGACTGATCTGGGATGTTGGCTTAAAAAAATTTTTTTAATGTTTTTTACTTATTTTTGAGAGACAGAGACAGCCTGGGAGGGGCAGAGAGAGAGGGAGACACAGAATCCGAAACAGGCTCCAAGGTCTGTCAGCACAGAGCCCGACACGGGGCTCAAACCCACGAACCATGAGTTCATGACCTGAGCCAAATCCGGATACTCAAACGACTGAGCCACCCAGCCACCCCAGGATGTTGGCTTTTTAAAATGAACCCCTAGAATGTCTCCTCCAAGACAGAACAAAATAAACCCAAACTCTCATTTTGATGACATACCCCAAATGACCATTCAAAAGAGCTTTTAGTGCTTCTGTTCAACTACATTCCACAAGACAGATGTAGACAGCTACTCTTGCTGACAGCCTCAAATACAAAGGAAACTGAAAGCAACAAAGTCTGCATCATCTATTTTACTATTGTAGACCTGTGACATAAGACTCCTCAGATTAAATTTGCTACCTGAACACTCTAAGCTAACCTTGTACATATATAACATGTATGTTTCACTTTTGTGAACCAGATGATATATATATATAGAGAGAGAGACAGACAGACACACACACAGGGACAGAGAGACAGACACAGAGACACAGAGACACCTGGGTGGCTCAGTCGGTTAAGTGTCCAACTTTAGCTCAGGTCATGATCTTGCGGTTCTTGAGTTTGAGCCCCGCATCAGGTTTGCTGCTGTCAGCACAGATCCTGCTTCGGATCCTCTGTTCCCCTCTTTGTCTGCCCCTCCCCCACTTGTGCAGGTGCTCACAGGCTCTCTCTCTCTCTCTCTCAAAATAAGTAAAACATTAAAAAAAAAGAAGCATGTAAAACATCTGTATGGTTTACAGATAAGAACAAAACGAGCACTTATTACCCATCATGCAGTTTAATAAATAAAACATTACCTTCAAAGCCCCATGTGTGACCTTTCCAGGCTGGGTCCTCTTCTGTGGAAGACAGAATAATGACGCCACAAAGACATCCATGTCTTTAACCTCTGCAGCCTATGAATATGTTACCTTTACAGGCAAAATAGACTTTGCAGATGTGATTAAGTTAAGGACCTGGAGATGGGGAGATTTTGGATTCTCCAACTGGGCTCAGTGTCATCACAGGGTCCTCATAAGAGGGAGATAAGAAGACTAGGCATCAGAGTCAGAAAAAGGATGTAATAATGGCACCAAAGGTTTGAATGATCTAAGAAATGCAGGTGGCCTCTTGGAGTTAGAAGAGGAAGAGGCAGAGCACATGGACGGCACATCCGTTTAAGTGTCCAGTTTCAGCTCAGACCGTGATCTCGTGGATTGTGAGTTTGAACCCCCCCCCACTGAGTTCTGCACTGACAGTGTGGAGCCTGCTTAGGATTCTCCGTCTCTCCCACTCTCTTTTTGCTCCTCCCCCGCAACCTGTGTGTATGCACATACACACCTTCTCTCTCTCTCTAAATACATAAACTTTAAAGAAGAAAAGAAGAAGCTTCTCCCCTGAAGCCTCCAGAAAGAACACAGCCCTGCCAACATCTTGATTTTATTCTTCTGACTTCTAGACCTGTGGAAGAACAAAGCTTTCTTGTTTTAAGTCACTGTGTTTACGGTAATTTGTTATAGCAGCAATCGAAAACTAATACACCCTCCCTCCCCTGGAAGTAACTGCAGTCCTGAGGTCTGTGCTAATCACTCATTTACTTATCCCTCTGCATGTGTCTTTAAACAATATGCTGACAAACTTGTGAACCTGAGGAGCAAGCACAGTCTTAGCTATGTAAGGACAGGGCATGAGCACGATTGCTCTAAGCTGTATGAGAAGTCCACAGAGAAAATAAACCGAGTAGAAGCTCTGGTTTCAGTTCCCTGAGAGTTTACCAAGTCTCCTTCTGGGAAAATCAGCAGGCAAGTTCATGAGTAAGGCTTGAGTAACCCAAGACTCACCAAGCTGATGCACCTGGTGTGGCTATAGTACGAAGTATCTAAATATGGAGATAAGAATGTCAGTCCCTCTCTGAAGGTTTATTTTTTCCTGTAAAACCTCTCACCAATCTTTCTTTGTTTATACTTGGGGTCTTCTGTCTCATATTAGAGGGTTTTTTTTTTTCAGGTATCTGTTGCTTCTTGGCTGTCTGCTTTGTGAAGAGTAGTGGAGACTAAAACCTCAGTAGAATCACACCAATGAGATTACTGGTAGTGTTGCTGAAGAATGATCTAGGTGGGCACTAGTTTAGGATCCGCTGATTTCTGTATCCTAAGAGAACACTGGTCAGATCCCCAAGAGAGCATTCTTCCCATTTCCTATCTGAGGGTTAAAGGTCAGGCTGCCAGTATGTTTGGAGCTGAATAGGAGAAGAAGGCTGGGAACGTGCCTCCTTTCGAAACTCAGCATGTAGGCTATTTCCGTTCCCGTGTTTGCATCCATTACGGCATCTGCATTCTCATCCTTGCGTGGCATTTCCTGATCCACAGACCCTCTCGTTCATGGGAAATACAGGATAAATCTACAAATTCGTGAAAGTGTAGGGGAAAGCCCAGATGCTCACAGTGGTAGAATGAGCATTAAGGATCTAAGTGCTTCTCAGTCAGCTTCTGAGTCCTGACGTTAGCCGTCCTTCCTTCTTCCCTAGCGTGCAGGGGCACCAAGGACCACTTTCAGAGCTTTTCAAAATTTCTGATAAAATATATCTTTCCTTATTCCAAATTTGGGATTTAACTTTTTTGGGTCAGTCAAATCAGTCACCACTGGCCCATCCCCTCACCAGTGTTCAACATTGTGTTGAAACATTGTCCCTCTTCGATTTTCTATGTCTTTGAGGTGTAAATCTTATTTTTTAATTGCTTTATTGTAATTTTTAGTGAGATTTTTGAGAAAAGGGAAAATCAGTGGGTCTGTTGAGTCTACCTTTATGTATGCAGGTGTGTGTGTGTGTGTGTGTGTGTATGTGTGAGTGAGAGAGAGAGAGAGAGAGAGGGAGAGAGAGAGATAGAGTTGATTGTTGATATTTAAAAATAAGGATCTAATTAAAATACTGATAAAAATCCAGATATATGACTTCTCTTGACAAATAGAAAAAACTGCTGAAAAATAGGCTCATGACAATAGTTAGCTGTATCTGATTGGCAACTGCCTTTTTATAAATGAGCAGGTACTCTTGAGTTAAACACTGTCTCCACTACTTCTTATTGTCAAACACAGAGCATTTCATTTCATTCATCTCTAGTACTTTCTTGGCCTCTGCAGCCCCGATGGAGAAAATAAATTGTAGCAGCTGATAGGAGGGACAGTCACTGTCTTGGTCTTGGTGATAAAAGTGGGCTAGGTGACTCTGAATAAAGCAAGTTGTTATATGTCTGAATCAAAAATATTTGAGGGGCCAGTGGAGATGATTCATTAAAAATTTATGAAATCAAAGTGGCCTTACTCTTTCTCTTTACTCTCTCCAGGAGTATCAGGCCCTTTTCATAAATCCTAGAGATTAAAAGGGAAGCGTAAGCAATAGCCATAAATGAATTATACAAACAAGCAATGTTCATAACTTTTGTATCATGAGGCTGAATGTAATTATTATTATTTTTTATTTCTCACTTTGTAGTCTTCTAATTTGTACCCTTCATGACACCATCGGCTGCTTTGTATTAAAACACATACATGTCAGGGCTCCTAGGTGGCTCAGTTGATGGAGCATCTGACTCTTGGTTTTGGCTCAGGTCATGATCGCAAGGTTGTGGATCGAGCCCCATGTTGGGCTCTGTGCTAAGTGAGGAGCCTGCTTGGGACTCTCTCTCTCTCTCTCTCTCTCTCTCTCTCTGCCCCTTCCTCACTCATGTGTGCTCTCTCACTCTCTAAAATAAAATTAAAGAAAAACAAAACAAAACAAAGAAACCACTTATGTGTCATATTTCCCCTGGTAGGGCATCGGTTCAACATGGAAGAGTTTCTGTTTTGTGGGTTGATATGCCCCCAGGGCACAGAACATAGGAGGTGCCAAAATGTTTGTCGAATGAATGAATGCATATATAAATTTTTTTTTTACAAATGTGATTAATACTCTAGACTAGAGTTTCCTAAATATTTCTTTGGAAGATTAGTTCTATGTAATTTTAACATTTGTATACAAGGAGAATGGTTCTGAGGATCATTACAAAACTGGAAAATGTTTGGTCAAACAAAGCTAAATGGGTTACTTTACTACAGGACTTTTTAAGCCTTCATTAATTTCTTCATTTATCAACAATATTTTTATATGTCTAACATTTGCTTTTCACTATGCTATGTGCTTTAATGATAAACAGTATCTACACTGATACTGCTGTTGCAGACCCTAAAGTCTAGCATATGCAAACAGGAGGGAGGGTCAGTGGACTGTTTCCCTTCTAATTTATTTAAATAATAAATCCCTTTCTGAGGAGCATCTTGTGGTACCAGCAGTTCAAGGAACACCTTTTGGGAAACCCAGCTCTTGCCATAAAAATAACTATTTTAATTCAGAAACTAGTTGGGAATTTTTATGTGCAATTAGTTCCAGGCCACATAGTAAATGGGGACTAATAGATTATAAATAGTTCCAGATAGGGTACTCCAAACCCAATCAAACTCTCCCAACTCCATTTAAGAACAAGTGGTGGAAAAACTAGTTCCCATTGGAGATATAAATCAAATCCAAGGGGAACTGATGACTTCACTCACCATTCAACTTTTGAATCCAATCTCAGAAGGGGAAAAGCATTGTAATCAATACAGAATATTGCGCAATCAGCACCTAGACACTTCATGGTGTCAGACAGGAAGTGGACATTTTTGAAAGTCACAATGATGCTGTTAAAGGAGGTGCTGTGCCTTCCCAGTACGTGGCATTTTATGGCAAGACCCATCATGACAGATGTGTTTCACATACCAACCAATTTGAATTGCCCAATCTCAAATACCTCAAACTCACAGAGTATATTTTGGAGAAAAGCCAAATTCTATTAATTAACTTTTATCTCTCTCTTGCTCGTTTTCTCTCTCTCACACACACACTTGCCCTTAAAAAAAAAAAGCAATAAAGTTTCAGTAAACCTCAGGAATCTAATGTTTATTTTAATTAGCAATAAGCTTTTGAACAGCCAAACACTCACAATATACTGGATTACCATACTGGACGCTATCTTTACAAGATAAATGCTAAAATTGTCATCTCTGATTTTTGTTGTTCTTATAATTTATTTGTATTTGTATCTCTTTGCAAATTGCAGTCTCCATTTGGGGTTAAACGAGAGATATAAAGACACTTTAGGGGTTATGGGCCGTATTTGTAGTCCTAATTAAACTGAGTTATATTACTACATTCGTTTTTTATTATGACCCCAAAATATATCAATAAAGCTTCAGAGAGTTCTCCTAACACTGTAATCATTCCTAACATATTGAAGGAGGGAGGGAATGCACAAAGAAACACCTAGCCCTTGCCCTAGATGGATTTACATTTTAATTTAACCAAGACAGAGCAAACAAGTGGATGAATAATTAACCCTAATAAGTCACATTTGTAGTTTAGCATGGGGGGCAGGGAAGGGAAATGCAGACCTGGGTTGATTTGTTTCAATTACTTATGTTTATATATTCAGTTTTAGAAGTAGAAATGAATCATTATTTTAAATGGCAGCCATAGAGTTAAGAGTTAAAACAACCCAATAGTTATTGCAGGACTTACAAAGAATAATAGTAATGGCATTAAGAAATAACGAGCATTAATTAAGTGCCTACTATGTGTCAAATAGTTATATTCACCTTCCGCTAATGGTCGAAAAGGTATCCATTTTTATTGCCACTTTATTAGTGGCCTAAATAAGACTGTATAGAAGTTAGTAAGTTGCTCAGTGTGTAATTCAGTCTATAGAACATGGAGTGCAGCTCAGTCTAACCTCAGAGTCTTGGCTCTTTCTACCATGTCCGTTCCCTCCTAGGAAGAGGCTGTATTCAAACCTGACTGGTTTAATGGCAATTTATTGAAACCCCAGCCCCCAGCTACAGGGTTTTATTCTGGGAGAGCAAGGGCTGTGGCCTGGTTGTTATCTCTAAGTTAGAAACTATATCAGAAAATCATTAGCAGGGTGCCAACCCTGGTGTGGAGACCGAACCTTCTCTGGCATGAAGAAGAAGCTTTAGAAAAAAATCAAAACATTTGATCATAGTTAGAAATAACACCCCATCTCTAAGGAGACTGCTGCCAACCTCTACCCCAGAGCCACGGTCCAGGTGCCAAGAAGCCAGCGCCTGGTCATGACAATGTTATTTTCCTGCATGGCTGTGCGGGCCTGACAGGCTCATCCTGTCACGTGAGCAGCCACCGGCGCTGACTTGTCTGAGAATCAGTTGCTGAGGCTGCTAACCAGCCTGGACAGGTTGAGCCAGGGAGGTGGATGCAGAAGCAATGAAAACACACATACGCTCACGTGCATGTGCTCCATTGCACACACAAGCACACACAACACACACCACTACCACCAACCCACTCAGACACCTGTAACTTCATTTGCAATTAATAAATTAATTGAAATGTTCTCATGGGAAAATGCCTTAGTGAAACCATAGGTTTACTGTAATGAAACCCAGCATCCAGAGCTGTACTATAATAATACTGATCATAGCAGGAAGTGAGGTTATTGGTTGGTCTTTTACTTACAGAGAGGGGAATGATACATTTAACTGCTCTATTTCCCCCTCCCTCTTTGCACTTTTCGGTTGACTAATGTCTGCTAAGGATGTGGCCTAAACTTGATTAAAGGAAAGGGAAAGAGAGAGAGCCCAAAAGCAAGAGCTGTATTAATTACAGCAGACCCTGTGTTAATGGCTATTTTCTCCGTACAATTAAAGCTGAAGCCAATGTGCATGGTAAAAGGCATAGGATTGAAGGGATTTTTTTAAAAAAAGAAGAAGCAATAAGTATTGGAAATGTTAAATGATATACATAATTATGTTTATTTTTTATTTTATTTTTTTTATTTTTTATACAGAGAGAGACAGAGCATGAGAGGGGGAGGGGCAGAGAGAGGAGGAGACACAGAACCGGAAGCAGGCTCCAGGCTCTGAGCTGGCTGTCAGCACAGAGCCTGATGCGAGGCTCGAACCCACGAACGTGAGATCTGACCTGAGCCGAAGTCAGAGGCTTAATCGACTGAGCCCCCCAGGCGCCCTGTATTTTTTAACTTAAACATTATCTGCACAAACCACCATGATGGGGTCGGAGAGGAGAAAGTGGGTATGTATTTCTCTTCGCCTTTCATTGGATTAACTGACATGTTGTTACATGCACAGGATTGTGTTGATTGTGATGTACACAATTATCAGTCAAGACACAATTTAAGTCCAGTTTTTCCTGTCTCCCGGTTGTAACCAGACATAGTTATTTTGTAACTACACCATTAGTTCATGTCTTACTGTTTCGTTCATTCATTCATTCACAAATAATCAAGTTCCTCCCATTTGTCCATCGTCTTTCTCCTCAAGGAGTTTCAAGCTCAGGCACCGTTTCTCTGCACTATTGACAGCTTAAGCTGGATCAGGTTTTGTTTCGGAGGGTGGTGGCTTCCCTGTGCTTTGCAGAATGTGTCATAGGCCTCCCTGGCTTCTCCCCACTAAATGTCAGTAGCTCTTCCCCAACAATGACATACTCAACAATAGGTCTCTAGAGGCCAAATGTCCCGTGAGGGGACACAATCACCCCTAGTTAGAACTACTTGTCTTAGGGGCTTGGTATCTCTTTATAAATCCCTGAAGGTTCCTATCTGTGTTCCTAGCCTACTATTCTCTAGACGTGAAACCTTGCCTCTATCCATAGGAAAGCAAATGAGTCCTGTAAGCCTGCACTCCTTCATTTCATGTATTATTATTAGTCCCTTACTGAGATGAATGGCCGCTGTCCCTTACAGCGGGCGAGGCACCAATTTCAAACCTGTGATGCTGGGCTGTGGTTACAGGAAATCTTAAGCCTCCCATGTCAAGATGACAGATTGGAGTTAGATAATGAAAGAAGGTGAGAGAGAGTCCAATGGCAGGATGGGAAGATTAGAAAGACCATAAGACTTAAGCTTCAATTGTAACCTGCCCACTTCGCTAGTGGCATATGTAAGCCCTTTTTTGTTTTCTGTGGTACAAAATGAGGACAATATTGCCAACGATGTAGGACCTTTGTGAGTGAGGATTATTGAACACAATGAGACACTAGAAAAAGGAGCGCTCAACTAAAACTTTGCCCCCTCCATCTCAATTAATGTGAGATTGAATGAAGACCCCGGATTTTGTTGGTTTGAAAATTATGTGGATGTTTTTTGAGTTGTTTCATCTAGACATTTTTACCATTTGTAAAACATGGGATGCACCTTCCTCCTGTAGGTTTTCACTGGAGACTCAAGTTCTCTCTCTGGAAAAGGTGGATGCTGGTATCTTGTTGATCAGGGACAGTGAATCAGAGCTGACTTGCCCAACATTTCTCAATCGAGCAGGTGCCTGGTGGAGCCATGGCATCAGGAAGCAGTTCTCTAGGCCATCTGTGACCTCAGGTCTCCTGATGGTCTCATCTCACTAGCATGAAACCTTCTCGGGATTCACACTCTACGTATTTGGTGCTTTTATTCCGCTGGAAATAGATTCTGCTGCAACTCTTTTGTGACCCAACACTTCTCTTCCTCTTAAGGAGTCCAAAATGCCTCAAATCAGACTTTGAGACATTACCAGCCAAAATATCCTCCATGTATCTCTGAAATACAGTCTTTCTGAAATCATAAATGACTTTTATGAAAATGTTGAAATTATATGAGCAAATAACTGAAAAGTAGGAACCTCACAGCATGAAAAGATACTTATAATGAAGAATAAAAGAACTGTCATCTGTTCTCAAACTAGAATTCTGCCCTCTTATGGGAACAACAGTGAATGCTTTGTTGGAAAATAGGGATTTGCCCCCCATGATAAGAACCTCTAAATTTAATAGATGCCCCCTGAACATAGTTAACATATTGTGTTAACATAATGTGTTAGTTGACTGCATATGTCATCAGTAAGCCTTCTGGTCGACAGTAGGCTGTTAGTAGTTAAGTTTTAGGGGAGTCAAAAGTTATATGGGAATTTTTGGCCAGGCCAAGGATCAGTGCTCCCAGCCCCTTGCATTGTTCAAGGGTCAACTGCAAAAATTTTAATAATAACCTGGGAAGGGAAATATTATTATCCCTATTTTTTAAAGAGGAAACTGAGGTTTAAGAACATGAACTTACCAAAAGGAGCAGACACTTGAGTGATAGAGCTGGCATTTGAAGTTAAGAGCTATAGTCTGTGCGCTTTGTATTCTCCCGTATTACCTACTAGATGTGTCTCCGATACATCCTGTCTCCTTTTAAGTAGGTCCCCGTCAAACCAGAGATTGAGCCACCGTGTGCGGTTTCCAGCTCACCTCCTGTCCTCCTCTCAGTGAACCTCTCAGATTTCTGAGACCAGGCATTCAGAATCAAGGCTGCTCCCCACGCTCACTTCAAGTTTCATTCTTAATGTAGACAGGACTTGGGAGTGCTTTGACCTTTCCCTTTATTTCTCCACCAAGCTGGACAACATCTATACTAGAAGCAGCAGCCTGCAAGAGTTTACATTGTTCAGGGTTTACTGAAGAGCAGGCCGGTGTGGAGGGTCTCATTTTGAAACTCACAGGAATCCTGGGAGATTGGGGTGTCCTCATTATGCAAACGAGGAAACTGAAGACTAGACAGGAGACCGGAAGACTTAAGTCACTTGCCCAAGGTTCTACAGCAGCCCTGAGAGTCAAATCCAAACTGATCCCTGACAACTCGTGTGCACCAGGTGGCTATAAACTATCCAGAAACTGACCTGAGAGGTGCTGACTGGGCTGGGCTGCAGGTGTATTATTTCCTTCCATCTACCCAACTCTGGATTTGATTTGCAGTAAGATGGGGCGCTGGGGCCAAGAAAACCCCTGAGCTCAGCACCCTTGTTGTTTACTCAAGCACCTAAGTGTTCAGGGCAGTCTGCTGCTGGGGGCAGATCTCTTCTGCCCAGATAAGAGAATGGTTGCAGGGAAAAAAAAAAAAAAAAAAAAGGAAAAAAAAAAAAGAACCCTGCCAGTTCCCAAGGAGAGCCCAAACTTTGGCTGTTGCGTCCCTTGATGTTTATGTGAATTTTGAGCACCAGGTTTTAATTTGACACTATCTTTGGGAAATCTAATTAGCAAGCCATAGGGTTTCCGTCTGCTGATCCTCCCAGATAGCAATTGTATATACTGTAAACACAACAAGAAGACAGCAGCGAAGGAGCCTCAGGAGGGTGCAGGCAAGTCCCGGGGCAAGTGTGCTGACTCATTCCAGATGAGTCAGGGATGCTGGTAGAGGACTCACAGGCTGGAGCTCCCTTCCGCTCATGGGTCTGGAGGCCCAAGGCCCAGGAGAACCCATATCAGAGAGAAAACAATCCATGTTTGGAGATCATTAGTGTAACTGAGCTGGACTGACCTGTTTCCTAAGGATCTTGAAGGGCTGAGGTAGAAGTAAGAGAGTCTTCTGTCTGCAGTGATTGTAGACTTAAATTTTCCCTCTCAGCAGTTAGCTTGTGATTGTTTTGAATGTGGCATCAACATAAAATATATTTCTTTAAATGCATCACTTTAGAATAATGTAGCAGGCTTGGAGTCAGATAAGCCCAGGTGTGAAAGGTAGTTGCACCACCTTCTAGATATGTAAATGATTGAACATCCATGAATCACGAGGTTTCCTCATCTGAAGAAGTGGGGTTGGAAAGGATCTTCCTCACCGAAGGATTCCAAGTGTAAGCACATCACTGAGCAAGTAGGGTTCACTGTCACTGCCATCATTCGTTATATGGACAACGGAGCCACCACTGTTGTTCTGCAAGTCAGTTCTATATCTGACACTTGATACACATTAGTTTTATTTTTCACAAAAATCCTGTAGGATGTGGTTGAAGAAATGGTCCAATTTGTGTCTTTTTTTTTTTCTTTCCAGCAGAATCTCTCAGAACATTTTAAATTCTAAGGTCCTAAGGGAAAATGCAGGATCGAAGGGAATCTCATAAATATGCCTGAATGTAAGACAGTTTTATTGAAAAAAAAATCAGTCAAAAAACCAAAACAAAACAAAAAACAACAACAGACTTACCTTTAATATCAATCTTAATTTTCTTTAATGTTTATTTTTGAGAGACAGAGGGAAGCGGAATTTGAGCAGGGGAGGGGCAGAGAGAGAGAGGGAGACACAGAATCCAAAGCAGGCTCCAGGCTCTGAGCTGTGAGCACAGAGACAGCTCGGATGTGGGGCCTGAACCCATGAATTGTGAAATCATGACCTGGGCCAAATTCGAATGCTTAGCCACCCAGGTACTCCACCTTAAGTTTCAATCTTCACAAAGCCTCTCCTTTTTGAAATACTCTATTAGTTATTTATGTTAAAATGCAATTAGTAGTTTGGAAAGACATTAACTTGTAAGTAAATCAGTCAATATTTGTTTTAATGCATACGGGATTACTTGAGAGATAAGGGGAAAAAAGTTAAAAAATTATATCCTTGTAAATTAGGTCTTTATGGATCACTTTAAAAACTGAGTATGGGGGCGCCTGGGTGGCTCAGTCGGTTGGGCGACTGGTTTCAGCTCAGGTCATGATCTCACGGTTCATGGGTTTGAGCCCTGCATTGGGCTCTGTGCTGACAGCTAGCTCGGAGCCTGGAGCCTGCTTCAGATTTTGTGTCTCCCTCTTTCTCTGACCCTCCTCTGCTCGTGCTGTCTCTCTCTGTCTCACAAAACCCCCCCCCCACACACACACACACACAAAAACCTGAGTATGGTATGATGATCACAAACATATACCTACAGCCCAAACTGAACCAAAATAAATGTATATGATCCAACTGGGGGCATATGGCTAGAACTTCCAGTAACAGTATTATTCACGAATGCATAAAGGATACAGTCACACATACTTAGAAAGAGCTAAAAATCATGTACTTTGCAAAAAAAGTGATGTCTTTTTTTAAAAGAAAACTATTGTTGAAGGTTTTGAAAGAAAATGATTTTATAAAATGAGTGGAAAATGAATTATTTCTGAATTAATCTCATTTAATATAATATGGGGTTATAAATGTTACAAATTAATAACTTAAAAGAAATCTTTCAGGGCGCCTGGGTGGCTCAGATGGTTAAGCATCCAACTTCAGCTCAGGTCATGATCTCACAGTTCGTGGGTTCAAGCCCCACATCGGGATCTGTGCTGACAGCTCAGAGCCTGGAGCCTGCTTCCGATTCTGTGTCTCCCTCTCTCTCTGACTCTCCCCTGCTCATTCTCTGTCTCTCTGTCTCTCTCTCAAAAATAATTAAACATTAAAAAAAGGGTTTTTTTTTAAAAAGAAGATATTTTTCTTATTAAAAGTTACATTTTTTCAGTAGATCAAAAAAAATAATAACTCTTTTTTAAGACTATTTATTCACATATTTTGGCAAACGCATGATATCGAAGAGTATTTGCTGAAAGCAAGCTACTGCGCTTAGCGGTACGTATGAATACAAACATTAATCAGATACTAATGCTAACTTCAAGACCTATAGAATGGTAGGAAAGATACGGCATATTTTAAAAATAGCTATTATATCTGATAGGAAGTGACAAAGCCAAAGGAGAAGTTATAAGTGAACTATTTTAGAAATTCCCTGAGATTTCAAAAGAAACCACAAGTATGAGGTCTAATGGGTTTCTTTCTATGTGTTTATTTTTTGTCTTTTGTCTGTTTCTCTGGTTGTTGGAGGTTTGAGATTTGGTGAAGAGAGTAAGTAGGGATGACCTGAAACGTATCCATGTCTTATTGACTATGTCAAGTGTCCATCGAAGTGGATTCGGGTTTAGAATGTGCAAGGGTAGTCATGCCAAATCCCCAAATCAAGTTATGAGGCCAATTTCATATATGGTATCATTTCAAGGGTGTCAAATTCTTCTGACATAGCTTCACTATTCTCAAATCGTGTTTAAAAAATTATTATGTAAAAGAAATGTGAATGTCAGTCTTTAAGCTAGGAGACAGAGGTGATTCTGAAAGGGTAAAACATTGAGGTCAATAAGAAAGTTATTCTACATCTTTGTGCATTCAGAAGCATACTCATGTCAACTCTACACGTCTATTTCCTACTTTAGCATCAGAAGGAGTAGGAGGCAAGTAATGGGTGACAGCCCCGGCCTCAGACCAAGCCTCTCCTCCTCTGCAGCTTTCCTCAGAGAATCAGAAATTTCCACTTAATAATACTTCTACTTCCTCTTTTGGCCCATTAGGGTGATCAACTTTTGCTGCCCTGAAACTGAATTAGGTGTTATTGTTTGTTTTTGAATAAATCTTGTGTGTTCCGGAAGCTTTACAGAATATGCATAGGCACAGCCATGTTTGGTTATCTAAAGAACCACTAGAAAGGGAAGAGGACAACTGAGTTAGAATTAAGCATCTAAAGGGGTAATTGGTGACTCAGTTGGTTAAGCATCCGACTTCGGCTCAGGTCACGATCTCACAGTGTGTGAGTTGGAGCCCCTCGTCCGGCTCTGTGCTGACAGCTCAGAGCCTGGGGCCTGCTTTGGGTTCTGTGTTTCCCTCTCTCTCCGTCCCTTCCCTGCTCACACTGTCTCTCTCTTTCTCGCTCTCTCTCTCTCTCTCAAAAATAAATATTGAAAAAAAAAATTTAAAGAAGTAAGTGTCTAAAGCTTTATAAAAGATCATAAAAACTATCACCTGTGGCTCTAAATAAGGGACTTGATTATGAAATAATTACATCTTACTTGGAAAACAACATAGAGGCAGTTAGCACCAGTAGATAAATCCTTTATACTTCTTATTGTAGTAATGAGGACTCCGCACAAGGAAAAAAAAATCCAATGAATACATGAGCTAGAACATAGTTCTAAGTTGAAGTCTATGCAATACATGAAAACGTCAGTATACTACTTAATGTGCAGATCCAAATAACTGGTTTGAATTTTTCCACCACCAGCCTACAAGCTGTCATAACAGAGGTACTGTCTGGACTTCTAATGGCTATATTCACCTTCTTTGCTCTTCACCTATAGCTAACCTCAGATAGAATTTCATTCCTCTCTTGGCTGTGAACTCTCGTGATGAATCAGGCTATAATGTATCTGTGACTATCCTTTCTTCCTTTTTTTTTTTTTTGTTTCTTTTTTTTTGTTTAAGCATTATAATTTCCATTGGATGCAAAGAGACATATTTTCTTTTCTCCCAAGCAAATGTATGACATCTGGCCATTTTCCCCCTCGGTCGAAAAGGTATCCCGCCATGGCTGGGCCCTGATCGCACAGTTGTTAAACAGCAGGGATTATCAGGCAGGACAGTATTAAGTGGTATTTAACAGCAAGACCAAAGTTCTCTGTCAAATGCCTGACTTAGGACTCCTTGACTGTTAGCATCGAATCCCCGAGACCTTTTGCACAGAACCATTTTTCATTCTGACAACAAACTACTGCGGCTATCCGGGGTTGCTTTGCTGGAGCTGACAGCCAAGTATTTCTGTGGCAGAAATATTGCCACAGAGTGGGAGATCAGGGGTAGAGGGGAGACATTTTTATCTCTTTTCACTCCAAGTGCAATGGCATTCCAAGCAGTAGGTGTCCCAAGTCAATGACTGGTTAATCTATTCAGTATGATCCCTTGTCTAGTCATAACAATAGGGGGGTAGAGGGCAGGGGAGTGTGGAATATCGGCCTCACAATGTCATTGTCTAAAGTGCACATTACCTTCTCCATCTTTTCCAGGCACATTCTCATTGACGTAGGCTGGAGAGGGTGACCACTGAGACTGTCAATTTAAGTGCCATGCTCTAAAAGGTTTTTTATTGGGGGGGAAGAGGGGGAGGGAGAGGTGTTTGACAGGTCCCTAAAGTTCAAGCCCAGCCATTTTATGACCACAGTGAGACATCAGTTATGGAACTTATGATATGATGGGTGCAAAGGCAGGAAATAAAAGAAAGAACTTAATGAAAGTTTAATCTTCTGGGGAATTTGTGCCCCTCAGAGGCATAAATCGAGTGACCTAAAACTAAATTTCCCTGTCAAAGGCTGGCATCGAGTTCATGCACATTTTACAGCTATTCTAGAAAGGAATATATATTTTTTAAAATAACTATTTCTATTCTTAAGTGAGTACCTGCCATTGCTGATGGAGGCTGGGAAGTGCTCACGGTAGATTTATTAGAGAGGTTATTGCTTCTCTGTACAGCGTACATTACAGAAGAGTTATAGGAGTGTAGTTCCCTGAACAGTGGTCTGATCCCGATTTTAGCTACACATGGCTGGTATTTGATAGGTTGAGAAGTTGGAAAAAAATCCTTTGGGAACTGTCACATTGGGCTGCCCATCTCTGGGGTCTGGGATGCTAAGTCCATATCCAAACTATGTGTAGCGCTGATTTGTAGGTGAGATGTGGCTCACAATCCCTGTTACCTTGGAGGCATGAAACAGGCTGGAGGTAATGTGGCCCAACCCTGGACCAACTTTCAGGTCTCCAGGAGTGGAAAGGGGGATTTTGGTCAAAGGAGTAAGCAGAGAAAATGGCACGTTGGGTCAAAAGATGTCCCCTAAAAGAGGCCATGGTTACCATCTCATTTTCCTGGTGATAGCTGCACTTGATGGGCAAAACCTATGCTCCTGTAAGTCAGGAAGTCTGGGTAGGTTCAGTCTGTATAGCGTGTGCCCCATCAAACCCAACACATCAGGTCCTTGGATCAGAAAGGACATTAGGAAACCATGTGCTTTGTTGGTAGACCTCTACCAATTGACAGTCTCTTCCAATGGCTTAGTTCACTTGAGTAGCAAGTCATGAGAAAACTTTCTTCATGCTCATGCTGTGTCTTGGTTGGCACAGTAAGCAGTCTGTCTGTCCAACCTATTTGTAGGAAGGATATTGATGTTCTATGGTGGAGTTGAACACAATCTTTGATATACACAGTAAAAATTAAAATAACATCAACTTGTAATTGTGGGAAGAGTGACAGTAAGAGTTGCTTTCAGACTTGAGTAGAAATGACTAAATCTCCCAAGGAAAGGGTATTCTCTGTTCAGGTCTTTTTTCACCTGTGAGGAATTAGTAACGCTGTAATGAAAGAGAAGGTAAAGGAAACATCTAACATAATATTGGTTTTTTAAAAGTTCAATTTGGAGCCCAGTATAAAGGTTATAAAAAACACACTATACAAAAAAAAAAAAAGTGTGGTTTCAGTGTAATTACTTATGATTACAAAATAGTCTGATTGAGGCTTTTAAGTCTTTCTACAAATCAGTTTATCACTAGAAGGAAGAGTGTAGACTCTGGAGTCAGCTCTTTGTTTCACTGTTTATAAGCAACTTTATTAAATTATTAATTCTGAAATGAGATCATGCCTTTCAGGGGTATTGGCATCTAGTAACAATTAAATAAATGTCAGTTCTTATTCATCATCAGTAGTGATAGCAAAGATAGCAACTGTGATTTGCCCATGAATCTGGAAGGAGTTGCAAACGAGAGAAAAAAATGGCAATAACGAATATCTACAATTAATTTTGTTTCTACAGCACCCTAAATGTTTTCTTAAATTGCAAAACTTCTAGCCTATTGTGAAATTGAGCAAGTGTCTTCAGTTATTTTCATTTGCTAGTTTAATTAAAATGATTTCATCTTTCAAGTATTTGAAGGCCTGTGATTTGTAGCTCCCGAACTGGATTTTCAGCCTTCCTGACACTTCAGTGCATACGCAGAGATGCACTAAATGCTCATTCTGGCCAGATGTCACATGGTCTAGCACCGTAACCAACATTTGGATAAAATCAATATAGAAGCTAAGGATCACTGCCAAAACATGACTTCAGGGATATGAAGGTATATATGACATATTATTAAAACTTCCCATTAATTTCTTATTTTATTATTAAAAAATATAATTGTCAAATATGTGTATATTTACTTAAGGACAATGATACCTTGGGATTGTCTGTTCCTAGGTCTTTTAAAAATATGTTTACATACATTTGCAATTACAAATACATTCTCATTTTCAAATGATACATTTAAAATATTGATAACTTTTTTTGATAACCTAGAATATAATAGTCTTGAGTATCATGTTTTCCTGAAAGAACTTTGTCCTGAGGATTTCTGACTTAAGAATTCTTTGTCTTCAACTCCTGAAAATAGTTGGTGGTCTATAAATTATTTCAACATTTTTTTTTTGTTTGCTTAACAATTTAACCACTAAGGATTCAAAACTATATAGAATTATCTCCTTAAATTATTCTTGTAAACTCAATGATTTTAAAGTTTTGAGTAAGTAGTTAAAGCAAAATGTGTCTTGGATAACTCTTTTTTCTCTAACATTTTCTTCCTTTTTCACATTCTTTGTATTCTTAACTGTATCTGGATGAAAAATATTTATCATCAATATTGAATGTGCCTTTTTGTAATTTGTTTTGCTTTCTTCTCTATTTTCATTCTTGTTTTGGATTTTAGTTTCCCCTTATATTAAATTTTTAAGGGAAAAGTTGACTTTTTAAAAAGTTTTTTTTTTTACACGATTTCAAGAAATTCCAACTTGTAACGTTTTTACAAAAAGTTTATGGACTAAACCTAATTAATTCACTGTAAGTTAATTGCATATTAAAGGATATTTTTTTTTAGGAATGCTAACCTAAAATAGAATTCCCTTGCCTTGTATTATTATTTAATTTGAATAACATTTGATAACACCATAAGAAAAAATGTTGCTTTATTACATTTTTAGTTAATGTTTGTATTAAATAACAATGCATTATTTATATATTTATAGATTATTTTCTCAACTAGTAGAAACTGTTGATTGCTTTTGGGCATTATATTAATAACTATCACAATCATTAATCAATTTATCACTTTATCATAATAATAAAATCATTATACCAGTCTATATATATATATATATACTACTAATAATATCATTATACTTAAGATGACATTGATTTTCCACCTATAAAATATTTAAAGGGATTTTACTTCAATTTAAATCTAGAATATATTCCCCAGTTTAGTGATTCTCAAATTGGAGTGATTTCCCATCCACCCCGCCCTCTCCCCCCGGAAATTCGGCAATGTTTGGAGACACTTGTGATTATTATTATTACTGGGAGGGGCCTAGAAACTGAGTTCTCCAGTTAACCTTACGATAATAGGACACTTCATCAGCTCGCCCAGTAGTACTCAGCTGGTGGTGGCACTTCCCCATCCATCCCCAGGAGTGTTTTCCAACGTGCAAATGACTCTGGTTGTTGAGATAACTAGAGGAGGGAAATATGGCTAAGGTGGAAAGGGGGCAGGGAGATCATGTGTCTTGTAACTTATGAGACAGTCACACATAATGAAATGGGGTCCTCCCCAGAATAGCAATAATGTTAATAGAGAAACCCTGCTCTAAGCAACGATCAAGAGATCTGAGCCGGCCAGTTACACATCCCTGGTCCAGCCAGCTGTCGATCTGTACAAGATGATGCTAGTCTTTCATTTACATTTGTGCTTAGGGCTCCCTTGTGCTCAGGAACAACGGTTGGAGCAGTTCTCCACAGAAGAATCGGTGAATGTGTAAGACACGTTAGCATCGCGTGGCATAGTGACGGAGATAGTATTTAAGTCCAGACTTCATGAAGAAAGCTTTCACAAAAATGTTAAGCCTTCACAAAATTTTAGGTACTTGCCATATTAGACATCATATCAAGGTTTTTATAGATGTTTTCTTGTTTGTACTTTACTCTACTGAACTATAGTACCAGCAATGTGTAATTTTAACCATTTATTTTAAACCATCCTTAAAGCACTTCAGGGATGCCTAGCTAATGAGTGAATCACTTTATATTGCAACACAGACCAAGAAGCTGTTAGTGCGTGAAAGGCACTAACTATGATCTTTCCCCAGAGAGCTTTTAAAAAGCTTCACCTGCTTAACCCGTGTCAACATTAGGGTAGCTTGTGTTACAAGTAACTTTTCATGGGCGACATGAATCCTCAGTTTTAAGGTTGTAGATCAGTACTGCCTTTGCTTGGAGAGGGAATACGAATCTGCTGAATCTAGCGGGTCCTGTGACCCATCACTCAACTGAGAATTGTGCAACCAGACTAAAGACTAGATGAATCCTGGGGTGAATATATTGTCTCATCTCTCTTGAGAGAATCTTCGTGCAAAATAGTTCACATGTGAGGACCTCAAGGAAAGAGCTGCCATACCACAGAACTTAGGAGAGCAGACCAGATGGCAACGCGTAAGTCGGCTTGCTAACATTCAAAGGTTTGCATGTCTAGAGGAATTTAGTCTGATTATTTGCAAAGTAACATACCACCTGATCCTGGGACTGTGGAGGAAGTGATGTGGAAGCCCCATAAGCTCTCATAAAAATCAGTCGATTCCTGGGACCTCCCTGCCCCCGGGGGGCTCAGTCAGTTGAGTGTCAGACTTAGGCTCAGGTCATGATCTTGCAGTTCTTGAGCTCAAGCCCCACATTGAGCTGGCTGCTGTCGGCCCAAAGCCCACTTTGGATCCTCTGTCCCTCTCTCTCTGCCCCTGCCCCACTTGTGCTCTCCCTCTATCTCTTTTTCTTTCTCTCTCTCTCAAAAATAAACATTAAAAAAAAAAAATCAACCGATCCCTACCACAAAGACCGTAAGCCGGTTTACTTTGGTATAAGTTTCTGCTATTCAGTAGAGGCACACTTTTGGATGGCAGTCAGTTTCCCATATATTTCATTCATTTGGTGACATTCTTCTTGGTGTTTACAAATGGCTTTGTGCTTGCTCTTCTCCCTCTACAATTCAATCCTACAAACAATAGGTAGTCCTGGACAGCATTTACATTTTGTACAGATGAGGAAGCACATTGAAAAAGTATGCTGAAAGACGTAGATAGCATTTAAGTATAGATTTCATGAATAAAAAACAAATCCCACCATTAATTTCTCAAAAGAAAAAAAAATGCTCAAAAACTAATAGAACTCAAAGTCCAATGCAATGCCTTATATGTGATTTGCCTGTAATCGTGGGTTAAGACATGCTTTAATACAATTTACCTTCTAAACTTCGGTACAGAAAGACTTGAGTACCTAGCTGGCTATCACAAATCAGGATAGTTTTGCTGTGTAGGTAATTTTGTGGTTGGAGATCTGCATCATGGGAATAATTCTTGGAATTAGTGGTTTATAAGCTGAAATTTGAGGCACCAGCATCCTAAGAGCACCTAGAGAAGGGCAAAGAGAAGAAGCCATTTGGGCAAGAGTTTGTGACCATTGGCCACCTCACTATAGATTCAACTTGAGTATTTTTCTTTAGCTTCTGACAAATACCGATGTATAAAACTCCTCTGTTTTGGAAAGGACATTCCCAGCTTTGAAACAAATCGGAAGGCATTCAGTTAGATGATTGATAATTTTACTTCAGGTGTAAACAATTTGGTGCTGAGTATAACTTAGCCATCACAGTGGCACCGGGGTGGCTCCACCCGGTAAGCATCCTACACTTAATCTCAGCTTAAGTTACTGTCTCACGGTTAGTGAGTTCGAGGCCCACGTGGGGCTCTGTGCTGGTGGTGCAGAGCCTGCTTGGAATACCTTCTCCCTCTCTTCCTCTAACCCACTAATGCTCTCTTTCTCAAAATAAATAAACTTAAAAAAATTACTGTCACAAAGAAATTCATCTATTTTGACTGAGTTCAAGGTAGAACTATCATAGAACAATAACCTTAATTTATTTCACAGATAAAATTAATTTCTTACACACATACACACTTCACATCTTCACTCAAGATGTCTTCAGCTCACCTGTTGGAAGAAAAATGTATATAGGTTTGACAGGCCTCTGAAGGAGAGAGGAAAGATCATGAAATAAAACTCTCAGGAGCCAAAGGAGAGACTTAAAAGTAGTGCTAGAGATTGGCCAGAATGTCAACTTATTCAGGAAGTGATTAGCACAGATATTATCATTTTCTTGGGGAAAGCTATACATCTGGGCAGCCCAAACTCTATAAATCAACAGTGTAACCGGAGTTGGGAATTCCATTAGCGCTTGATTTCAAGGAGGTTAGCATTTTAAAAATCGTAGCTAAAATACTTATGAAAAACAATCCTCTCTGAAGTGTGTGCGTGCGCGCACACGAAGCCGAGCATTAAGAAAATGAACACTGCTGCAATCCCTTGACAGCACATGTGGCAGAAAGATCACCAGAGTTGGCTGCTTTTGTTGTTAATGGTGGAGCACTTGGTTTTCCCGGTGACAAGACTCTTTGACAGTTCTTTTGAACTAACTTCAGCTGTTCCTCCCTCTGTCAGAAAAAGTCAGAAACCTTGCATACCTTGCAGGGTGGAGGGAATCCCTAAACAAGAGAAATACGGGTATTTTTTCCACTTCCTTTCCCCCGGGCAAGGTGCTTTATCCAGGACACAAAAAGACTGACCTTTCCTGGCTGCTCCACCCTTGTTGATAATGCGTGCCCAAAATCTGCAGAGGTTTTTAGACTTCTAATTTGTTTAACAGCCTGATGCTAAAATTAAAAAAAAAAAAAAAGAAGTATTTGGATATATTCTAACTGGCTAAAATGGAATCTATCTCTTATTTCCTCTTCCAGAAGAAGTTAATATATTACAGGAGGCAATTTATAATATAGGCTATTTTTAGTAATTTGTCAGCTATTGAAATGAGTTCCGTTTGGCTTGGTTTGACTCTATAAAAATAAGTTGTAATAGTGTCATAGAATCAAAATGGGGCCCTGTTCTTAAAATGCCCTTGGCACATATGGGTTTTTTTCGGGTCCCCAAATTCTGGATGAAGCCAACAGTAAGTGAGGGATAGCAGGAAGCAGGAAAGAAAGGAGTTTGAACTGGAGATGGAGAAAGGGAGAGGCATCAAATTTCAAATAAGGAATGTGTATAATCTCCTTAGAATTTTCTAAAATATTAAAAATTGTTACCATTCTGTTGTGAAAATTCTTTGCATTACTGTTTGCTAATTGGCCTTTTGTAAAGATTCATTCTCTGAGCTTTTTGCTAAGTCCAATGGTCATTTTATAAGTGTTACATTTGAAATACAGAGAACTAGAATTCTTGCAAAGAGAAAAAGGAAGAGGCTGATATGTGGATTTGGATGAAGGTTATTTTGAATTTCCAGAAAAATGTCATTTTGTGTTATAGCTGGTTTGTTTCTCTTAATTCATAAATAGTTCATAAGATCGAGAATGGTGTTCCATTTGATTGTGACTTCAAAGCTTCAGAACCCCTACTTGAAAAAGAGAGAATTGTAACTATACAATTTACACTAAATAATTCCAATTCTTTAGCTACTTACGAGATTGCATTTGACACTTTGATTTTATGTGTACTAGTAATTTGTCAGCTATTGAAATTCATATGTGTAATGACATAAAACTGTCAAATGGAATCTTGGGATATTTACATACACAGATATGAACCACAGATGAGAAGGATTTCCAAGGGTGTGGATCTCTTGCAGAACTGGTTTTAATGAGGTACAGATAGAAGTCTTGAGATTATATTTCATTCTGTTGCATTACTGTTCAGGAAATTTGCTATTATTACCATTTTTATAGTCTCCAAACACCAAATTTTTGAATGAAAATGCAGTGATCACTGCTCATTATTGTATTTAGTTTACCTGAGTACTTCATTTCACACACTGATATTAAGGCATTGTAGACATGATTTCTCTACACTTATTAGTGCCTATTAACAGAAACTGAAGACTCTATTGGGCATACAATTTTTTTGTTCTAAAAACTACACAGGATCTGGGTTAACTTAAATTCGCTTAGGTTTGCTTTGACCTCTGGTTTACCAAGAGCTATAATTCTCCACCCTTCTGTATGCAGCCCAAATATTAAAGTGGCCCAGTTTGGGATTTTCTTCGAAACGTAACCTAGTAGTTAAGGGCACATGTGCCAAAGCCCGAAGACATTAACTTCAAACTTGGTTCTACCTACATGTTAGAGCTGTGGACTTGACAAGATCTTTGAGTGAATGAACATTATTAGAGATTATTATTTTCATACTATAAGTTATAATGTATAACTTGTATAAGTGAGAAGTTATATTTTAGTAGTGTTTTTATTTTTAAAAGACCCTAAAATAATTAGATACCCAAATCTTAATTTTAGGATGTGTTTATGTGCATAAAGTGAATAAATGAATACTTACCTAGTTAATTAGATTAATATTCATCATTTTTTCCCTTAGCTTATGGTTTATCAGTCAATAAAAACAGTTATTTATTGAGTGTCCATTACAATCACCATGTTCTTTTACATACTATGAGAGATAAATATGATGATAAAAGCATAGTAATTGCTCCACTCTGACAAGAGGAATCACTTCGTGAATATAATGGAAGCAAACAAGAGTGGCCACAACTTACTACCAAGATCTTTCCTCAAACTGGGTGAAAAGAGATGCTTTTTAGATCAGAAGCCTTGTGCACCACCACCAGACCTACATCCTTGGTGTCTTAGGTTGGTTCAGTCCCGAAGTAGAGGCCACCCTGTTAGCTCAAGAATAGATTGTCCAAGCTCTAAGCAGAAAGAAAATCAAGAATAAACTGTGACTCACTAGTTGGATCAGTATGAACACAGATGCATCATGATCCCTGTGATTGTCTGTTTGGGAGAAAACCGTCAGTGCCCGGGCTTTTCCCCAATCTCCTACATCAAAACCCATTCATAAAACTGTCACTGGGAGATGGCACACGCTCTGTAAGGGGCCCCATGATCCGGATATTGGGCATCTGAAGACACGTAAGACCGCTTGATTCCTGAAACATGAATATCTCACATTATGCATGTGTTATTCTATAAATGGTCAAAATTATACATGGATTCATCCGTACCTCTAGGCAGGTAATACATACCTAGAAAATATATTACTTTCCAGCTCCCTTAAGGACTGTTCATCATCAATACTTAGTGAGCACCTTCCTTAAGGAAAACCTCAATGTGTCATGGGGACATTTATAGCTTGGCCAGTGTTTGATTGAAAAAATCTGCTTTTTGTCTGTTTCTTGAGCGATCCAGAATCATTTTCAGATAAGACTATCCATATCCCAGCTATAAACCATCGGGAGCACAGCTAGCTTTTAAAAGTGACTCCACAGCTATGACTAGAGCGTCCTGAACATTTTCTCAACATCTCAGACTTTTTTTCCTCTACTAGGCAGCTGCATGCTTGGAAAGCTCCCAGCATCAGTTGTGCCAGAGTTAAAAATCACCTAACACCCACATAAAGATTTTTTTTCCTTCTTTATGAATTTGGCTTTAAATCTTTACCTTGATTTAGTGAGAAAATAAAATTGGAGCAATAGTCAATGTCTCATTTGTATATATTTGTATGAATTCTGTAACCTGGAGGATATCTCCAATCCAAGGAAATGTAACCATTAACCCACAGCTAAACAGTTTCCAAAGAAGTCTTTTCAAGGGATAGCTTTTAAATGCCCAAGGAGCTCAATCTAACGGCAGAGATATTTGAAATATACACAAACATACAAGGCTTTTAGATAAACACATTTTCAGGGAGCTTTTGATGAAAGTGATAAGTTACATTCTCTACAACTACACACACTGTATTTTATTACCCTTCACTAGACACTTTATCAGCTATAAATGTTGGGTGGTTTAGGCTAGGAATCAACCCTGAGGGAAACAGTGGGAGGACTCTGGGACTCACGGTTCTATAGATCAACATAAACCTGAGACTCAATTTTATTTTCATTTATTAAAAAGGTCTGTGGTCCGCTTCTGCAATTTCAAATCCATTAGCTTCCTGCCCCCTTTAAGAAAAAAAAGAAGGTATAACTGCAGATTTTATGGACTGATTGCTGATGGCTATGCTACTGCTCTATTGGTTCTGAGTGGAGAGTCCATTATAGATACATTAACCATAAACCATGTTTCCAGTGGAACCTGTAGCCTCCAGTCTGACCGGGGAATGAGTGGAGTTGGCTGGGGAAAGGGTCAGGTCTCTTGGAAGCTAACACAGCATAGGCACCGGTATAAATTACAAACGTTCTTCCTACTTCCACATAATTATGTCTCAAATGCGCAGCGGTTGGATTTCGTTAACCAGCCACCAGATGAACTTGGAAATCATATCGACAGTAGATTAGAGTGGGAGTTTTCAACCTTTTTCCCTGCCATGTATGTTCAAACAATGGATTTGTCTGTCTTTGAAACTGCCTGCTTCTTGCTGCTCATATCCAGCAGCTGACTGTGCCCACATGGTGTTTCCTAGTCTCAGGTGTACTATGTTTAAACCTTTTTCAACAAAGATGCAAAAACATTTTTAATGGCAATAAAACAAATGAAAATAAGGTTTTCTGTTTCCCTTGGTATCCTTAAATCTTTGATTTCCAAAAAGAAAACAAAAGTTAAATATGTCTCCTATGTGATTGCTTGATTTTCCTTATTCCAATAACTTTTCTATCTGTGAAAGGAACAGAAGAATAATTAGTACAATACAATTGGCATTCATATAAGATGAGACTTTTTGGACAACAAGTCTCATTGATCATTGAATTCTAGTATGCTAAAGACTTGGCACACACTAAATGACCAGTGAATTTGTCAAACTGAGGTAGTTTTCTTAAGTGTAATTAATTGCATGCAATTAATATATTCGTTCTTAAAATGGAAAGATATTTCATTTCCATGATTAATGTAAAGGCGATGTCACTTAGGCAAAGACAATGAAGAATTTAATTCCTTTTTTCTGTTGACTTTAATTTATGTGGTCTTTTCAGTCCACTACCTACATGTATTCCCCCCTAGAACCTGAAGTTTCTACTTCGATTTGCCAGTGTGTATCCAAGATGTAGAGGGGTCTTATATACCTCTTCCAAAATGTTTGGGTTTTATCTAAATGGTGCCATCAGAAAGCCCACTCCAATTTTTAAAAATTTGATTTTTTAAAAAATGTTTATTCATGTTTGAGAGATAGGCAGAGTGTGAGCAGGAGAGGGGCAGAGAGAGAGGGAGACACAGAATCTGAAGCAGGCCCTAGGCTCTGAGCTGTCAGCACAGAGCCAGACACGGCGCTTGAACTCATGAACCATAAGATCATGACCTGAGCCGAAGTCAGATGCCTAACCAACTGACCCACCCAGACACCCCTACTTCATTTCTTAGAGCCTTTTGATTCACAGAAAAATTGAGAGGAAGATAGAGAGATTTCCCATATAGTCTCTGCCCCTACAGATGAATGGTCTTCCCCATTATCAACCTCTCAGAGTGTCCCAAAGTAGTGCATCTCTTTGGGACCTACATTGACACATCATAATCATCCAGTGTCATAGTTCACCTAGGATTCACTCTTAGTTGTGTACTTTCCATAGGTTTGGGCAAATATGTAAATAATATGTGTCCACCATTATAGTATCACAGAGTATTTCACCACACTAAAAATCCTCTCTGCCCTGTCTACTCCAGCCCTGATTTAATAGCACATTGCATCCATTCACCAATTAATCTTGCCCACCAATCTGTCATGTCTGACATTTATTTTAATAATTTTGCTTTCTTGTAAATACAAACCTAGGTTTAAAGTCTTTTCTTTCATTCATTGAGCTTCTTTGACAAACACTTAATTTACCTCCCTGCTTTCCTAATCTGTCTATTGCTTTTGAGGATTTGCTAGGTATATGCCAAACTGTATAAAATGTTTACATCAGACATTGACTTTAAAACTCTGTGTGTCAGCATTGGGATCATGATTATCAGCTGGGAGTCTCCGATGTTCATTTGTTTAGAGCTTAAAGGACTTTGAATATAGAGCCTCATTCCCCTTCCCGACCTCATTCCATCCTCTTGGAAGTCCTGTCTTGATGGGAGATTTTACTGTTTAGGACCCATCTTCACAAAGCTGTCCATCATCAGCCACGGTTGCCTCACCAGAAGCACGGGGGACTGGTTGGCAGGTCTGCTAACAGAAGCTGTTAACAAAGATCTGCTGACCCTTTGCTCTTTGAAGATGTTTTAAATTCCATCCTTTGATGCCCTTTGCCCTTTGCCAGGAAGATCTCAGCCCCTCATCTCAAGCCACTGGGCTGGAATAGACAACCCAATGACAGTGGAATCACTGTGTCTTGGCAGGAGATGTGTTCTTAACTCACAATCTTAAAATTTAAAACATTCCTAAAAGCATCATTCTCTCCACCCACGCCAAATTCCCAGAATGCACTCTGCTCCCTGCTCCTCTTTCTGACTTGTCTAAAGAAGTTCCAGATATGGCTTTTCCAGCCATGGACTGCAACACATGGGGAAGGGTTCAAACAGGTGAGCGTAGCTGCAGGGACTACTTTATATTCAGCACCCACAACTATAATGTAGCTAGTAGGATTAAGAAAAATAGTAGAGAATTTTCAAAATGGGAGGCCCCAGAAGCATTATTGTCTGTCGTCACGTTAGCCCTCAATAAGACCACAAAACCAGACAGTAAAAACTGGGAGCCTGTGGTTCTCTCCTAACCAAGGGAGACGAGAAAACAGAGAGGGAGCGGCTATGTTTTCTTTTTACTTTTTTAGGGAACTCCTCATGAAGTCAGCCTTTCCCTGCTCGGCCCTGGTCTGACCACTGCACAGCGGTTGTTCTGTCTTTTCTAGGTACCGTGTGCTTTGTCACGGACACCATATGCTTGCTGTGGTTAAACCTTCTTTGCCAGTCCCCTCCTATCCTCCCAGAAGAAGAGTCATTTCTGGGTGGAGAGAGAGAGAGAGAGTCCTTTCTGTTGGCCGGTGCCTAGGCTGACTCCATTTGAGCACACACTGTGCGTGAGTGACTCTTACGTATGAAGCCTCAGTTTCCAAGACTGTGATTAGCATCACCCATCCTCATTTATACTTTTATTTTAAGGGAGCACGTCTTGTGAAAATAAAATGGCAAAGAAAATATTCTCACATTATCACTGTCATTGGAAGTAGCTTGCACAAACACAGAAACTGAAGCCTAAAGCAGCAATGCTTCGTCCTAGTGGTGGTGTGCCATTAGCCCAGAGCTCCAGCCGCACTGTGAACAGAATCAAAGCCGATCCAAACAGGCAAAGAATCATAGAGGTCGGCACGGCCTTGGACACTGTCTTCCAACCACTTCGCTTTACAGATAAAGGAACCGTCTCAGCGAGGTGTCATGGCTTGCTGGCAAGTGGCTGCAGAGCAGGGGCAACTCAGTGTCTTGATTCCCGTCTGTCAGGAGATTCTTCTCATCCACAACCTCCGTAAGTCTCAGCAAATTGTCTTGAAAGGGGATGCTCAACAGCCTGGATCATTGACGTAGACGTTACCGATTTTCTCAATAGCGTCAGATTCCCAGTGATGTATTACTTACCCTCCTATGAAAATTAGCTCTGATGACACGCAGATCAATCTCACTCAAGGGAGAGCTAGCCCAGAAGCATGTTCAGTGGTGATGCATGGCCAGTGGTGAGAGAACAGCGATTTGGAGATGGGGCTACTGTTATATACACCCCACAGGGCCGATAATCTCCGGGCTTTTATTTGGAGTATGGTTCTTTCCATTTTTCAGTTACCTCTTCTTGTGGGTTGATTGGTTTTTCACCGAGGAAACAGGAACAAGTGTTCTTTTTTAGAAATCGGGAAAAAAATCCCACAAAGTGTAGATTAAAATGCAAATGAGGAGCAAATGCGAGAAATAGATGCAGGCACCCCAGCTCAGCCCCCTTTGGGGTTCCCTGGCAATGCCGCTGCCATCTTCATTGCTTAGCACATAATTAGCCTTGATATTGGAAGCCCACGTTTGTAGATCTCACTTACCACATTTCCTGTATATTACTAAACATTTCAAACGGAGACAGAGAGAAAGCAGGAGAAAGTGATTTCCACTGGCAAAAAAAGGCTCACATTTCTTCTGTCTTGTAAAACAACAGAGGAAAAATAATGGTAAATTAGTCATATGGTGACTTCTTTTCTTAAACTTTCCCCCACTCCTTCCTCATCCTATTTTAAATAAAACCTGATGATGCAAAAGACCAGTTGCCTTCTGACTCTGCAGTCCATCAGCTTGCAATGGAAATGTTTTCTTATTTTTATTTTATTTTTTTTAAATGGCTACATATTAAAAGTGAGCCAGTCTTTGCCAGCTTTGGATAAAAGACTATTTATTTTCAACCAATTTGATAGCTGCAGTTTTCAGTAATTGAATTTTCTGTGGTCAGAAAAGCAGTAATCTTAGAAACCAAATAAATATTTTTTAATAAAATGGAACACTGAGAAACCCTATAATAATGTCAAAAATGTAGCCACTTATGGATGGATAAATATTTTAAGAAATTTACATTTCACCCAAAGCTTTATGCAGCTAGCTTCCCTGGAGATTTTGAAGACCGTAACATTTTGCTTTGGGAATGGAACAATGTGGTGCTCAGATGAAATCTACACACTCTACAGAAACCTTGTTGGTTGTTAATGTCTCAAAAGCTGGAGCTTTATCAGTGATTCTAGCAGTCTACCGGGGCTTCTCTATCTTGGTACTGTGGACATGTGGGGCCAGATAAATTCTTTGTTGTGAGGAGCTACCCTGTTCATTGCAGGGTGCTTAGCAGCTTCTCTGACCTTTACCCGCTAGTTATTAGCACGCATCTGCTCTGTTGTGACAACTAAAAACATGTCCAGTTATTGCCAAAGGTCTCCTGGTCTGGGGTACAAAATCAACTGCAGTTGAGGACCACTCATCTAATGAAGGGCTCAAGTACATTTGAAACATATTTTGGTGAATCTCGTGTGTGGAATGCTGGTTCCTTCCACTAATTTATCATTTAATGACTTGTATTATTCCGAGTGTGAACAAAGATCCTTCACAAGATCTATGGAGACCTATGCAGTAGGAAGCATTTTAAATAGATGATAAACATGAGTTGAGAGAGGAAGTATAGTTCAGAGAGGTTTTATGTTTTGATGTAATATTACTTTTCCTGGAAGCATTCAAGTTCTTATCTTGGCTCCACCATCAGCTCTGTGACAGACTTTAGGCAATTATTGACTTCAGATAATTACCTTTATTGTGTTTCTGTTTTTTTCCACCATATTACAGAGATGGTAAATAGTTCAAATTTCTCACTACCTACTTTATATTGTCTTGAATGACTAGTGAGATTCAATGTTTATATATAAACTGAATTATTTCTTAGAATTTTTGTTACAAAAATATAAAACTTAGGATCTTTTGGCATCTTTTTTTTTTTTTAATGTTTGTTTATTTTTTTTGAGAGAGAGACAGAGAACATGAGTTGGGGAAGGGCAGAGAGAGAGGGAGAAAGGATCCCAAGCAGACTCCGTGCTGTCAGTGCAGAGCCCAAGGCAGGGCTTGATCCCACATAGTGTGAGATCATGAGCTGAGCTGAAATCAAGAGTCAGATGCCTAACCAACTGCGCCACCAGGCACCCCAGCATCAAATTTGTTATCTCTTGGTTTCTACTATGGACTTCTCCTAAATCACTAAAAGTAGATTTTATGCCATCCATCCTTTTAAAAATTGGACCAGAAGAAGAAAAGCAGGTCATTATTAAATTGAGACTGGAATGGAAGATCTAAGAGAAGTTGGTGGCACATGACTTTTTTTCTCTTGTCTGCTAAATAAGAATGGGCAGAATGTAGTAAATGCTCTAATAATATTCCATATTCATTGGGTTCCATGTTGTGATTGAAATTTCACATGAACAGAAGTCAAAGACAAAGATATTAAATTATTATCCTTGGCTCATGAAGAAAGCAAAAAAAATTCCTCCAGAAATACATCACAAGACTAAGAGGCACCATGGAAACACTAGATAGACCCCTTTCTGATGATGTGAAGGCGGGCCATGGCAATTCTCAACTACTTTCTGAGGCACTAGGAATGATACTAATAAGATGATAACATCAGGATTAAACAAACAAAAAAGCCTACCCCAAGCCAGTGTGTGGATTATATTGCAGTTACCAATATTTCCAATTACACTGAACTGTGTTCTTGTCCGTCACTACACATTTGGCTAGATCCCTAAGCCAACAGTGGCAATTGCTCACCTTGGTGAATGTGTTTTTAGTCTTTAATGGAATATAACATGCAGTAATAATTTAAAATTCAATGAATACATAAGCACAGCATAGACTTAATTTCAAGTCACAATTTTAAATGTATAGATTTTTCCCTAACTGTTGCTTCCTTGGTGTTTTTGGAACTTTCCTGGGGGCAGTGGGCACAGTTTCGAAATAATTCCTAACGTATACATTTGTTGAGAGGAAGGGGAAGGAACAATCACATTTTGATGAGTGAATCCAGATCCGTCTGTTGGCCTGGAAATCCTTTTTTTTTTTTTTATCCTCCTACATATGCATTTATTTTCCCTGATTTGATCCATTATTCAGTTAGATTAGTCCCAGTTTAATAATAACGGCCTCCCTCTAGCCTATCCCTTTAATGTCAGTGAAAACGAAAACCCAGGTGGTTTTCAACATGACACTAGGTGGAAATCAGTTATGAAATTACCTGTTTATTAATGATGTGTCAGGAGACTGACATGCTAACGGCGGGCACCGGCTGGAGTCGTGCTAATGTAGAAATAACAAGACCATATGATGTGCAATATGTATTCTATACAACTATAACTTTCATTCCCTGGGGACACCATTGAAATCCAGATGTTTTATCTCAAGATTTTAATCCCAGGGAGTGAAGATTTTAAAGTGAAATCAAGCACTCTCGAAGTCACTGTTTGGCCACACTTCCTCACTGGGAGGCCCGTGTGAGCAAATATTTAGTGCCAGATGTGCAAAGGATTAGAGTCATATCAGTTAATTAGCCAGACACGGAAAAAAGTCATTTTGCAATTGCAAAAGTGGATTTAAAGCATAACTTTCAAACGCATGTTGAAAACCGGTCTATTGATTAGTGTCCATGACATTTTCAGGTGTTGGGAGCTATTGGAGCAAAATAAGAGCTGATCTACCTTGGGGAGAAGCACGCAATTTTATTTAAAATAAGGAATTTTTATAGGAAAGTTTTACATTTTTATCATAAAGAGATTTGGCCACAACACTATAAATAATATACTGGATAGATTGGTACAGGCTACTCTTTTTTTTTTCTAAGCAGGCAAAAAGGTGCCATAAAGTTGATATTAGTACCAGCTAAAGTAAACCAATGAGCCCCACTACTTGGGTGGGGAGAAGATTTTCTTTTTCTTTTTCTTTTTCTTTTTCTTTTTTTTCTTTTTTTTCCTTTTTCTCTTGGAGTGTTTTAGAAAGTAGTTCACACAGCAGATGGAGCAGAGAAATAGCAGTGATCTGATGATTCTGTATTACCCCCTTTGTATCAAGCAATGAATAATTTTTACAGAAATATACCCTCGGACATGATATATCTCAATAGCTCCATTTGTACCTTCAAACAGGTTGAACTCCATTTTTCTAACACCCTGTGTTAATACGAGTCCGTTATCTCCCAGAGTCATCTCTCATCCTACAGGCCAGTCTGTCCCTGTCCGAGTGGAGTATATGTCACAGCCAGCAACTTTTGGGTTTGAATGTGGAAAGTAACCTGAAGCCACAAATGTCTTTAAGTCAAATAACTTCTGGACGCTAAGTATCCTGCTCTAAATACAAAATGGCAAGAGAATTAAGAACACATCAGTGTGCTTTTACAAAAGAGAGGAAAAATATTACCTTCTTTACTCCTTTGGACTCCAAGTTTCATTTTAGCAATTTCCCTGCACTTAAGAAACCTTTCCTACTGCACAAAATAGTGGCACTGAATGCTTAACTGGTGGGAGGGTTGACGGGGTGGAGGAGGTTTGGCCAGCGTAGACAATCGGTCTGTGTAATTAGTGAAGCACATTGGCTTTTGTGCTAGGAAAATCACCCATTGCTGATTCCCTGGAATTTAATTTCTAAAGCGGAAATGAGGTGGTGAAGGAATCTTCAGGTTTCAGCCCTGGTGTCACCTCCTCTGTCTTTCCCTACCTCTTTATGTGCTTTTGATATCCTACTTCTGTGCTTTCCTGAAGTTCTTTTACCCCTCCATCCTTATCATATTATACTACTTAGCTAGTTCCCCCTCTAGATGGCTCTTTGGATCTTGATTTCTTATGGTTCTACCTTTGAGCCAAGTTCCAGGCCCTTAAATCAACGTTGAATATGTATTAAACATTGAACAGTCTACAGTCGTTTGTCATTTGCATTTCATTTTCTTGTGCGTTTTCTTACTTGATGTTTACAACAACTTTTGGAAGTAGGCATAGTGGATATCAATAACTCCTACTTTACAGAAAGTCAAATAATGAAACTTGCTGAATACCACAAGTAAATAGGAAGAACAGTAGGATTGGAACTAAAACCCTTGAATTCAGACCTTGTGTTCTTTCCACTGTACTAAGTTGATACACTTCTTTGTGAGCAAGGAAACACAATACCTCAGCTACCAGAGACAGTAGGAAATGTCAACTGGTTAGGTGCCACAATGAAAACAAAACCATAATCTTGGAACTTAACAGCCTAGTTTTTTAAAAGAAAGGGCATCTCTTTGTAAACAAATGTTTTGATTATTAAAGCCAGCTTCTCATCTCAAAAATACTTTTTCAATTTAGGCCCAATTTAATGAGAACCCCAGGATTGATAAGCCCTCAAAAAAGAAAAAAAAATCAAGTTTCAAAGAAGGAGTAGGGATTTGGAATATTCGTTGGAGCCTAAGGGATGTATAAAATCTACATGGTTATTTACATACATTTCTTATAATTTCTATCACAAATATACTCTTGCTGTTTTCCCAAATCTTTATTTAATAATGATTATAATAAAATTAAGTTTATCTTCACTGCCTTGCTCTTTGGTGCCAAGCAGCCAAAGTCAGCAATCCTGCCCCCCCCCTTTTTTCCTTTTCAATAAAAGTCTCAGAATAGAAATAACATATGACTGTGTGAGCTTATATTCAGGGTGGTTCAAAAGCACCAAGTCCCAAGTGGAAATAAAGCGTGGATAACTATGGGCAGACTTGAGTTATTTTTTAGTTCAGGTAAGCAATGGCATCTTCTGGTGTCCCCTAATGTACAGGGATTTGAAATCCCATAGGAGTTAGAGGTGATCCCCGGGCACTCTCTTCTTTCATAGTTAGTTTCAAGGAGAGATTTTGTTTCCCCCTAGAAATACCAGATTTAGAAATTCAAAGGCTAGAAGAGCTTATAGGAATAATTTTGTCCAAGGAGTGCTACGTGACAGTTTCATGCTTGGGATCAGTGTGAAGAGGACGCTAGGCAAAACACCATAAAATGAGGGAATTCAGCATCCACTGTCTTCTAATGAAGTAGAACTTCCTGGATATAGTACCTGCCCTTATTAGTTAATGAATTTGTTGTATTCGTGGAACACATGTTCACTTGTATTTTCTCTATCACAGATGCCTGGGTAGAACATGATTCAATTACCCTGATAAAAATAAAAACAAAACTGGAAACAATAGCCACAAAAGTTCCTCATTTATCTACTCTATCCTCTCCAATGCAATCAATCTCTATGTTCTTTTGAAAAAAAAAAAATATATATATATCAGTGTGTGTGTGTGTGTGTGTGTGTGTGTGTGTGGACACATAAGCAAACCCCAGGGTTCTCCTCTTGGATTTGAACTCTACTCCATGTACACACTGTGTTCTCACCAGTGAGAAATAGATCTCAACCCCATTTCTTATCCGATCACTGAACCCTAGAGGGTGGGATTCATTAATTAGCTTAAACAAATCAGGGCCTAACCCTGAAATGAAACTAAGACTAAGTCCATCCAAATCAGGTGGACTGAGTGTTCAAGGGTGTAACGGGGGTGTTTTTCTTAAAAAATAGTGGGATGAGGTAAGTGGATGCTGAACCTGAATGGTCACCTCTCCACTCTTATCATCTGCCCAGTCCATTTTGTATTATCGCTGGTGGTTTATGGTCTTTCTCTCCTTTGAAACCATAAGCTTTCTCTGGTTAAGATCCAGCCCATTTGTATTTGGATTCTATGACAGCTATCCCAGAGACTCGAGCATTTTTCTGAAGTATTTGTCCAGTTGAATCATAAATACTGGGAAGGGATGGTCCAAGCACGTGGGCCCTAGCTCACCTGGGCTTCTGTATAAAGTACCTGCGCATCTTGGCTTTTTGATTCTAGTTGGTGAAGGATTATCTTCCTTTGTTTTTCTAGTATGACTCTTGGTATGTGTGTCCACCTTGAATGTCTCAGAACCCAAACTGCCTGACCGAGAACCTTCGAAGCATGCCTACATCAGCAAAAGTCATGTTGCGCCGCAGCGGCCTGCGGAGTCAGGCGGGGAGAAAGGAGAGAGTAGGAGTTCCTGCCAGCCAGCCCTTGGGTGTGCAGGGAGGACTGTTGACACCATGACAGCCTATCAAAAATAACCAGAGTCCAACCAGAAACTATTTGATTTGGGTTCGGAAGACTCAAACACAGCTGGTTGGGATTTCCTTGTCGGTGTTTTATCCATCCCAGTTGCTATTGGAAACAGTTTGCAATTCATTTGAGGAATCTTTACATATGCCCCGAAGTATATGCGGCATTTAATTGAAAAACCACCAAATAAAGACTTCCGGGCCATGTAGAGGGGCCGCCTTTGGTGCCAACTCTGCACTATATGCCTCCGTGGCTCGGCCGGAGTGGATTTGCATACCCGGACGTTCCCAGTATGGAAAAGTTATCTTTGCCACAATTTCAGAAGACGTCCTTTGGGCCTCTGCTGGCCCCACTTGGAGTCGCAGGAGCAGACAGCCCCTGCCCCAGCCTTGTCTCCAATAAGCTACCGGTTTAGGAGACAAACTCACTTCTAATATCAGGAAGGGCAGGCCTTGAGGGCAGAAGAGCCTTCTTCCTCGTTTAGAAGAAAGAACTGAAGAATGAAAGGAGGAATGGAAAGGAGAAAGGGTGGGAGGGAGGAAGGAAGCGAGAAGCTGTCTTTGATTTCCCAATATCTGTTCACATTTATCAAGTCACGTGATGGGAAGGGGAGTCCCAAAATGTATTTAAAAGGTGATTTTGATGTTTAACTCTTTATTTTAACACTTGTATTAGAAGCCTCCCCAACCCTCCCCACTTCCATGTCCACTTCCGCAAACAATTTTGAAAAAGAAAAAGGAAAACCGTCTTCCTTTCAAAAGCAGATGTCTTCACCAGGACTGGATGGGTGTCCCAAAGGACACTCTTGACTGTGTTGCTCTGCAGGAACACTTCTGTTCTTTAAGCTGGGACAAATTATACACAGAGGTAGTGAATACATGCAGGATGACAAAGGACAGCCCCCTGTCTCTCCCCAAATGTAGGGCTTGCTTTTATGGACAAAAACTGTCTGTGTCATGGTAAGGAGTAGGGGAGTGAAGGGGAAGAGGCTGGAAAAAACTAGCAAAGGGGAAAAAAAAATTGGAGAGCCAGCCTGGCACCAAAAATATAATTTAGTGTGCAGGTATTTGATTTGATAGAAAACCTGCATTGATTTTAAAAAAATAGGTTCTTGACAAGGTCGTAATTCATTGAGAGAGGCCAAACCTGCGGCTTAAGTTTGACATCCCCCTCCAACCTAAACCATAACTGGTTTTAGGTGATCCCCTGTGAGGGTAGCATGTTGCAGCTGGCAAAAAAATAAACACTCCTGAGCCCTGTGCTAACACAAGTTTTTTCTTCCTTTTTTTTTTTTTTTTGATTTATGCCATGAGCTAAGGAAAACAGTTACATATTTGTGAGTCCCGGTTTTGTTTGGCCTTTGGAAACCTGCAGGATCGGCGTCCTGCTGAGGGAGAGGGACCCTGCAGAAACTGTAGCAGGCTGGAACAGAGCAGGCATGGGGCAGGGAGGTGGGAAAGGCCGGGGGCAGGGGAGGAAGGGAGGGACACAGGGCAGGGGAGGAAGGGAGGGACACAGGAGCTACAACTTTTGCTTCTCCAGGCGTCCCCTCCAGCAGGATCCCCTCCCTTATCTTTCTCCCTCAAGGCCATTCAAATCTCAGCTCAAAAGGCAGATTCCTTCAGAGTTTAGGATTTGCAAAGGATTAGCTGCCCTTGCTTTCCCAAGCAGCATCAATATTTTTGCAGAGTGATAAGCGCGTGCGCGCGCGCGCGCGCGCACACACACACACACACACACACACACACACACACACACACACAAACAAATAAACAAAACTGGCCCTTGAGGAGAGCTTCCCCAGTTACTTTTCTCGAGAAGTCTCTTAGTAGCCCAGAATCTTTCAGGCGAACTGTGCCAAGGAAAGGCAGTATCTTGCTGTCTTCTGGCTGACGCATGGCATGCTTGGTCCTCATTTTGCAAAGAATTGAGCTTGTAGGGAGTTTAGAAGCTCAGCGATGATGTTATGTTCCTCAAGGTCATCCAACTCCTCCTCAGTGATAGTCGGGCTTGGATGCTGGTTGTCTAATCCAGTGGACTTTATACTCTATCACATGCCCAGCCCTCATTTAAGTAATTAAATGCAATTAATTAAACGCAGCGAGGCATCTTGGATTGGGTCCTGGGACAGCAAGAGGACATGGATGGAAGAACTGGTGAAATCCAAATAAAGACTTAAGATTAATAAGTAGTAATGTGCCAATGTTAGTTTCTTAGTTTGGACAAATTTCATAGTAAGGAATCTGGGTAAAATCACTCAGCACTGTATTTTCAACTTTTCTATAAATCTAAAATTACTCCAGTATAAAACCTAACTGTCTGAAAGAAACAATTACACAAAAACAAAGGCATTCTGCTACTTTCATCCACGTTTGTAAGTAGAATGCCTCCCCGAAACGGACCCCACTCACGTCACGCAACCTGCTACTGACTCCCAGCAACTGAAATGGTCTTGCTTCTCCCAGGCATAAACTGGGAGGTAAAAATGGGTATGTTGACTGCACTGCAGAGATTTTTAGCGGGCTGATGGGTAGATGTGCTGCTTGCTTTATCAGCTTTGGCAAGGTCATCTTTGGAGAAGAAAATTTACATTACAACCAAGTTCACATTTACAGGTGGGGAAGTTGAGGACTTGTTCGCATCTCTTTATTTCTTGCAGACCTAGAGGATTAGCAGTTATTAACATTGAGCAAATCCTATCTTAACCCCAGTGTTTCTGGAGAAAACATAAATAAGATATTTCCCCAGGAATGGGCAGCTCAGCTTTTGAGAGTCGGCCATACTCATGGCTTACCACCCGGGCCCTCGCCAGACCTCTATTACTTATATTATTACATCACCCCGCTTTGTGTATGTACTTGTCACATGGCATAAATATACCCTCTCTGGCCCACTTCTTTAATCTGGTCTATCCACAGTATACATCACTAAAACAAATGACTTCACAGACGACAAATTATTCCATAATAAGATGCAGAATTATCTGAGTCACATTCAGTCTCCATGACAATATGAAAATATAAATGTCTGGTGCACAGAAACAAACAAACAAACAAACCAATAATGTGTCGCGGTGGTGCAAAAAAATGAAATTAATTCAATACTTAAACTAGTTTTTTTTTTTTTACCACTTTGTTATCGTAAGTGCATGATGCAACTGTTCTGCCTCTTAAAATACACACACAGACAGAGAAGTGGGCTTTTTTTTCCATCCCATTTGTCTCCTTTTCAGACACAACCACTGAGTCACCAGTCGCTGGACAGGCAGCAGCAGCGGCGGCAGCAGCAAAGCGAACTTGAGTATAATAAAATTCTAGTATAACAGTGTGTTGAATGTTTACTTTGGCTCCGCCACCCTCTCAAATCCCCCTTTTCAACTAATATTTTAAAATGTGGAAAGACATTAAAATGGAGATAAATTCAAGGCTCTCTCTGAAAGTGAGCGTCTCTGATGCTGAGAATTGAGTTTCGCCCTCTCCGCTGCATTCAAATTCAAATTCCCTTCATTCTGATAATTACTTTGACGTGAAAATTCAAGTCACTGCCTGCCTTTTGGCAACTAGCAATTTTACTCTGAAGTAACGGAGAAAATGGGGTCAGATAGGTTTTTACAACTACTCCTGTTTCATCACGGATGGTTATAAGTGGTCCTAAGAAAAAAATGGAATTAATTGGAGTTTATCATCCGTGCCTTGTAGGAGTGGACTAATGAGGAGTTCTGGAGTCAAGCAATGAAGTGAGTGAGGTCGCAGGCCACTTGTTACTGTTTGTATTCCTGGAGCGGATCTCCTGCCCGCCCTCATTCTCAGTTTCTTGATACCTGAAATGGGGATAGGAGAGGCTCTAATTCAGTAGTAGGAATGAATTAGATAACGCGTGAAAACACCAGCTTAGAGGCCAACAGACAGCGTGTGCTCACGTGAGTTCATCACGATGGTTAATATCATGATTAATGACTCCTTATTTTTTTTAAAAGCCATACAGATACCACGCCAGCCAAGGTGCTATTCAGTAGATAATATCAAATGCTTACTCTCATGGAGTTTCTGTTCTAGAGGTGGAGATGGACCAATAAACAAACAAATAAGTATATATTTTTTAAGGTTGTAGGCGTGATAAAGAAAAATAAGCAAGGGCCAAGGATGCCAGGATAAAGTGTGCTATTTTAGGTGGGGTGGCCAGGGAAGACTTCTCTGAGGAGGTGACAGTTGAGTAGTCACCTGACTGGAGAGATGGACATTGAGCAAGGTGGACTGTAGAGTGGATTGTTCCCAGCAGAGAGGACGATGTATATCAAAGCCCTCTGGGGAGCGCTGTTGGCATGTTTGTGGACTATCAAAGGCCACCCTCTCCCCCCACACCCCTCCACATCTGGGGCTGGGAAGGCAGAAAGAGATAAAGAGGGAGGAGCAAGCAGACCTCATGAGGTCCAGCAAAGACTTTGACCATAGTGTGAGTTGGATGGAAAGAAGCCATCTGAGGCTTTGAGCACGGCAGTGATACCTCTTGTTGCATTTTAAAAGTTTAAATCTGTACAGAGAATAGACAAGTCGGTAGAAAGAGGGAGAAGAATTTTCGACATTAGTCTAGGAGACATGATCTGTCTAGGGGTGGGTGGAGGAATTGGTGAGAAGTGATTTTTTTTTCATGTAGAAACAATAGGTTTTGTTTGTGAACTAGATACTTAAACTTCTGCCTGTCTGCATTATTTTTATTCCCATGTCCAACCTCAGTCAATTAATATTTTTAGATGACTCAAGATAATCTTATGTTTTCCTATAATCCGCCCTCCCCACAGTAAAAATCACAGGATATGTCCCTTATGGAGTGTGGGCTTTTTAGTAGAGAGTAGAAATATGTTACAGATCAGTGAATGCCAAGTTTGGGTGCCTCCTTTGCAGTTTTAGCAACACAGTGACCTTGGTGAATTAGATAAGGGTAGTAATAGGCACGATCTACACAAACAGCACTTAGTCTTCACCAGGCACTCTTCTACATCTTTCTTCTTGTATTAACTTTTATTAGATTTCATTTTAACTCCCACAACATGATGAGGTAGGTATTAAATAAATGATCCCCATTTTACAGATAGAGAAAGTGAGGTACAGGGAGGTTACATGACTGGCCCACTGTCTCATAGTTAAAAAACTGAAGAGCTGTGATTTGTGTGTTGCTGTCTCTAGCCTTCACAGTCTTAGTAATTTGCTTTACTGCCCCCTCCCCACATAGTTCCCTAGGAAGAGTATAATAAACACTCAGGCACATGAATAAAAAATTGCATAGTATGCTAAATACCATGAAGGAAAGAGTGTGAGGGCAGAGGAAGTTCAAAGGCAGGGAAGAGCATGAAGAACATACATAGCCAGACCAGATAGTGCTGCTCCAGGGAGCTGACATTTAAAGTCAGATCTGATAGATCAGGAGATTCCAACTACGCCCAGAGTGGAGGAATGAATGCATATGACAGGCATCAAGTCGCAAAGAATGTGTGGCGTGTTTGGAAAACCAGAAAGACAAAAGTGTGGCTGGGCAGAGTGAGCGATGGGGAATTTGCAGGTAAAGAGTCAAAAAATAAGTGGCAAAGATGAGGCAAGACGCTGTGTGTAGGATCACAGACATTTTATTGTCCTGAGTGGGACACTTTCAAGAACTAGGAAACTAGGAAGTGTGCCCACTTTACTTGCACTGTATTGGAAAGTCATGGCTGGATTTTCTATTACTTTCGAGAAGTTATCCTATATACACCCAATAGAAATTCAGGTATGTCTACACCAAAAGATGTGTATCAAAGTGTACACAGCAGAGCTATTCGTAATAATCCCAATCTGAAGGCTACCAAAATGCTTTTCAAGAGTAGAATGGTTGCATACTTTCTGGTGCATTCATGCAGTGGAATACTAGACAGCAGTGAGAGCGAAGAAATGGTGCCTGTGGATGAATCTCAAAACTATGATATGCAAGCAAAGAATTCAGTCACAAAAGATACTCTGTGCATAATACCATGTTTACAAAGTGTAAATGCACAAAAAATCTTTCATGATAATTCAGGTCAGGAAAATCGAGTATTTTTCGGGAAGGTCATAACTGGAGTCCTGTTATAACGTTCTTTTAATGTTTATTTATTTTTGAGAGAGATTGAGCGAGAGGGAGAGGGGTTGGAGGAGCTGAAGCAGGCTCTGTGCTGACTGCCGAGAGCCCGATGTGGTGCTCAAATTCACTGACTTTTGATCTGGGCATCAGTTACATGGGAGTGTTTAGTTTGTGAACATTCTGAGCTGTTCATTTGCTATATATGCACTGTTATCTATTATACTTAAAATAGTAGGAATAATAGTAATAGTAGAATAATAGTAAGATAGCTTCTTACTGTGTAGAGAATAAGGTGAAAGAGATCAAGAGTAGAAGTTGCTCCAGGGTTTACTAATTTATTGTGACTTCTTCCCAGGATGTATACTTGATATACAGTAAAACCTTGCTTTGCAAACACAATTCATTCTGGAAACATGCTCGTAATCCAAAGCACTTGTATACCAAGGTGAATTTCCCCATAAGAAATAATGGAAACTCAGATGATTCATTCCACAACCCAAAAATATTCACATAAAAAATGATTACAATACTGTAATAGAATACAAAATATTTAGGAAATAAATAAAATATAAACAAAAATAAATTGAGCTGCACTTACCTTGAAAACCTTCATGGCTGGTGTGACATAGTCCAGAGAGAGGAGGGTTACTGGGCAGGACGACATTCACTATTGCTGACAGAATCACTGCTATCTATTGGCTCAGTGGAATCTTTTTCTTTTCGTGAAATTTGAACAAGGAACCTATCCAATGACCTAGAATGGAGCAAAGCATTCCTAAGCTTACTCTTTCTGGAAAAGCAAAGGACTGTCCACAGGCACTTTGAAGTGACAGAAATACACCAGTGCCAGCTACGGCCACCTTCCAACATTCTGAAAAATCACTGATTTCTGCCAAATATCGAGGCCTGAGTCCGAGCATTTGAGCATGGGAGATGATCATCCACAGCCCCTCAGAGAGAGGAGGAGAAAGAGAGAGAGAGAGAGAGAGAGAGAGAGAGAGAGAGAGAGAGAGAGAGAGAAGAGAGAGAAAGAGAGAGAGAGAAGAACCATTGGCTCATTTGTGATCATGTGATGTTTGGCATCACGTACGACTCGTATTACAAGACGATGATCCTTTAGCAAGTTAAATTTATTAGAAATGTTTGCTCGTCTTGGGGCACCTGGGTGACTCAGTCAGTTAACCATCCAACTTCAGCTCAGTTCATGATCTCACAGTCCATGAGTTCGAGCCCTACGTGGGGCTCTGTGCTGACAGCTCAGAGCCTGGAGTCTGTTTCAGATTTTATGTTTCCTTCTCTCTCTACCCCTCCCCTACTCTTGCTCCCTCTCTCAATCTCTCTCTCTCTCTCAAAACATAAACATTAAAATTTTTTTCCAAGAAAAAAAGAAATGCTTGCCTGTCCTGCAGAACACTCACAGAACAAGTTACTCCCAATCCAGGGTTTTAATGTAAAAGAAACATGTTGTTGTTCTGTGGCCTGGCATCACAACCTTGGGCACTATTGATCTTTGTTCTGGATAATTCTTTGTTTGCGGCAGTGATGGGGGAGGGGGTTGTCCTGGCATGGTAGGGTGTTTCACAGGGTTGCTGGCCTCCACGCACTAGATGCCAGTGGCGGCCTCCACTTCCAGTCCTGACATTGCCAGGTGTCCCCTGGGCATCAAAATCTCCCTCAGTTGAGAACCACTGGACCATGGTAATAACAAGCTCTGGCATTTATTGAGTGCTTTCTCATTTATTCTACCAACATCCCTAAGGAAGTTACTCTCATTTTTCCCCCTGTTTTCCAGCAGAGGAAACTGAGGTACAGTTATTCTGGGCATATTTAGCAAGATACTGCAACTAGGTAATAGGTGACAGAGCCAGGATTTACACCCAGATGCTCCACGTTCATAGGGCATGTTCTTGGCCACCATTTTCATCTGCATCTTGACTCTTTGTCGAACACATGGTAGATCCTGCCTAGGTTGTGCTCAGGTGGACAGGGAAATCACAGGGCCTTATGATTTCCATAGTGATATGTCTTCAAAACTTTCCATTCTTCAAAGTTACAAAAGTAAGGATTCATATTTTAAAAAGTACTATGAGACTCAAGCTTAATAACCAAGTAATAGTGTGACTCACGAGTTACACCTTAATAAAACTTCAAGAGCTCACAGAGACCAATGTGATTATGGGATAAATTATTCCATTTATTTAAACACAGGGGAAATATACTTATATTTTACAATTGCCTTGAGTTATATATAAAACTAGCTTCTGGCCCTTTAATTACAGACAAAGGTAGAACCACTATGAGAGGCTCATGAATGAAGAAGTGCCATCCACACCTGAAAAGGCATTTCTTCAGGCTCCAGATTCAATCGAAAGCTCTCCCTTTGAAGCCCATTCCCTCCCCAAGTTGAGGTTTATGCAGAAACATTTTTCTCTGTTGCCAGCTAAGTATGTTTGGGAGTGGAGGCAAATATTAAAAATCTTGATTAAGTAAGTAATATAAATTGAATGTCCAGGAACTAATATTGCTGGATTCTAACATTATTTGCCAATTCACTTCCCCTGAGGAAATCTGGTTATGTAGTCCACGTACCATGCCTCAGTGGTCCTCCTGGTGGCCCCCAAATAAAGCAGGTGCCACTCTGCCTATACTGAAATTCCCTTCCTAGAGTTGGTCTTCTCTCCTGATGAATTGTGCTTTAAAGTTGAAAAGTTATTTGATTAGAATTGAAATGCATCCTCCAATGGGAATATATTTGGATTCCTAGGCTAGCATCCAAAGCTTCCAAAAAAAAGGAAAAGGGGACGGGGGGGTGGGGGAAGGAGAGAGTAAACATGTCATGAGCTACTTGCATAATCTGTTCTAGTAAGTGTGCATGTGTGCACGTATGTATATGTACGTATATAGGTGTGCATATGTGTACGTGCATACACACACACATAACTTCTCGTTGAGGCTAGATCCAGCACTTCAAGATTTTTGAAAGCTAATAAGTGCAGAAAAGTTACACATTAAAGGTTTTTTTTAAAAAAAATGTTCATTTATTTTGAGAGAGCGTGAGAGTGTGAGCGGCAAAGAGAGGGGGAGAGGGAATCCCAAGCACGCCCTGAAATGCCAGCACGGAGCCTGATGTGGGTCTTGATCCCATGAATTGTGGGAACATGACCTGAGTTGAAATCAAGAGCTGGATGCTGAATCAACTGAGCCACCCAGGCACTCCATTAAAGTTTTTGTATAGTTTATAAAGATAGAAGCATTTTTGTTTTTTGTTTTTCTAGCTATTGAAGTCTAAATTCATCACTAAGGGAATACACAACTTTGTTTTTAGAAAAGATGCTTTAAGGACTCCTTTGACTATGCCAGAGTAAACCAATAGTTTCACTCTGAAGGAAAGATTGGAAAGAGCGTTGGGTTAAATTCTTTTCACACTAACATAAAGTTTGTCTTTCTTGGAGTTGAACTTGAAATGCTGCCAGGCATTTCATCTTAGGAACTTGTGTATCCTTCCATGGGATTCGAGGAAATTGGAAGAGGCAATCAGGGTTAGCACTTTGGTTGTGGACCAAGAGACGGGGAGAAAAGCTGTCCAAGCATGAACCCCAGACAAGCATCTTCAGCATCACCTGAGAACTTGGTAGAATCGCAGACTCTCAGGTCGCATTCCAGAGTCAGCATTTTTACAAGATGGCCACAGACATGTATGTGCAGTAGAGTTCAGGAAGAACTGGCACAAAGGAGACTTGATGGGGTAAAAACTCATCTGTGAAGTCTGGCACGTCTAGTCACCTACAAAGTCTAGTCATGTCAAGAATTCATTTTTAAGGTTTTTTTGGTTTTACTTGATATGTAAGGTTTCTGTATCCTGTTACTTTTTTAGTCTTCCACTCCATGGGGAGCTAAGGGGAGTACCTTGTCTTTGTTTGGAAAAATGTGCTTCTGGTGAACATTGCTAGTTCTGTATTGAATCCATTTTCACTTCCTAACAATCCCCGGATTTATCTTTGTTCACTTCTCAACCTAGCACGTTTTGCATGAAACTAAGCCTGCCCTAGCTTAAGAGGTGGGACCTAGTTGGTTCAGCTATCAGTATATGTTATTCCTTAGCCATAGCCATTGGTTCAGGGTTGGGCATTGTCTTAGTCCGGGCATTTATAACAGAATCTGGGTGGCCTATAAACAACAGAAATTTATTTCTCACAGTTCTGGAGCCTGGAAGTCCAGGATCAGGGCTCTGGCACATTCGTTGTTTGGTGAGAGCCTGCTTCCTGGTTCACTAGTGGTTACCTTCTTGCTCTGTTCTCACATGGTAGATGCAGGGAGAGAACTTGCCAGGGTCTCTTTTATAAGGGCACTAATCCCATTCATTAAGGCTCCACCCTCTTGAACTATTCACCTCCCAAAGGTCCAACCTCCAAAGACCATCCCAGTGAGGATTAGGTTTCAACATTAGAATTGGGGGAAGGGGGTCAAAAATGTTCATTCTAGAGAAGACATGTAACTTAAGCCAACCAGTCTGGATGAGTCTCAGTACTGTGCTTTGGAATGCCTGGTCAGACAAACTTTTTCTTGTTTAACAAGAATGAAGAAACGTGGCATTCTTGCTCCTGGCAGATTTCCATGATCACGGGGTCATAAGGAGTGGGAATGGAAGAGAGTTAGACATAAAATGAAGCTAACACCCTGGAGACAGAGGCAGACAGTAGGAGAAAATATGCACTTGATGACATTTTCAAACTGAGAGTTCATTAATCCTGAAGCCCTCCCTATGGATGGACTTCCGGTATGGAAGCCGATAAATCCCCCGTATTGTCGATGCCAGGTTGAGAAGAGTTTTCTGTGACCTGCACCATTTGGAGCCTTCAGAGACAGAGTTTTGCAGAGGGAGTGGCGTTAACATGTTAGAAGCCGTGCTTCAAATGCTAAGCAGTGACCTAAACAGTGCAAACTAGCTGCCTGACTCCAGGGGGGTGACTGACTGATTTGTGCAATGTGTAAGCATTTCTTAGAGAGATTATCAAGAACAGTTGAGAGGAAAATGTAGTAAAAGACAACTTCCTGTGTTTGAGCAGAAAGAAACTCCAGATTTTTTTTTAATCACTTAAAGGATGTGTGATCCTTGAAACATGGAGATATCTGGAAGTTAGGTCACATAATATGCGTGTTACCTTGATTATGGAGTACTTGGCACATGGAAGGGAATGAATCAGACTTAAATTCATCTCATCCCCCCAAATCCCCATACCCCATTACAGCCTTAGCAGTGCTGGAAAAAGAAGTGTTAGTGAGATTAGCTAGAGTCCCTGCTGTTACAGTTGATCCCCAGGCGGTAACTGATACTCATCATCTCTTTCCTCCATTGCCTTTTCTCCGCTTCTTTCCGTGCCTTCAGTATTTCTGCCAGACTCGGGGGCTTGCCTAGGGGGTGACGCAGATTCTCATATTTGACGTGAGTGAGCCCTTGAGCTTATTTGTTGGTGGCGTTGTTTTTGGTGCTTAACCATGTGTAGTTAAAACTGGACATGAGAGCACCAAGCCATGTCCCAGTGGCCAACCTCTTCCTCCGTGCCCCTGTTTTGTAGCAATGTTTTTACCTCCTCATGGTAATGACCTGTGCTTGCAGTTCACTGTCATGAGGATTCCAAAATTATATGTGACAGCTTTAACTTTAATTTTAGTGGAATTTCCCCTGCTGACAGCATCCCTTCTGAAACCCAGGATATCTAGATCATAGTGTCTAAATTTGTAGGGACAGGAAGCACACATTCTCCACGTGGGTTACCAAATGTGTGAAGGGGACCACTCCCAGTTCTGCTCTTGATTGCCAAGCCATGTGTTCTATGTAGTGGGAGCAGAGCACCATATATGAGACGTTGGTCTGAGATGTGTACTACACCATGAAGGATGGTGCTCTCTCTTCATAGGGTATCGTTTTGAAGTTGGTGCCTGTGCTGAATCTTTAAGAGATCATGCTCTTTTAATCCAGTACCTTCTGGATGGTGTGGTGCATGGTAGGACCAGTGGATCTGTGACCACTGGCACACCTTATTTGCTGTAAAGCATGTTCCTTTGTCCAATGTGATGTCATGTGAGATCCCGTGCTACTAGATGAGACACTGTTATGAGACCTGTACAGTGGTGGTGACTGAGGCACTATGTGGAAAAAAAAAAAAGCAAAATGCAAACTCACATCCAGAGTATGAGTTAAGCCAAGCCATGATGAAATACTGCCATTTCCAACTTGTAGCCAAATGGCTGTCTGACATACTGGAGGAACTGGACTCTAGAAGGAAGGGTGGGCCACAGCCTCAGTTTCTATTGCTAACTGGTCAGCCATCCATCAGCTCTCTTGGTGGGAGGCAACCCTTGCTTTGAGCCTATGCATCAGCTCCATCTCAGCCATTATACTGTCTACACAAGCCCATTGCTCAAGCACTGAGATGTCCAATGATGTCAGAGGCTGGTTGACGCCCGTTGGCTCTATCATTCTGTCAACTTGGTTGTCCCTTCTGCAGTGGGTATTGGTCTTTGCTCAACATGAATGTGAGACACAGAGATGCTCTCCATTCATTCCCATTGGGTCGTCCACATGCCTCTTCCCCAGGACTCTTGTCTCCAGTCCTCCAGGATTCCCAGGTCCTAACCAATTGGCCAGGCCATGTACCACTGTGGATGAGACCAGGTGTATTCTCATTCCAGGCCATGTTTCTCTTCACACAAAGTGGATAACCAGGTGTACTGTCCAAAGTTCTGCCCACCCGAAGGTCTTTCTCTCAAATGCTTCTCTTTGGGACCACCTCTGAGTGGGGCTGTAGTCCATTTTTTATTGGCCCCTACTCACTTAGCTAATCCACCTGTTGTTGTTTGTGTCTGTTACTTCATTCACAGAGGTTTGGCTTTTTGTGAGCTTGGTAATAGTGAATGTGAGCTCACGGGTAGATCTTAATCTGTATGGTATCTAAAGACCTAAAGTGGATATTTTTCCTCCAAGGAATACATTCTTTGCTGTTATCCAGGAGTCTTGGCAAAATTGCGGTGTCTCGGCCCATCACCAGAGCTCTAGATTCATCTTTCTTACTTCTGTAGCCGGGCCCAGCTCCATGTTTCAAGGGCAGCACTACCCTTAGCATTTGCCCTCAGAGTTGCTTCCCTTTTTCTTTCTATTCTAGATCTAGACCATACTTTTGGTGTGGCCATCAATGTCTCTAGAGTGAGTCTTCTCTAAAGTCTAGTTGTTTTGCAGTGGACCAATCCCTCAAAGAACCCCAGTTGGTATAGTGGCAGAAGAAAGAGTTAATTTCAACTTCCAGAGCACATATATTTTTTAAGTTAATATTTATTTTTGAGAGAGAATGAGATAGAGTGCAAGCAGGAGAGGGGCAGAGAGAGGAGAGACTAAGACACAGAATCTGAAGCAGGTTCTAGGCTATCAGTTGTCAGCACAGAACCAGATGCATGGTTCGAACTCACGAGCTGTAAGAACGTGACCTGAGCTGAAGTCAGACACTTAACCAACTGAGCTACTCAGGTGCCCCCAGAGCATAATTCTGATTGTCATTGAAATAAGTGAGATTTCTTGATGAACAGAAATTCCAGAAGTTCAACATTGAAAGCATTCACTGATTTCTCCACCGTGTTGTCTTGATGTGATAATAGCTCACATTGTATGCGTTGTGTACATTTTCCTGTTGAATCCTCACCAGATTCTTATAAGGTAGTTTCCATTAAGGCCCCTGATTCTAGATGATGAAATGAAGACATGGAGAAGTTACGTAGCTGCCTAAACTAGAACATGAACCTGGGAATACTCAGTGATTCTGACTTCAAAGCCCAGGCCAGCCCACCACTACAGTAGCTTCCGCAGTGCTAAGGTATGAAAAAATGTATTGCAGAAGACAACAAAGCCAACTAGCCTTGACTAAAGTTGATATTATATGCAATGAATTTAAGCAGCCTGAATATTTGAACTGCTCTAGAAAGTTCCCTCTGGTCATTCCTTCATTGCTCCTAAACTTGCCCAGGAGCCTTATTTTAGTATTTGAATTCTGAGATCATTGTCAACAACAGACAGACAATTAATGTTAAGGGTCCACTTTCTTTTATCTTGTATTTTTACTACAGCCTATTTTGAAAACAGAACGACTTTGCTTTTAATCTGCACTTCAAAATTTAAAGATAGCTACAAGGAAAGAAACAATAAAAAGCCCGAGAGGAAGAAAACAAACAGTTTCACAAGGAATTACGTTAAGTGTGGGTAGTGCAACCCTCTGATAATGATGATGTGCCTTGTTCAAAAGAATAATTTCGAACATGACAGCTGCACCAGAGAAATGGCACACACAACTCTGCTGCTTTGTTCTGAAATAATCCAGAAAACAGTGCTGGGAAATGCTCTAATCTCTCTTTACTAGGTTGGTATATCAATTTTAATTGATGCCTTATGCCAAAAAATGTCTTTGGCAATGTTTTACCCTCATTCTATGCCAAGAAACCGCTCCTTGATGGATAACAATAAAAGGAGGTCATTTACAATATAAAGTTCAATATGAAAGGAAAGTTCATAGGAAATAAAATACATGTAGTATATTTGGCTGAAGGCGCAGAGTGTCAAGCTACAGGAAATCTTCTGTAGTGATTTTATAATGTCTGTGGTCTGAAATAAAATTGCTCACGGAGTGTCTACTCTAGGCACAACCTTCCACCTTCGGTCGCAAGAGGACACATGCATTTGCATTTCTTCTGTAGGACACTTTTGATTCCTTGCCTGGTATTTGCATTCTATGAATACAGCACTGTGAGCTTTCAACATGGTTTCATAAAACCAGTGGACAGCTGGGGGCCAGGTGGATAGAACGCCACAAACAGTCATTAGATGACCACGAATTAGTGACAGGAAGAAAGCGAAACAGCTACGAAGTCATCAGACTTAGACCCATGGCAATTACTTACAGCAGTTTATACCTACACAAACCAACCAACCAACAAAACACCTTTCCTATAAACTTTCATAATTTAAAGTGACACTGCTGGTGTTATAAGGCCCGCCCCTAGAAAGGTCAAAGGTGTTAGCCAGCCTCTCCTGATTGGGTGCCACAGGAGTTGTCCCTCCTTCCCTGGGCAATGTGCACCTTTTCATTGGCCAATGATACAGAGAAGCCGGCACCTTCCCCTTTAAGTACAGGGGAAGGCTGAATCAGACCTGCGTCCTTACATTGGCTTCATTTAGGTTAATTTATATTTGAGTTAGAAACCTGTTGCAGTGTCCAAAATGATGCAAAAAAGAGAAACTAAACAAAAAACCAATACAAATGAGAAATCACAGGAGGAATTAATTTTAAACATTCCCTTGAAATGTTATGAACTTAGTGAATCAAAAAGACATAGACCTAAAAACATGAAATGATAGTAGTTACAGAAATGTGCTCCCACTCTCCATGCTGGTGGCACCGATGTACGCATGCACTCACTGACACACACCCTCACACACTTACAGTCACATGAGAGTGAAATAAGGTACATATACAGAGATTTACATGTACATCTCAGCTCCCTAACCTGATGTTCTAGCCATCAAAAATGGGATACAAACAACTTGGAGGGAGGATTTTACTCTTGACTTGTGGTCCTTAAAGCAAAAGTGTTCTTAAATTTTACAGAAAATTGGCCATATAGGTAGTAGAGTGTTTTTATTTTTTTTTTTCCTTTTTCCATCTTCTTCTGTTTCTTCTTCAAGAAACCGTAACAAGCATGACTGAACAAAGAATAAACTTCAAAGTCTTGCTGTTTGGTAGGAAGTGCTTTCGAACAAAAATCATAAGCTTTTGTCAATGAGACCTTTGTGAGAACCGATGAACGCCTCTCCCCCACCTCTTGTCAAAGTCATTAAAACGAAAGATTTGTCTACCATACAAAAGAATCCCTCAGTCAGAGGGAGAGTCCTGTCCTAACAGACCTTCCCTTTGCCCCAAGCATGGTCCTGGCACCGAGTTGAAGAGTGATTTTGTAATATATCACAAATAAGGAAATGTGGGGCTGCACTTTTTCCCCCTCTTCTTTCTTTCTCTCTTTTATTTGTTTATTCATTTTAATCTGTACCATCCTGCCCTATCTTTGGGGGGAATTTCTAAGGCAAGAGATTGTAAGGCATGCATGACAGTTGGAAAATCAAAATCGTTTACATAAGGCAGCTGCATTTGTCCAGGCTGGTCCACTGTTCCTTTAGCTGTATTTCACAGGAGTGGAGAAGAAATCTGTTTTCTGGAATTGAGGAAGAGCATCTCCCAATCCTCTTCCCACCTTTCAGATCCCAGTTTGAATACTCCACCTGCACAGATCAGATTGGTCAGAAGAGGACCAGACTAGTAGCAGAAAACATTCTATTTTGCGGTAGACGGTAATGCTATTTTCGTTACTTCCAAAATCAGCCACTCTAGGGCTATATTTGAAGGTTTGAAGAAATAGTCCAGACCAGAAAGGTTTGGCATCAATCTCTTCATGAAAAGTATAGAAGGATAAGTGTAAGGAATTTTGGTTAAGTAGCTGTCATTTTAACTAAACTCATAACTTGATAAACATCTATATTGAGGACAATGAATTAATTTGAACCTAATCATTTCTGTTTTACTTGTCCTTATGATATTTCATCCCCGATCCATTTTCCTTCCATTATGGGTCATTTTGACTCTGCTGATGGAAAAAGAGGTTCTACATTTCACCCTTGACTTGTCAAAACAGAAGGAAATGATGTTTGGCAATTATCAGTCATTTTTTTTAAACCTAGATTTTCAGCAAATTATTATGCAAACGGTGAGCATAGAGCACAATTTCTATTTTGTGTGTGTGTGCTGTGGAATAAAGACAGTTTCTAAATGTAGGAGGTGGGGAAGGGTGATCTATGTTGAAGTGGGCACAACCACTTATGTTTGGAGTAACTGAAAGGTGAGAAGGAAACTTACAAGGTGTGATTTGACAATTGGCCCACCCCGGTGGGCTGAACTCTTATGAATGAGAGACCATCCCTTCCCCCCTCGCACCCACTCAGCTTTAGGCAAGCACAGACAATTCCATCTAAGTTACAGGCTTTTAATTTTCCAAATTATAATGATGTTGCCATCCAAAGAGACTTTCTTAAAGAACAAGTCATTGCTTTGTTTTCCGTCATTTCACATCAGGCTTGTTGCTATCAGGCTCTACTGAGAACATTTCATCAAATGGGAATTAACAAAAGAGGAAACTGGAGAAATTAAGAAACTGACCAATAGCACTTTGATTCACTGTGTAATACTAACACCAAACTACCATCCTGTGTACAAAGGAAATCCCAAACCTGTGTGTTTACTTTGCTTCTCTCCCATAATACCTTTGAAAGAGGACCAACAACATAGGAGCACTTCACAAAAGTCTTCCGACTTTGATACTCCCAGAGAAAGTCTTGTGAAGTATCTAGTCCTGCTTAGAGCAGCCTCGAAATGTCTCCATTTCTGGAAGTGGAAGGTGCACCACCATACAGTCTGACTGGAAAAGGGTGTCGTCCAGTGATATGAGTTCATCTTCTGTCAGTTGAAAGGATTAAAATGTTTCAGATTCTTAATTCTATTATTAGACCATATGCAGCCCAAGAACTAGGAGATTTATGATGCCTGGTTTTCTTAATCTCCTATGTTTAGTAAAATACTTAAAAATGCCAAGGCATTTAATCATTGTAAATTGACTTAAGCCTCAGAGTGTTCTTCTAAGAGGGCTTTAGTTCAAAAAGTCTACCTTAAGCACAAGTCTAGACTGAGTAACGTGTTTGGCTGAGAAAATCAAGTTCACGGTGTCAATCCTTACCTCTGACATTCAAAAGCTTCCTTATCTCCACCCAAAACTTTTCCAAATTTTACTGAGCAAGCAGTACATGCATTTAGGAAGCATGTTTAATCTATCTTTCTGTATTTATCTCTCTTTGAAATATAACTCAACCCCACCAGAATCTCTTAATCTGGTATTTTATTATTAAATGTCATTTAATAATACAGTATGAATGCTTCCAAAATGTTTTAGGGTTGCCTGAGTGCCTCAGTCGGTTAAGCGTCTGACCGACTTCAGCTCAGGTCATGATCTCGTGGTCTGTGAGTTCGAGTCCCACCTCGGGCTCTGTGCTGACAGCCTAGAGCCTGGAGCCTGCTTCAGATTCTCTGTCTGTCTGTCTCTCTCTCTCTCTGTGCCTCCCACTTAAGCTCCATCTCTCTCGGTCTCTCTAAAAGAAATAAATGTTAAAAAAAATTTTTTTTAATTAAAGTGAATTGTTTCCTCCTGCAAGAGACTGCCATTAGGTTTTGTAGATTACTTGTTCACAGGGATTTTTTTTTTCTTTAAACAGGAGTGGAAATACTGATATTTGCACATTCTGGCAACATGTTCAGCAGCAGTGACAACACAGAAAAATGGCTATGAATATGCGGCATTGAAAAGTATATGCTATAAAAAGTATAGCTTTTAGAGTGTGCGTTCCCAGGGTTTGAAGTTTGCTAAGATCGGTAAGCCCTCTGGGAAGCTTCTCAACCTGAATCTAGTTTCTCTTCCCTAAACCTCTTGTCGCTGTAAAAATCAGATGGTGCAGTAGATGTGAATCACTTAGCTCAACTTTTGGCTCAAAGTAAGCGCTTAATACCTCTAAATCCGTCTTCCTCTAAATTTCTAGAGACATTGCATTACCTTCTTGTTGCTGTTGTTGTTAAAGGCTAACCAAATGGTTCTTGATACCTCCGATTTCATGTTAGTGGATAAGACACCAAACAAATTCTTCACTTTCTCCTGAATCTACCCAAAAGAATTGAAATCGGGATCTTGGGATATCCACACTCCCATATTCATTGCAGCACTGTTCACAGTGGCCAAAGTGTAGAAACAACTTAAATGTCCATCAGTAGAAGAATGGATAAAGAAATATAGTACATACATTGCAATGGAATATTATTCAGCCTTAAAAAAAAAGGAAATCCTATAATACTTGACAAAATAAATGAAACTTGGACACTATATGGAGTGAAATCAGCCAGTCACAGAAAGGCAAATCCTGCCTGATTCCACTTATGGCAATCAATGGTGGTGGTCCCAGGGGGAGGGGAAATGAGTTGCTAACCTGTAGGTGTAAAAATTCAGTTATGCCAGATGAATAGGTTCTAGCGGCCAGGCTATGCCACATTGTGCCTATAAATAATGATACTGTGTTACAGTCTGTTAAAAGGTAGATCTCACGTTAGGTATTCTTACCACAACTTAAAAACAAAAAGAGAAATTTAGTGTGTGTTCTGATGGGGAAAAATAACAATTATTTTTTCTGAACAAATAACAGCTGTGTACTTAGCTCTACATGCAAACTTAAGTAAAAATAAAGAAACGTTTTAAAGGCTTTATTTCTTTAATTTCATATTCGTAAGAGATTAGGCACCACTTAATAAAATTCTCTTATTTTACACATGAAGTAATAGATGTCATGAGATGTTAGCGGTGAGTGATTTGATTATAAGAAGAGGGTCTTTCCTTTCTGCTGTCCCACCAGAAAGATCAGCAGGAAAAGGAAAGACATTTGCATAACAGGAGATCAAATTCAGCCTTCCCTACCTAGGAAGGGCAGCTGGAATGACCAAAGATCAGATATGTTTTCAGCCCGTTTTGGCACCTGTCCATTCTGAAATCGGTACAACTGAATACATAATGGATTCTGCATAACTGGCTCCTGTTCTGGCTATTTTTTTTTCCATCTGTAAGCAAGCAAAATATCGGAGACCTGGTATAAAACAAAAAGACTTTTAAGCAGGATCCAGGATTCAAACCTGAGTCCCCATCCAGTCTATTACTTTTAGAGGTAGACCGAGTAATGTTTCCTTTGCTCCATTTCCATGTTTACTAGGATACAACATTGTTACACTTGATTGCATCAGAAAATATGGGAAGAGTGCTAGAAATTGACCTTACCACATGATCTCACAAGGCTCTGCTCTGTCGCCAGGGAGTTTACCAGCCCAAACAAACTCTAGGAAAGAATGGGCTGCCACTAAGAACTGCAGAGAACTGAACCCGTTTCCAAATTGAGATGGGAAGGTTTTGATTATGTTTCAATGAATGTGTATATGAATATATATGAATACATCAACTGCAACATCATCCCGCCCCCTTTGTTTGTATTCCCCTGGAAAGTATTGGTTTCAGAAATACTTGGTAGAAGCAGAAGCATCTCCCACTTCACTCAGTGCCTTGGAGACATTTGGCAGGGAGGTGGGATTTGTCTTGGCACCCTCCTTCCTCTCTTGGTGCCTCTCCTTCCCTTTTCCCGTTTCATTCCTCACCCCATCAGGTTTTAATCTTGCTCTCATTTTTCAAGTACTTCCCTTTAGGTGTTTGTGATAATGGCTTAAAGCATTCTGACTCCCAGAAGCTCAAGTCCAGGAGTTTTAACATTTTACTCTGGAGCTAGGAACCCTGGAAGGCCTGCAGAAAAGAAGTTATTTGATGACATTGGGACAGAGGCATAGGGAGGAGCTTTTTGAGTAGGCATCCTAGGAAGGGTCTGGGTGCCCACGGATGGTCCAGAGGTGTATGGTCTGCCCATTCATCTTGGGCTCATATGATGGCATCTAAAATATCTGGGGGCCTGTGAATGAGAGCGCCCCCTAAAGGAAAGGAGAAGACATTAATAAGGCAGAAAAATGCTGAAAAGAGGAGAGTAGAAGGTTGAGGTAGCCTTGTTTAGAAAACACAACTGAAGTCCATGCTGTCTTTTTCACTGTTTCCTCCTTGGCCAGCCAGCCTGCCTGCCTCCCTTCCCTCCCTTTCCTTCCCCTCCCCTCCCCCCTTCCCCTCCCTTCCCATCCCCTCCCTTTCTAAATACCATAACCCTGACCCTTTTTCTCTATCGTAAGCCCTTGGTATAATTTTGAAGGAAACTTTCCCAGCTACAAATGATGTCCCCTTGAAGTAGATCATGATGCAAATGAAGTAGGTCAAGGCTGACCCTTTGTGTCTGTGCTTTAATGGCTCATAATTAGATCTCAGCTTGCAGCAGTCTACAAGCAGACCTCTGTGGCAGTTGCCATTCATCCTGTCTTGCCAGTTAAAATTTAATCTCACTTAGTCAAAAAGTATTATCTGACTACCTACTAAATGCCAGGCCCTATTCCAGGTGCTGGAGAAGTTCTTCGTCCCCATGAAAGTGGCAGACATAAGCAGTAGTGACAGTGATGGGAGACGTGCTGGTCATTTACTAGAGAGACTGGGTAGGTACCGACATCTTGCATGTTCAGCAGAAGTCCACTTGAGATGATATTTTAGCAGTGACATGAATGCCCAGAGGAAGTCAACCTTGTAAAATATTATAGGAACAGCTGGTTGAGTCCTCCTAAAAGAGCAAACAGCTTGATGTGTTTGAGGCACAGCCTGAAGGCCAGTGTGTTGCAAAGGAGAGACTGTTGCAAAATGAGACACGGACACAGTTCTGCAGAGCTTTGGGCTTCGGAAGAGATGAAGCACCTTTGATCTTAACTCTTGAGGGAAGCACTTCTAGAGCTTTGGGAAGAGGAGTACTCTAATTTGGTTTATATCTTGAACGCCACCCTGACTGTATTGAGCAGAAGCTCACTTGCATGGAAGCAAGAGGGAAAGAAAGATTGCATTTCAGACACTATTCCATATTCCGTATATTCCATATACAAGCTGATGGAGGCTTTGGCTTTGGTAGTGAAGATGGAGAAAAAATGAACAGGTTTTTGTGTTATGAAGGGAGAAGCTGAATTGGACCGGGGGTGTGGAAAAGACATAAATCAATGATAATTCCTATATATTTGGTTTCAGCAACAGGGTGGGTGGTGTTGTAGTTTATTCTAATAGGGAAAAAAATCTGTGAGAGAATAGTTTAAGGGAAAATACCAATAGTTTGATTGATGGACATTAAAATATAGATGGATATAACAGTCAAAAAAAAAAACAGTCAAAAAAAATATAGATGGATATCTATTGGGCATCAGTAGAGATATCAAGAAGGCAGCTGGAATCCTGTACAGAAATTAGGACTAGAGCTACTTTAGGAATCAATGTCAATTACACTAGTTTTAAAGTCAGAGAAGCAGATGATTCAACTCCCTGGAAAGTGCATAGATAGAATAGAGAATTTTTCTCATAGTTAGGGGTCTGACAGAAGAGAAAGAAGCAATGCAGGAGACTCCAAGGTGGTCAATAGGGTGAAATTCAGAGAATGTGATATTCTCAGAGTCAAGCAAAGAAAGCACCACATACAGAAGAATAGTTCTTGAATGCAACTGAAGTATTCAGTGAAATAAGAAAAAACTGATCACTAGATTTGGTGGCATGAGGGTCATTCATGATCTTGAAAAGAGTAGTTTCAGTGGAATAATGGGAAGTTAGCTGTGGTAATAAGGTAAAGAGAAGAAGGATCCCAAGTCACTACATAATCATAGTTTGAAATAATAATGACCTAATCAACAATTTAGTTTATATGACCACTGGCCTTAAGGTCGCTTCCTGTTGACAATCCATGATCTGTGGAATTCATAGCAAATGAAGCTTATAGTCTGACTTGATGCAAATCAAGTAATATTTCCATCTGTGAAAACTGTGGATATTAAGAGCTGCTGTGAGGTCTGCAAATATAATTTCTCACCTGCAGTAATAAAGAGAGCATTTTCCTTGCCTTCCTCCACCCATCCCTCCTTCAAATTAAATCTCCAACAAAGTTCAGGCCATTTTGTCTTCTTGGCTTCCCAGATCATGCCTTTTCTATAAATTGAAGGTTTGTGGCAACTCTACATGGAGCCTATTTATCAAAGTCACTTTCCCAACAGCATTTGCTCACTTTGTGCCCCTGTGTCATACTTTCGTAATTCTTGCAATATTTCAAAAAAAGTTTTTATTGTCATATTTGTTATGGTGATCTGTGATCAGTGATAACAACTCACTAAAAACTCAGATGATGGCTAGATTTTTTTTACAATAATGTATTTTAGAATTAAGGCATATATATTGTTGGGGCCCCTGGGTGGCTCAGTCAGTTAAGCATCCAACTTTGGCTCAGGTCATCATCTTGTGGTCCATGAGTTCAAGACCCATGTCAGGCTCTGTGTTGACAGCTCAGAGCCTGGAACCTGTTTTGCATTCTGTGTTGCCCCTCTCTCTCTGCCCCTCCCCTGCTCATGCTCTCTCTCTCTCTCTCTCAAAACTAAAGATTAAAATTTTTTTTTGAAAAGGTATATACACTGGTTTTTAGACATAATTCTTCCACACAGTTTCTAGGCTGCAGTAAACATAACGTTAATATGCACCAGGAAGCCAAAAAAATTCATTTGACTTGCTTTATCATGATGCTCACATTATTGCAATGGTCTGGAACCCAGACTGCAATACCTCGAGGTATGCCTATCACTATCTTAGAAAAAATTCAGTCTACTGAGAAACAAAATTCACTCTGCATTAGCCTGGCAGAGATGGAACTTTAAGTTCTGAGGAAATGTAGAAAAGAAAAGACAGGACTCTAAATAGAAAGTCCTGCATTTTAATAAGCTACATGTATAAATGGAAGCATTTTTATGACTTGGCCATCAGAGGGACAAATATATTAAAGGGATAAGTGCATGAGTGCCGCCATCAGGATCTCCAATGAAGAAAGAAGGCAGTGATGGAGAGAAGAGAGAAATTTTGGTTTGTCTTAATCCAGTTTTCCTCTTAAAACTGATTAGCCATAAACAACAACAGAAGAGGTCTTCATGTTCCTTGAATTCCGAAATTTCTAAACCTTCTAAGGGAGACGCTAGAGACTGCAAGAATACCTCCATTTCTGGTGTTAAGTGTATTACAGAACAGAATGGCTGGATTTCAATTAATAATTACAAGCCTCTTTCATTAATTGTTCATTCTAATTGTTGTTTTAAACTTCTTTGAGTCTCTTGTTACAAAAACATGCAGAACATGTAACATTATGGCTCAAATTAGGAGTGATGATTCTTACATAATTTTTATTACATATCTTTAAATATTTTGTAAGTATTTGGAAGTATAATTTTCCTTAAAATTCCCAAAGCCATAACCCAATAGTTGGCCAATGAAACATTTTATGAAATAATTTGGTTCCACCCTCATCCTTTCTCACCATCCATCTGGTCTGGAAAATGGAGCATTTTAATGATCGAGTTAATGGTAAAGTGACGCCCATTGGTTTCTTCCAATGTCAGATAGAAGCCCTAGACATCTATGGCGCTTTGTTATATCCTGCACTTAAACATTGCTTTTCGTAGAAAGTGCTCATGAGAAATAGAAGTCACTTTAAGAATGGAACATGACGTGAATCATCAAAAGGAACTCTTTGGGTATCCCTAGCTCTCCAGAAACGAGATTATCTTCTTTACCTTTTAATTATCTCAATTTTTCTTTCTTTTTTATTGCTGCAAGTCACTTGATTCATTAACCATTCATGAATGCTTTTACATTTTCTGTAAATAGTAGTTTTAGAAAAGTACTTTCTAACAGAAGAGACATTACTCATTTTCTCAGGGGAAAAATAACTACTCATTAAGCCATGACATCAAATCTGGGCTATCAGTGGGATTATTAAAAGCCATATGATGCTTCTTGAGGACTCTTATTTCTATTATTACTGCAATTATTTTTTATTCACAACTGAACTATAATAGCAAAATATGTTTGGAATCCTCCATGACAGAAAAAAAAGATAAAATCTTGGTAACAACAGTTTTAATAGTTTGGGCAGTGTATTAGAGCTTAATCTCATGAGTAACCAGGCAGGACATACAAAAATCCTCTGTTCATCAGAAAAATAAAATGGCCAGTTATTTTATTAGCAAAGTGGATTAGAGTTTGGGACATGCGAACTATGGCAAAACCATAGGCAAGTCTAACAAAGGAGCGGAAATTATTTTACGGAGAAGAGGAGGATGTTGGGAGAGGTCATTTTGAACAAAAGTCCATTCGAGGAAAGCGAGAGTTCTGAGTGATGACAGTTTCTCATTGGCTGAATTGCCAGGGTGACCCGTTTCTTGTCCGAGATCTGATACACCTCTTTTCTGTTGAGGAGTCTTCTGTTGGGCTCTGTAATCGATTATTTTTCCTATGTTTGATGTCACGTGGTGGGCTCCCCTCTCTAGCCTTCAGGCTCCACTTTGGTGAAGTTTTCATTTACTAATTTTCACACACTTCTGTCAGTCGAGGACTATGTTCCCAAATGTATGTGTTATTAAGATGCTAAAAAGAGGCTTTCGTTATCTTTCTGAATTTGAGTTATTAGGATGGTCTTGGTAAAATGTGGGGAAATGCCCTTATAAGTAAGTTTTTCAGCCTAGGGACATCAATGATCCAAAAGAAAGATACAGATAGCTTTTTAGGACCACTATGGTGGAAGTCTCCTGAATACTTCTGTTTGTAACATTTAATATTTGCCTTATCAAAGTATTATCTGAATTTCCTTCTGAGAGGAGTATTTACCTTCTTTTTACCCTTTTTTTATTTAAAAAATTTTTTTATGTTTTATTTATTTTTGATACAGAGAGAGACAGAGTATGAGAGGGGGAGGGTCAGAGAGAGAGGGAGACACAGAACGGGAAGCAGGCTCCAGGCTCTGAGCTAGTTGTCAGCACAGAGCCTGACGTGGGGCTCGAACCCACGAACATGAGATCTGACCTGAGCCGAAGCCGGAGGCTTAACCGACTGAGCCACCCAGGCGCCCCAACCTTCTTTTTACCCTTTAATTGGTGCTTGAAGTTTCTTATGTATTTGGTAGTAGGATATACTCAAAACAAAGGAAAAATGAAATCCTACATTTACGGAAATGTGTTAAACAGCACTGTCACATGTTTGTGAGACTTGTACTATCCCTTCACTTACTTCTACATGTCCTAAAATACCTCCCTGTCTCCTTGGGACTAGGCTCAGCCTATAAACACCAGTGGGCTTGCTCGGATACAGCTTACCTCTTAACACCCACCATATGTGTTCAGTTGATACCATCAGAATTATTCCTGCTCTAACCCCTGCCGGGGTAGAACTCTGTCCTGAATGGCTGCCTAGCTCTTACTCCGCCTTTCTCCCAGGAGCTATTTTCTGTATACATGTTTCCAGAAAGTACCTCAGGGTTCTTGGTTTTGTCCAGAAAGCTACTTCCTAGAGCCACGATCCTCCCTATCACAGAACTAAATATAAGTAATGCCGTTCGCCAGAGGGCAGACACACATGCAAACAATCACGAATCAATTACAGAGCTCCTGCTCACAGGGCTGGGGTGCAGCTTGGGGAGCTTTCTTGAACACTTCCCTCTGGCAGCCACCGGGTATCAATTAGACTTGGTATGTGGGAGGAAACATAGTTTCCATCCAGGTTTAAAGACGGTCCTACTCTGCCCCACCCCCAGATTCCTGCTCTTGTCCTGGCAAGGCCTAAATGACACCCAAGATTGCAGCTTCCATGATTTTCAACTGCCAGCGACTCCTATAGGGAACAAGCCATTAATATCCTCCCAATCCTGGACCTTCCCACTCCAACGGTCCTTTCCTTTACCGTCACACCACTGAGGGTGTTATGCCCAGATTTTAATATCGCCCCCAAAAAACCAGAGACCGCCAGGGAGGCCGAAGCACACATGCAAAAGCAAAGGGCTTTATTACGGGTTTATTATGGGTTTAGGCTCGCCGGGGCCTAAACTCGGGCTCACAGACTTTACTGGTGTGGTGGATCAGTGCTGAGAGCCCCGAACGAAGGTGGGGCAGGGCTTTTATGAGTTTGGGAAGGGGGAGTTACAGGAGATTGTGACATAGGTACAGTGATCCAATTATTATTATACAATATTATTGACAGCAGGTTTATCCAATTACAACATTTAGAGTGTTAACCAATCACAGAGTAGGCCCAGGACCCAGGACCCTCACATAGGGTGTAACTAGCCTTAGGCAATAACTGATCTAGGCCTGCCCTTAGGAATGTTAAGGGTATTACAAGGGTGGTCCCTCATGCCTTGGGCAATGTGTAACCGCCTAATAGTTCTGGAGAGACTGACCTTTAGACCTAGTTTAGAGGGGAAACTTAAAGCCTGTCGTGGCGTCTGCTAGGTTCAGACTCGTGTTCTTATAAGGGCTTTTGTAGAAGTTATGCAGAAGCCCCTTCTGGCGCATAGTACTTAGATGGCTAATTGGTCACTACTTAAACACTTCCAGAAATCCAATTCAGATTTCGTTTTTGCTTACTCAGATTCCTAGCCATCTACCGAGTTGTATGGTGAGGGCCAGGAGGAGGAGGTGGCTTGGTAATCACTCTGGTCCCCAGAGATGCCCGGGACCTGGGTGTGAGGTAAAATGTTATTCCCAAGCCCAAGAGCTAACCTCTTCTGCCTTGGGTCCTCCCGTCCTGCACCAGCGGAGCAGGCTGGAGGTGGCAGACGCCTAGCTTGTCAAGCATGGAATCTTGCTGTATCAGTCCCAGGAGGTGCCTGCATCCAGGCCACAACAGAAATAAGTAATATTTGGGGTCCGTTGTGAGGACACCCTACAATGTGTCCCTTACAAGCTTTTCCATGATCCTGTGGCCTGTTGGAATCTTGATGTCATTTCTTATTTATGAGTTCATTATACACTAGAAAAAGGTGAAGTATCATGATTGATGACATAACCTCTGCAGCCAAAGAACCCGAGCTCTTAGCCCAGATCCACACGTATTAGCTGTGTGACTTCGGGCAAGTTACTCAACCTCTCTATGCCTTACTTTCCTCTTCAATTATTATATCAAAAGGGTTTTGTGGTTAGTAGATGCAATATCAATGCAAATTAATTAGTAAATGGAAAATATTCATGCAAAAAAAGTGCAAACAACATAGGTAAGTGCTAAATGCCTGGAAGAATTCTTCACACTAATTAGCTATGTATCCCACAATTTAACTCCTTTAAAATTTAATAAATGTGCCTCCTCTGAAAGTTGTTTATTGTTTTCGTTAAGAAAAAAAAGGATTACAAACGTCCTATGGGACAGGATTTGCAGGATATTTTTGATGGACACTCCTTAGAAATTGCAACTCATTCCAGATATAAACATTATTAATGTTATTAATAATAACATTATTCTGTATAGATTGTCCACCTTATTTTTTTTTAACTTGTTTTTTTTTAATGTTTTCTTTATTTTTGATACACAGAGAGACAGAGCATGAGAGGGGGAGTAGCAGAGAGAGAAGGAGACACAGAACCGGAAACAGGCTCCAGGCTCTGAGCTAGCTGTCAGCACAGAGCCCGATGGGGGGCTCGAACCCACGAACGTGAGATCTGACCTGAGCCGAAGCCAGAGGCTTAACTGACTGAGCCACCCAGGTGCTCCGATTCTCCACCTTATTAACTCTTACAACACGAACAACTCCCAGTTGTTTTGTTGATTAAAATTACTCTGCATCTAATTCACTTGATCTACATTTTTATTTCATTAAAACATAAATGATATTTATCAGTCCAGTTTATTGTTTAGGACTCCTGTGAACTTCTAGTGCTGATCACACATTTTCTGTGTATAAACTGTTCCACAATGTATTCTAGAACTTTTCAAAGGGGAGGCATTCTGATTCTACTAGTATGCACATATTCAAAATTGTCCATTGTCTCTTTCTGAGGTCAAGGCCAATTTTGTTTATGTCTCTTGTTTTTCATAACCTAAGGATTTCTGACAGTTGCCTTAAGTTCATTTCTTTGTATATTGTAGTTTATCTTGTTCCAGATATTCTAGAAATCATTTGGGCAAAGGGTTATTTAATTTCTGTTTTCTGACTTGAATATATGTTAATACATTCAAATATATGAAAATTGCCTCCATTTGAGAACCACTGATGTCCATGATTTTTGTACATGTACAGAAAATTTCTGGAAAAATACAGAAGACACTAAGTGATTGCATTTCTGGATAACGAATAACTTTAATACTATCTGGAGACTTCACCCCATGTATGTATAATTTTAATGCAACCATAACCAAATGGGTAATATATATTCTCAGGTCATTCTGGTCTTTGAATACCTTTCACAGTGTTGTAAAAATTTCTAGTTGTCTTTGATTATATCTCACTTTTCCTACTTTTTAATACCCCACCCCTTTTTTAATCTTGCAAGAGAACACTCAAGGCTGCTGCATTGATTTCTTTGGTTTCCATGTCACCCGCCATTATCCAGATTAGTTACTGCATGATGAGGATTTCTTCCTTTGTCTGGAACTCTCCGGGACTCTCTTTCTCTGTGTGTGTGTGTCTTTCTAGTTATTCCTCATTACTGGATCCTAAGTCTGGGATTATCCCCATATATATATTCATAAAGCTTTTGCAATGGACTTTTCTGAAGTTCGCATTACTTATTCAGACAGGGATTCATGCAGCTCTAGACCCTGTAAGGTTTAACCAAAATGCCATTTCACTGGCACAGGGAACTTCCTTCCAGCTGGCGGCAGTCAGAAAATAGCAGTTTCTACTTAGAACAGAGCCTGGCAGCTGGGGAATCCCAGAGTAGCAATCCTCATTTCTAAAAATGGTTCTGATATTCCATTTAAAACATACAGTATATTTTTTTATTTAGAAAATATTTATTTAGCTGTCAGAAGCACTTCAGCTAATCACTACTCTTTGAAAAGGCTGGAATCTGGTTACACCCTCAGACATCATCAGAGCTCCGGGTTTTCATAAGCAGAGTATAATGAACTATAATTGAAGAACCCTTGGTAGTTTCCCCCTGTGGAATTTTCTTGTCACCTACTGTATACACAACACAAATATCTAAATCCTTTGCATCTTCTAAGATCCTATGCCTGCCGTGTCTGCACTCCCTTATCTTGCATGGTAAAGAGAGGCACGCCTTCAGTAAGGGGAAGTAGAGAAGATCAAGGGGAGTCAGTGACTCAGTTTAATCTCCTCATGTACCCAGACTGTGAGATTTCAGCACTGCAGAGTCAGACATCTCTTAATGGAGGAAATTAGAAAGCCAAGATAAGATAAGTAGGGGGAGGTGGTAACTGATTAGCTGTAAGGGCCTTCGGAACAGACTGACCATGAGAAAAATCAATGGACTTTTTTTTTTTTTTCTGTTTCTAAAGCAAGTGGTATCCAAGAGGGTTCAGAATCAAAGCTGAATCAATAGTCTAGGAAGAGAAATCTAGGTTAAGGGGATCCATAATTGACGAGGCAGGGTCAAAATATGACTTAGCTAATCCTTCTTTCTGTTCCTCTCTGCTTTCCTTTTTCCTCTCTCAGGTGTCAATTTCATTTTGGAAGTTATGTCTTCCAGAATATCTGTATTGAATGGTTCTACTTGGTATGCATATACACACATATGGTAACATGCAGAAATATACATTACCTTTTATATTATATGCACACACACACGTATGTTTTCTCATCACTTTGGCTCTTGTGTACCTGGTGTTTCTCATTCACGTGTGTGTTTTGAGCACTGAATCCTCTTTCTTTTCTGCACTTCTGCCATTCAGTGTTCCTTAACCTGTTTTCTTCATTCTCCCCTACAAGCGTCTGTTCTGCCACGACATGTGTCCACAGATGCTTGCTTATGATGCCACAGTCACTGCAGGATTCTGCAAATGTGGCATATGCTTGCAACATATGATGACCTCCTAAAATTTCTGAATAGCCTTTGGCAAGTAATAATAAAGATGAAAATCTTAGTGCTGTGCAGGCATGGAATCCTACGGGACAAATCATTCAGTGTCCTTCTCCATGAGCGTCTTCAGTGTATTCCCTCAGACTCAGCACCTACCACACACAGGAAGATTTCCTCAAACCTCATACCTAGATTGGAACAAGAAGGAGCAGTTTACTCACTTTCGTGTGATAGCATGGACCTAGAATGTAAATTTGGCTTTCATGGACATGAAGAATTCTAAGATTTAGGTCTAGTAAGGACTAACTTTACGGCTCCTCTATTCTAATCCTTGCATTTAAGGTCAGTCGGATTATCATTTGGTCTGTGGCCACGAATTTGCTGAATAATGTTGTCATCATTATTTTGTAATTCCCTGAAAGAAAAAGTGAACTTGCCTACCTCAGCAGAGAAATTTATATTATTTACATTTGTCGTTGCTGAAGATTTGCAAGCATATCATGGGCCAGCCTAGGTAGAAGCTTCTGAAGAAAGGGCTCTTTGACGTTTGCAAATGTTGTTTTGTGAGACTCCATTATGCTCAGGCTGAGCTGGTTTTTTTTTTTTTTTAATGTTTTATTTATTTTTGATACAGAGAGAGACAGAGCATGAGAGGGGGAGGGGCAGAGAGAGAAGGAGACACAGAATCCGAAGCAGGCTCCAGGCTCTGAGCTGGCTGTCAGCACAGAGCCTGACGCGGGGCTCGAGCCCACAAACGTGAGATCTGACCTGAGCCGAAGTCGGAGGCTTAACCGACCGAGCCACCCAGGTGCCTCTGAGCTGGTTTTAAACTGGTCACTACGGAAGAGATGCCGTCGGGATCCGTTCTCAACTCACTGCTTCTCAGAGGAAGACTGATCTGCCCTGAAAGTGGTTGTTTTCTTCTTGTAGGTTCCCGAGAAATACTGAGTGAGCTGACTGAAGCTGCTGGTCATGAAATGAGTGACCCGCATAGTTTATCTAGTTTATTTTGCCTGTATTGGCTACTTTGGAGTATTATATAACTTTCTGGTAATCTGGAAAAGTGACACAAAGAGAGATGTTGGCTCGCCAATCTTAATATTTGTTCAAAACAGTGAGTCATACAAACTGGGATTTCCTCTTTGGGCTGCTTGTTACTGGCATATTGTCCGAGTCTCATTATAACTGGATGCAATAATCCTGGTGTAGAATGTGTAAGAATGTTTTGTTCGGGTTAATGGGGCATCTCTATTTGTCGCGATATTCCTGTTGGAGAGGTAGTTTACTTTGGTTGCATTTAGATAAAGAAGTAGTCTCGGCAACGGTTACCTGGTCAGGGTGCTTGTGTGGCTGTCTCATCCCTCCCCATGATATGTGTCCACATACTGGCTCGTCTGCAGTTCTTCTAAGAAGCAGTTATTCGTCTGCCTTTCCCATGACCATCTAAGTCAGAAGGAAGTTCCAGGTGACCTTCGATTAGAAAAGGCTTAGGTGCTGACAGATTTGAACCTAAAAGAATCTACCATGTGAGAAAGCAAAAAATTAATAATTTTCTTTCCTATAGGCAAGATATGTATTCTGTTTCTTTGGGCCTAATCTTTTATTCCAAGGGTTTCTTCAGGGCTTAATCTTTCATTCCAAGGGTTTCTTCAGGTTCTAGAGATAATAATGTGCTATATTATAATGCTACCTACTTAAATTGTTTATGACTATTGATAACTGACCTGAACTCAAGTCCGGGCTTTGCAATGTACTGATGTATCCAGTTGGACAACTCTTCTCATGTGCACATTGAGGATAAGAAAAAAAACCTGTGTCATATGAGAATCGCATGTGACATTATAGGTAAGGCACCTAAGTAGAGGATCTGACACAAAGAAAATAAACCACGCCCACTTGTAATTACTACTGTGTAATTAAAAGTCAGTGTGCCATTGTGGGAAATAGTATGGCAGCTCTTCAAAATCAAACAATAAGTGTAGAATTACCATATGAGCTAGCAATTCCTCGTTAAATACCAAATAGAACTGGTAACAGAGACTCAGACAGATAGTTGTGCACCCGCATTCATAGTGGTTTTACTAACAGGAGCCAAAAAGTGGAAATGGCCCAAATGTCCATTAGCAGATGAGTCGATAAACAAAATGCAGTTTATTCATATGGTGTAATATTACTCAGCCTTACAGAGGAATGGGATTCTGACACATGCTACAACCTGAATGAACCTTGAAGGCATTATGCTAAGTGAAATAAGCCAGGCATAAAAGGACAAATATTACAGGATTCCACTTACATGAGGTACCCAGAGTCAAATTCATAGAAACAGAAAGCAGAATGGTGATTAGCAGGAGCTGGAGGGAAGGGAAATGAAGAGTTAGTGTTTAGTGTGTACAGAGTTTCTGTTTAGGAGGATGAAAGGGTTCCAGAGAGGGATGGTGGACATGACAGCACACCAGTGAATGTGCTCAATGCCACAGAGCCGTCCACTTAAAACTGGATAAGGAGTACATTTTGTGTGATACATATTTTATGACAATAAAAATAAAAATTTATAAATTGTCATAGTCCTAGTCATTTATAACTAAAAAAACTTGTTCTTCTGGCATAAGTGATGTCCTTATATATCTCATACTCTTCATAGTGATTTTGATGATTTCTTCCTTGTAGAGCTGTAGAAATGTAATGTTGATGGAGACAGTGTATGAAGACAGTCGGTGAAGGTCATTTGCTAATGGTGGAATCAGATAATGTAATTTAGAGAGATGTCTTTGAAAGAGTGATATTTTAGCAGACTAAAAGAAATGAGAGTTCATATTTGCAAATATCTAGAGGAAGAAGATTCTAGAGTCAGGTAAGGAACAGCAAAGAGAAAGTCCTTGAGGAAAGAATAAGCATGATAATGTTGGGACAACAGAGAAAAGACCAGTGTTTCTGGAATAGTTAGCAACGGGGAATGGGTGGGGAGGGGTTGGGAGTGTTCAACAGAGGCCAGACTGGGTAGAACCTTGAAGCCTATGAGATAGATCTTACTTGGATTTTATTCTAAATGCAATGGAAGGAATTTAGATCTTATTCTGAATACAGTGGAGGGCATCAGAGGGAATTACAGAAGAGAAATAGGGCCTGGTTTATGTATTTAGTAGACCACATCAGTAGGTTTTTGGACAAGCGTGATTGGTAACGAAGTCAAATGCCTTTAGATGTTATTCCCACAGTCTCTTAAAACGCATTCAGTAGGAATCACCTTGCCCTGGTCCTGGATGAAAATTCTGGCAGACCTACAACATTTCTGTTCACTCTTTCATAATACACTACTCTGTAATGCCTTTAAATTGCAAACAGAGCCTCCAGTTCAGGAGAGCATCCAGCCCTGTGTAACAATCCAAATCCTGAATTTGATTTAGTGTTTATCTCTCTCCTCTCTCCCAGTCAGGCTGGCACTCTAGGGGAAACATGCCTGCATTGGAAACAGGGGATAGCGGACTTCTCTTCTTGCCCACCACAGCCTTCCACACGGCTCTTGCAGGTGGAGGAGACGGAGCTGGGTGGCTCAGTGTTCCCTGGGCTCAACACATGATTAAAATAGAAGCGTCCTCTCCTGAGGTACTGTGGTGGGCCCATGTTTCCTGTGTTTCCTTTGGCCCAGTATGTAAATCTCTATTCTTCTTGACCACAAAACATTCTTGCTGGGCTGCTCAGCATCCGGAAGTACATATCCAGACCCTTCTTGATGGAAGATCCTTGTCCTCCTGGCAGCTAAGACATCCCTATACCCAGCATCTTCCTAAATCTTCTTCCCTTGCTCAGAAGGAGTGAGAGAGATTCAAGGTAATTCGAAGAAGTTATTGAGGGTTTCTTTTGAAACACATGTGAGGATTTGCCTGACACTTTGGGATCTGATATTGGAGTTTCAGCAAAACTGGGGCAAAGAAAGTCCATTTCTTATATCCTATCCCATGACTCCAGCCACTGTGTGAAGAATGGGCTGGAATAAGAGAGGAAGGAATGAGAACAGGTGGGCGACAGGCACAGTCCAGGTGACACAATGGATGCTTGGAAGAAATGTATTGATGAGCAGAAGGATTTAGGATGTTTTGAAGACACAGCTGCAAGAACTTATAATTGATTTGGCTATTGGGGATAGAGAGCAATTAAGGTAGACTTTGGACTTTAGGCCCAAGCCAGTGAACAGAAAGAAGTGTCATCCTCTGAGAGGTATGAGACCGCAGAATATTGCATCCAGGGTGTGGATGGGGGTGGGTGAAAAGGAAGATTTATGAATGAATTATTCTGTTCTGTGTATTTTAAGTTTTAGAGTTGGATTTATGAGTCTGGAGTTCAAAGAGGGTTCAGGACTTGGAGCCATATATTTTGAACTCATCAACAGATAGAAGTATTTAAGTCCTTGGGATTGGATGAGATTACTTAGGGAAAAAAAGCGTATGTAGTGAAGAGTAGACACTCTATAGCTAAGCCGTTGGATACAGAATGAGGTGTGTTCGGTGGAATGAATGGAGTTACAGGAAAGTGCGGTGTGTGTGGAGGCTGCCCTGAGTCTAGCAAGAAGAAGCCAGATGATTGGTTTCTGAATTTGGCAAGAAGAAACTGTTGGTGATCTTGAAAAGAGTAGTTAGTTTCCTTGGAGTGGTAGAAGCAAAACTGTGATGCGAGTGGCCTGAAGAGATTAAGAAAAAGGGAGGGAGAGAGGGAAGGGGGCATAGGTAGGGGTAGGAAGATGGGGGAGTGGGGAGGAGGAGGGACAAGGAGAGACCACAGTGTGCACTGAGTAGGTTGTAAGTTTACATGTTCTTTTTCTCTATTTTTAGAGATAAATCTATTAGATAAAAAAAGTAAAAATGAAACAATGCCATGATCTGTTAGACTTTTTGCTGCTGGGTGTGAAGAATGGAGTTCCACTACAGTATGGGTACTTTTGGCATTCTTAGTGAAAACAAACAAACATTGTGCAGAAAAAAACTTCGCAAAATGATTACGAGTCTTCACTGAAGCAGATCTTCTTTGTTTAAAAAAATTTTTTTTAAACGTTTATTCTTGAGAGAGAGAGAGAGAGAGAGCATGAGCAGGGGAGGGGCAGAAAGAGAGGGAGACACAGAATCTGAAGCAGGCTCCAGGCTCTGAGCTGTCAGCTCGTAGCCTGATATGGGGCTCGAACTCAACACTGTGAGATCAGGACCTGAGCTGAAGTCACATGCTTAACCCGCTGAACCACCCAGACCCCCCTATTTGTTTGTTTTTAAATAACAATCAGTAGTGCTATACACCTTAAATTAAAATAGTGAAAATCCAAAACACTTACGACACCAAATACTGATGAGGATGTAGAAAAATGTGCAGCTCTCATTCACTGCTGGTGGGAATGCAAAATGGTACAGCTTCTTGGGAAGATAGTCGGTGGTTTCTTACAAAACTAAACATAGTCTTACCATATGACCCAACAACTGTACTCTGATATTTACCCAAATGAGTTGAAAACATGTCCATACAAAAACCTGCACATGAATACTTATAGCAACCTTATGCATAATTTCCAAAACTGGGAAGCAAACAAGATATCCTTCAGTAGACAGAACATCCAGACAATGGAATATTATTCAATGCTAAAAATAAACAAGCTATCAAGTCATGAAAAGACATCTTGGAAACATAAGTCCATATCACTAAGTGGAAGAAGGCAGTCTGAAAAGACTATATACTCTCTGATTGTAACTATATAGCATTCTGCAAAAACGTGGAACTATGGAGACAGGAAAAGAAGAACAAGGGTTGCCAGGGGTTAGAGGGAGGGGGGGACGGATAGCTAGGGCACGGAGGATCGTTCGCGTAGCGAGACGAATCTATATGATACGATAATGGTGGATACATGTCATTATACATTTGTCAAAACCCATAGAATTTACAAGACCAACAGTGAACCCTAATGTAAACTATGGAGTCTGGGCGACAGCGATGTCAGTGTCAGTTTCGTGATATAACAAATGTATCAGTGTCCTAGGGGACGTTGATAGTGAAGAGGGTACCTTTTAGAGGCAGAGGGAGTATATGAAAACTCTATACTTTCCATTTTGTTGTGGACCTAAAACTGCTTAAAAAAATTCTTGGGGCACCTGGGTAGCTCTGTTGGTCGAGTGTCCAACTCTTGGTTTTGGCTCAGGTCATCTCATGGCTTTATGGGTTTGAGCTCTGCATTGGGCTCTGCACTGGGAGCCTGCTTTGGATTCTCTCTCTCTCTCTGTCTCTCTCGCTCTCGCTCTCTGCCCCTCCCCCACTTGCGCTGTGTCTATCTCAAAATAAATAAATAAACTTTAAAAAAGAAATTATTTCTATTAAAAATAATTAGTAGTATTTAAATAGTAAGTGTTTTTTAGCAGAGATTCAGATTCCTGAAATTCATTCCATTCATTTTGGTATTGCCAAATTTTACAGGTGAAAGGGCCATGCACAGTTCCAACAATTTCATTAAAATGATTCATTTCTTTTTACTTAAATGTAGTGACTTGAACATTCATCAAACCCTAGTGCAGAAAAGCTTTTCCTTTTTAACCAACTTTGTCAATCATGCAACCCTGACACATAATCAGAATTGTCACAATCGATTACTTAGAGATGGACTATTTGCAGTCATTATAAATGATGGTGTAGAATCTTTTGAAATAGGGAAAGTAACATTAAATGAAAGCATACAGAAAATAAAGGAATGATTGTTACTGTAAAGATGCACAAAAGTGGACAATGGTTTGCAAAAAAAAAAAAAAAATACAAGTCATTTTCCGCCTTCTGTATTCCAAAACAATTAACCGTGTTATATAGATTTTTCATAGCAGATTTTTTTCCCCAATAGAATGACTTATTTTGTTGCACGTAGTTGATGTTGTTTTCATTGGAAAGTACTTTTAGTTATTTTTGGGTTAAAAAAGAGCCCATTGCTATGAAAAATTTGAAATAGCTGTAAGTTTCCTCAGCACACTTGACTCTGTTCCTCACGTGGCATCATTGCTGTTCCCTCTACCATCTGCTCTAACATATCCTAACTGATCCTGCTTATTTCTACAAAACAGAAAAACCATGATGTACATTTTGTGCTCTGTGGTTCAAAGACTGGGTTGCGCATCGCGCCCAAGTATTAGAGCCTATTACTGTGTGGTGCATTTCCCTCTGGAGCCCAGTTTATATCCACAGTGCTTTGGGGAAACCCATTACTGAAGGGAGAAAGAAAAGGGCAATGCAGGTGAAATTTTAAGTCCTTAGGTGTCAGTCACACCTCGCTAGTCCTTGTCCCATCCCCCTCTCTCAGAATTACGTGTTCTGTTTCCCCCATTTTCTCCACTCCAGCTTTGCTGATGTGCTTTGCTCTCCTCAAACATTTCTTCTCCTTGTTTCTTCTCGTTTCTTCCAGCTGCCTGGAAGACACCCCTGCCAGCCACTGTGTGGACTAACACTTATTCAGTCTTCAGGCGAAAACCAAACCGCTAAGGTCGCTTTCCCAGACCCCACTGCAGTTAATGATAACGTTTCATGTCTGTTTTAAGACTGGAGTTCCTTAGTCTGCTGGCTGGCATCGTGCTGTTTTGTGTGGCGGCGCCGCATTCCCGGTGCCCTGCTCAGTGCCTGGTCCTTGGTAGGCGCTCACACACGTATCTCATGTAAACAGTTAGCACTAAGTGCTCAGGAATGAAGTGATCTGCTCACCATCGTTTCCCATTACTAAATGCACAGGATTCTTGTAGCTCTGCTCCATCACACGTGCATTGAAAATTAGTTTTCTTAACATTGGCTGTTTGAAATCAAGATGTAAACTTAACACGTTACCAAAGGTCCTCTTCTGAAAAGTTGTTTTCCAGCGAGAATTGTCTTCAGGAGTTGTCCATGGCTGAATCTAATAAAAATAATTTATCTATTTTGGAGTTGCAGCTTATAAAAGTTTCTGGAATCCCACAGATTTTAGCCATTTCTTGAATTGTACAGATGTCTTGCTTTAAAAAAAAAAATTGCAACACCATATGGTCTCTGTTCCCCTGAGTGGGTTTCAGGGAAGTTTTAATAGTTAAAGTGGGTTTTTTCTTTCTTTTGAAACCTAGCATGTGGATTTAGTGCTTATTAAAGTGAGAGACTGAGTGTGGTGGTTTGATTTAGGATTAGAAACGGGAGCTGGACTAAAAGCTTAGTTCTATCGCTGTGCCAAGGACCCTCCCCTGAGCGGCTCTTGCCCTCACTGCACATTGCAGATAGCTCTTTGCCTGCGTTGTTTTCCGTCTTTTACCATTTGCTCACTTGGGCACATGGAAGCTCGCATCATCGGCTCTGTTCAAAAAGGCTGTGTTCAGATGCTATGCCAAAAAGGGCCTATTTAACAGATGGGTATGTTTACTATTGGAGTCTTTCCTTCTCTCTTTCCATGACACAAACCTTCTGAAACTACCAACTGCAAGCCTTTAATTTTTAAAAATTCACATCGTGTGGCAGAGTACACCCACCTATTAAACACATAAACCAAGTAGCCACAGTCTTGTTGTGCAAACAAACCTATGTGTGAAGTCCGATGCTGCCCGGCCACTCCGTGTTATTAGGACACCCCCTCAAGCCCAGAAAATGATCAAACTCAGCCACTGTGAAGGAAAATATTGCACCAGTCTTTCATGACATCAACAATTATCAGCCAGGGATAATATGGTTTTCCATAATTTAAAAAACATATTTAGAGGGAATCCAAAAAATAGTATTGATATCTGATCTCCTAGTACTGTTGGGCAGAACTACCCAAGGATGCAATACCTAAGCAAGATGTAGGCCAGGGCTCTGCAGCTACAGTGAGGCCCTGGTCCATGGGATCCTCACACTTCCTTCCCTGGCATGAAAATAAGGAGGGGTAGAGGTTCCAGAAAGAACTTGGCGCCAGAATCACGTGGTACCTCATTCCAAACCAGGAGATGGCACGCTTTGTGCTTGAGGGCCAAATCTGGCCCTCCACCTGTATTTTATTTACTTACTTACTTTGTTATTGTTATTTTTTCTTAGAGAGGGAGACAGCGAGAGTGAAAGAGAGAGCGCAGGAAAGGGGCAGAGAGAGAGAGAGGGAGAGAGGGAATCTTAAACAGGCCCCATGCCCAGTGCAGAGCCCAATGTGGGATTCTATCCCAGGACTGTGAGATCATGACCTGAGCCGAAATCAAGAGTCAGATGGTCAGCTGACTAAGCCACCCAGGTGCCCCCACCACCTGCATTTATAAATAAAATTTTATTAGAATATCACCACCACTCATACATTTACGAGTTGTCTGTGGCTGGGTTTGCACAGTGATGGCAGAGATGGGTAGTTGTGACAAAGAGTATACGGCCCTCAAAGCTGAAAACATTTTTTATCTGGACCTTTACAGAAAACATTTATTGACCTCTATTCTAAATCAAGAATGGCCAATCTTTTAAACTGTGGTCTCAGGTCATTAAATTCTAGTTTCCTTCTTTCAAGGGTAAAAACAAAAAAGCCAAAAACCAAACCAAACAACAACAAAAAGAGTGGTAGGCATATGAGGTAAAGTGGGGATGAGGAAACCTTTTAAGGAGTTTTATTTCTTTCTTTTTAAGTAATGTAATTTATTTATTGAGAGAGAGAGCGAGAGACAGAGGGAGAGACAGAGAGAGAGAGAGAGAGCGAGCGCAAGAGCTAGCCAGGGGAGGGGAAGATAGAGAGGGAGAGAGAAAATCCTAAGCTAGCTCTGCACGGTCAGCACAGAACCTGACATGGGACTTGAGAACCACGAACCATGAGATCATGACCTGAACTGAAATCAGGAGTCAGATGCTCAACTGAATAAGCCACCCAGGCATCCCTCAAAATGCTTTAAAGTAAGAAGCATAGGTATGGAAAAAGTGGTAGTTACACCAGATGACACCAAAACCTGTCCCACAGATCATGCCTGGTATATATAAGGATCAACAAAGAGGCTAGGGTAGTTGGTATATAGGATATGAATTGTAAGAAAAGTAAATAAATAGGTCAGTGGGTCAAGACAGCTTCTGCCCACTCATTATTTTGACCCCCTTTTAGTCTTGGACTATGCCTGTTCACTAACCAATCAGGATTCATTTCTATTACCTGGTAATAGGATGGGGCCAATTCTCTTCAAAGTTCTTTTAGTTGACTGCTTGACGTTTCATAGGCATTTGACTTTAGAACTTCACCACTTAGGGATTGCCTAGGATTTTACATAATAGTCTGGGAGTCCTTTCTGGCTGTGTATGTGTATGTGTATCTACAAAATATTTTTTAGTTGGTCTATTTTACTATATTAATATATTTTAAATACCCAACACCCAATACCCATTCCCCTATGTAATTTGTGTTTCTTAACAAAATCTATATGGTTTCATAGGAAAATCTTCTAGATAGTAGAGTCATGCTTTTTTTTTTTTTTAATAATCCAAAAGGATATCGAACAATGTTTTTAATATTTTTAAATGCATGGATCAAAATCTATTGTTCAGTATGAACAAAGAATGATAAAAGATAGTGAAAATGAGGCTGCCTTTTAGTGATTATAGGCAAATTATTTGGCCTTCATTAGTCTCAGTTTCTCCATAAGTAAAATAGCTATAACAATAGTACCTAACTTGGCACTGGTTTGGCAAATATGTCAATAATGCAAATAATGTGCTTGAAGCAGGCTAAGCTATTTTTATTATAATTATCAGGTCGCGTTGACAACTCTCTAAAGTTCAGCCATATGACAAGAAAAGAACATCAGGATATTTGCCACGTAGTTGTGCGTCAGTCTAAATGGAACATTTCCCACCAAAAGTGAAAATAGCCCAGTTTGGCATTTCTGGGCTGGGAAGGAAAAAAACAATCATTTGTCAAGGACACTGTTTTATGAGGATTTAACTGGGCGCAAGTTGAATCTGTGGCTTGGTCAAAGAGAGAAATATTTGCAAAACATCTCAAAGATGACAGCGATATAGCCACGTTGCCATTGGTTGCAGTTTAAAATTGATAACGTTACACTGCCACATATTTCTGAGAAAATGGTAATATTTAAGAGACAATAAGCCCAGTTTTCCTAATACATTTATTTCTCTTTCTGAATGTTCAGAGCATTTTAACTCTTTCACAGTGCCATGGGGGGAATTCTGTCTCTACAAAATTACATGGCACACATCAGCAAAACTCTGGTTTCTCTTTTTTCTGCTTCACATTTAAAGCCTGCATGATTCTCTCAAATGCTTTATTCCAATGTTATATCAAGTTTGGTTTTAAGTAAAGGGGTCTTCCTTGTCAAAAGCAACCTATCCAGTAAATTGCAGGAATTCAAATGGACATATACTTTCTTGGATTTACTTAATAAATTATGTTGATGAGAAAAAATATATACTTTTTAAAAAATAAAATTTGTTGCTTTATTATTAGTGAAATGCATACCACCTCGACCTAAATTGAACAAAGTTTTATAATCATCCTAGTCAAGTTCAAATGAAGGTTGCTTATGGGAAAGACATGTAAGATGGATCTTAATTTACTGGAACTGGTTTTCCCAGTCCTTTTGTTCTCATGATATTTAGTGTATGGCTAACTCACAGTGATTGGAGGAAATAATATTTTGAAATAATCCATCCCACTGATGCACACCAGGATATAATTGCAATGCATGGGGTGCTTCCTAGAGAAAAACAAAAGCTGTTTTGTACAGACTACATCTGAATACATGTCAGTTTTGATATTAACCCAACTAGATCCAACAGCATGGCTAATAATTATGAAACACTTGAAGACTGCTGTTTTTTTCTTTTGATAAGCACAAAATAAATCTATAACAGTTAAATATACAAGACATATTGGCTGTTATTATAGTTCTGTCTCATCTTAAAGGAGAAAGCATCCTATATGCTTTGAGAGTGCTTTCTAAGTGGACACAAGGAGTATATATCAATGATCACTGCAAAGTGAGATTATCATATTCCACTTCATGAGCCACTTGGAATTTCCCAGTTAACTTTCAAAGTCAATATATTTCTGTTATTTGCTGTTTGTTTTTTGGTATTATAATACTTTTTTTTATCATTAAATGGAAATAGATTAGATTTATGTGGGATCTCTCCAAATCAGCATACAGATTTTGGTTTATAGGTAGTGGAAAACAATGAAGAAATACTGAATTGGTTGTTTCTTTTATGGATCTATATCTGTATAAATGGAGCAATAGCAAAATGTCTCTGTCTGTCAAAACATTTTTCTTTCCTTTGTTGGTACCCCTTCCTTTGGAAGACTTGAAGACTCCTAAAATTTTTTTAATTAAAATTTATCTATGTGGAAAATAGGTTGTCACATTCTTGAAAAGTTAAAAATAAAGTCACAAATGTATCATATGGTCAACCACTTCCACTATTAGATATATATGCCAGAGTGAAATAAAAACATATGTCCACACAATAATTTGCACATCAAAGTTGATAGCAGCATTATTCAAAATAGCCTCAAACTAGAAACAGTGCAAATTTCCGTCAAGTGATGACATATCCATATGATGGAATACTATTTAATAATAAAAAGGGACAAGTTACTGATAGATGCCAACAACATGGATGAACCTCAAAACCATTATGGTATGTTCTTCTAAGATCAGGAGCAAAATAAGGGTTCTTGCCATTTCTACTAACATAGCATTGAAAACTTTAGCCAGAACAATTAGATAAGAAAAATAAAATGGCATCCAAATCAAAACAGAAGTAAAATTATCTTTGTTTGCAGATGGCATATTATATATAGAAAACTCTAAAGATTCCACCAAAATAAACCCAACAACTTAGTACTGATAAATTCAATAAAGTTGCAAGATACAAGATCAATATACAAAAATCAGTTGTGTTTCTATATGCTAACAATGAACTCTGAAGACACATTTAAGCAAAGAATTCCACTTAACAATAGCAAAAAAAAAAAATAAAATAAAATAATTAGGAATAAATGTAGGAGATAAAAGATCTATACACTGAAAATTATAACACACTGATGAAAGAAATTGAAGAAGATACAAATAAACAAGAATATAGCTCATGTTAATGGATTGGAAAAATTAATATGTTAAGATATCCATAGTTTTTAAAAATGACCTATAGCTTCGATGCAACCCCTATCAAAATTCCAATGGCACTACACAGAAATAGAAAAAAGTCATCCTAAAATTTGTATGGAACCATGAAAGACCCCAAATAACTAAAGCAGTCTTGAGTTGGAAGTGCAAAGCTAGAGAGATCACAGTTTCTGATTTCAAACTATATTGCAAAGCTATAGTAAACCAAGCAGAACAGATACATAGATCAATGGTACAGAATAGTCGAGAAATAAACTCACACATATATGGTCAACTAATCTTTGACAAAGGTGTCAAGAATACATTGTAGGAATGGATGGTCTCTTCAATAAATGGTATTGGGAAAACTGGATATCTAATTAGACCCCTATCTTATACCACACACAAAAATCAACTCAGAATGGATTGAAGACTTAAATTTAAGTTCTGAAACCACAAAATTCCTATAAGAAAACATAGAGGGTAAGCTCCTTTTTTCTTGGCAATGAGTTTGGATTTGTCAGCAAAAACAAAGACAACAAAAGCAAAAATAACCAGATAGGACTACATCAGGCTAAAACATTTCCACACAGCAAATAAAGTAGTCAATAAAATGAGAAATGAAAAGGCAGTCTATGGAATGAGAGAAAATATTTGCAAACTACATATCCAATAAGGAGTAAATATCCAAAATATATAGGGTAGACTTAGAACTCAACAGCAAAAACCACAAATAACCATATTTTAAAATGGAGAAGAGCCTAAACAGAAATTTTCCCAAAGAATACAGACAGATTGGGGCCCCTGGGTGGCTCAGTTGGTTAAGCATATGGCCCTTGGTTTTGACTCAGGTCATGATCTCAGTTTGTGGGATGGAGCTCTATGTTGGGCTCTGTGCTGACAGTATGGAGCCTGCTTGGGTTCTCTCTCTTTCCCACTCTCTTTGCCCATCCCCCACTCACACTGTTTCTGTCTCTCAAAATAAATAAACTTTTTTAAAAAGAAGACAAATTGCCAGTAGGTGTATTGAAAGATTCAAATATTACTAATCTTCAGGGAAATGCAGATCAAAACTATAATGAGATACTCCCTCAGGCTTGTTAAGATATCTATTATTAAAAAGACAAGGGATAACATGTTGGTGAGGATGTGGAGAAAAAGGAAGTATGACTTATGCCCTGAAAGAAGACTTTATTTGGAAAAATGAGAAATCATGAAGAAGTAGCACAAAGATTTTTTGGAACTGTAAAAGAAATATAGACAAGTAAGTCTCTTAGGAGTCCAGAGGATGAAAGTCATTGCAAATGGCAGGAATAATTCATAAAGAAGCAATATTTATTTTTTTTATGTTTTTTATTTACTTTTGAGAGACAGAGAGACACAGTGCAAGCAGGGGAGGGTCAGAGAGAGAGGGAGACACAGAATCAGAAGCAGGCTCCAGGCTCTGATCTAGCTGTTAGCACAGAGCCCAATGTGGGGCTCGAACCCATGAACGATGAGATCATGACCTGAGCCAAAGCCGGAGGCTTTTTTTTTTTTAATTTTTAAATGTTTTTTAAATTTATTTTTGAGAGACAGAGAGAGACAGCATGAACATGGGAGGGTCAGAGAGAGAGAGGGAGACACAGAATCTGAAATAGTCTCCAAGTTCTGAGCTGGCTGTCAGCACAGAGCCTGATGCGGGGCTCAAACCCACAAACCGTGAGATCATGACCTGAGCCAAAGCCGGACGCTTAACCGACTGAGCCACCCCGGAGCCCCAAGAAGCAATATTTATTTTTAAAAAAGATACCCAATTTGTGGCAAAGAAATATAAGCTAAGGGCCACCCCATGGAGAGGAAGAACCAAGTCAGAGCCAAATCAAAGTTGGGAGTAAAGTATGTGTTGGTTCAAGTGAAACTCAATCCACAATGAAGGAGGAGAAAATTAACAGAGCTCCTTCAAGTTTCATGGGAAACAGGAAGTCAAGATTCAAGAGTCATAAGACAAATGAGATTTATTAGATAGAATATGTGGTGGTGACCACAGTCAATTTGTTGATGGCCAACTGGAAAAAGAAAGATCAAGTAGGAATGTATTGCAAAAACAACAAAAAGAAAAGTAACAGTGTTTTCGAGTCAATGGGAACAGAAAGGAATAGCGGTCATAAACATTTTTTTGAATACAGAAAAGACAGGCTAGATACTCATTATTTCCTATCAATTTATGACTGATAGATTTCTTCCTCATTTTGTGAGATAGGAACCTGACAGATGAGAAAAATTGAATCTCAGAAAGTCATGTGTCTGCCCAACAATACACATCGCTGAGGTTGAAGAATATGCTTCGTGACCCCAAATCTTGGAAACTGTGTTTTTGTACCCAGAGTTGTAAAGCCAAAGATCTCTAGGATTCAGCCCGACAGTATAAATGGCTGAGGTAGATAAAGTAAAAGGGGAAAATATTATGTAAATATTATGAAGAATGGTAACTGACTTTGACCTTACTGTCCTGGGTTAAAATGGAGAGTAGTGGAGACTGTGAGAAATGATTTTTCTTATTTTTTTAAATGTCTATTCATTTAAGATAGAGAGACAGAGGCAGAGGCAGCATGAGCAGGGGGCGAGCAGAGAGAGAGAGAGAGAGGGAGACACAGAATCTGAAGCAGGCTCCAGTGTCTGAACTGTCAGCATGGAGCTGGCGCGGGGCTCGAACTCTTGGGAGCAAGGCTTTTTCTTAAAGGGAAGTTACCAGCATACTTCACAAGGAGAAAATGTGAACTTTCAGTTACCAAAACCAAAACATAGGAGCCAATCTTGATTATTCTCCTTTTCTCTTACCCTACAGTCAAATCCTGAACACTGTACCTTCAAACCATCTGAAGAATTTGATCACTTCCTCATAATTCCTGCATTGCCTCCAAGTCAGCATCATCTCTCTCGCTTAAAATATGCCTTCCCTGCTGTTCTCCAAAAGCCCACTCTTGATTATTTAAACTTCTCAGACTTTATTTTTCAGTTTTTTAAAAGACACTTTTAAAAAAGTAAAAAAGTAAAAATGCCAGCCATAGTTTGAGAAAAACACTTTCACTATATGAATTTGTAAAAGCACTTCTAATCAGAATTTTTTAAAATTTCTATAACTCAATAATGATAAAGATACACAATTCAGTTTAAAATGTGGCCAAAAGATTTAAATAGACACTTCACATTCAAGATACCCAATGACCAAAAACATACCAAAAGACTCATTAGGGAAATGCAAATTAAAACAAATTGATACCACCATACAGCCATCAAAATGATGATTCATAGCTTGGGAAAAACATTTGTAATTCATGTGTATTATCTACTTCTGTGTAATATATTATGATAAATTCAGCATCTTAAAAATCTAATTTCTGTGCCTCAGGAGTTTGGCATGGCTCAGCTGGGTGCTATAGAATCTCTCACGATGTAGTAATGAAGGTTTCAGCCCGAGCTGGAATATCATCTGAAGGTTGGACATGAAGGGGACCTTCTTCCAAGCTCACGTGATGATTGGCAGAATTGAGTTCTTCCAGGGAAGCCAGATTAAGAACCCTGACCTCCCTTAGTCCCTTGAGTGTGGGCCTCTCCAGCATGGCAGCCTGCTTCATCAAAGCATGCAAGCCAGCAAGGCAATAAAGAGTCTACCAGCAAGATGTGAATTACCATCTTATGTAACCTACACTCAGTAGTGGCGTATCATTTTTGCCTCTTACTAATTAGAAAGAAGCCACACGTCCTACCTACCAACATGCAAGAGAGAAGGGGATTACACAGAAGTGTGAATGTAGAGAAGTGGAGATCATTGGCAACAGTCTTAGGAGCTAGCTATCATGTGTGTCTGACAAAGAACATGTGGATATTAATGAGCTTCTATAACTCAATAAATAATGCATATATATATACATATATATGTATATATATAAAACTGAGTTACAATATGGGGAAAAGACTTAAGTAGGCACTTCTTGAAAGAAGATATCTGATAGCCAACATGCATAGGAGAAGGTGCACGACATCATTAGTCATCTGAAAATTCAAACTAAAACCACAAAGAACTCTGCTACACACCCACCAGGACGGCTGAATCGAAGCGGCTGACAATACCCACTATTGTCAAAGAAGGAGAGTGATGGAGATTCTCCTTGTTGCTCGTGGGAGTGTAAACCACATTGAAAAACACATCGGTAGTGTCTAATAAAGTTGAACACATACCTACCCATGACACAACAGTTTCACGCCTAGACATTTCTTCTCTCAGAGAAATTAATACATGTGTCCACACACACAAATGCACAAAATGTTTTATGCATAGTAGCCCCAAACTAGAAAATACCAAAGTTCATCAACAGAAGAATTCAATAAAAAGAGTAGTATATTTATATGAATCACTACACAGCAGATTCTAATAAGGACAAGCTACTGACTCACACAATAACATGAATGAATTTCAAAAACACTGATCAAAAGAAGTCAGAAATGAAAAAAAAGTCATCCTGAAGTAGTCTGTTTTCATGAAATTCGAAAAGAGGCTTAATTAGTCTATGATGATAGAAGTCAGCAAAATTGTTGTTTCTAGAAGGGGTTGAGAGAGATGTTTTTGACTCAGAAGGACCATGTGGAAATGTTCTGGGTACGATGGACATGTTTTATATATTCATATGGGCAGAAGATGTGCAGGTGTACGCATGTGTAAAGAGTCCCTTAAAATGTGTGCATCTTCCTGTAGCCAATTTTAGGTTAATAAATTAGAGTGAGGAAAACATAAAAACACTTTGATGTACATTCAGATCACTTGGGGATCTTGTTACAATTCAAAGCCTGACACAGGCTTGAGATTCTACGTTACCAGCCAACTCCAGGTTCCGGTGCTGCGGAAGCAACCAACACAGGCTTCTCTTGAGACTCCATCTTCTTTACCATGTCCAGACTCCTAAGAGTCTAGAGACTCACTAATTCAATTTTTCCACAGAGTGAATGTCTTATCTCCTGTGCTGGGTATTTGCCTATACTTGGTGGTTGAATCAGAATTCAGTGGGCCAATAATCCAGTGTTTTGGAGGAGCTAAGAGAACAATCCCCCCAATGCCACCACCCCCAGCCAAACCAGAGGATGTTGAGGGGATCAGAATAAAACCCGGTCTTAGAGAAAGCCCTGGGGTAGATGATCTTTGACAATCCCACAGGGCCAAAGGCACGCTGCTTAAGTGAAACAGACTTAACAGAGACTGGGTCTAGTAAGTGAGGAAATCATAATCTGTGGCTCATACAGTTCTGTGTCATGAACCTGGACCTGAACTTTTCCAGACAGTCACACCTATATATATTTTAAACCTAGGAATCTATTTCAGGGCCACAAAAGGTTGGCTTGGGTGCCAATAGCATTTACAGTGTATATTGTGGGCTGTGAAGAGTACATTAGGCACCTGATAAATGATAGTTATATTGTTAGTTTGGCCATATTAAACTTTGAAAAGGAGACTGGTTCATACTTGGAAAGTCTATTACACAGATCCTTCTTTGAACAGCAAAAACTCTGATCTTTGATGGCTTATTTTCTTTACTTAATACTTTTGGGTTCCTTTAGGAATAAGCCACTTTTCCCAATATCTGAAGATTCTCCTGGGTGATGTTATTATTCCTTAATATAAACTAACAAAATGTGCTCCTTTAACAAAATAATCTGTTGTGCTTAAACTTAAACAAAATATATTTATTAAGCAAGTTGCGAGATGATAAAATCTGAACAAAAGATGTTTACTAGATAATTTAACATTAGTAATTGAAGCAGTTTGCTACAGTAAAATGTGTGAAGACTTGCCAGTTATAAAATCTAGCTAAGCTGCCTGTCTATAAAATGGAGATAATATCTATCCCGCAATATTTTTAAGGAAGGTGGTATCTGTAAAGCATGAATTGTAATGCATGGCATGATGTAGATGTTTAATAAGTTTTAATTCCCTTCTCCCCACCCATCCCTGGTTTGATCCAGAACACTAATTTCTAACCATCTCCATTCTCTGGCATAAGTGCCCTCTGAAAAGTACTACACAAAGCATTTAATCACCTTATAATTCTATGAGAAACTAGATATCAGTAAATATTATATATTTGCAAATTGTGTTTTCCTACTGATAATCCCAGAAATTGGTTGAAGTAAATCTTGCTCTTGGGGGAATTTGTTTAAAAAGAAATGATTAAATTGCCTTTTTCTGGTCATATCTGCTTCTTTCCACTGTCTTGTCCTCCACGCCATCGTTCTGCACAGGGAACGTTAAAAACAGGCTGGAGGTGGGGCTCCTGGATGGTTCAGTTGGTTGGGCATCCGACTTCAGCTCAGGTCATGATCTCGAGTTTCGTGAGTTTGAGCTCGGCATGGGGCTCTGTGCTGACAGCTCAGAGCCTGGAGCCTGCTTCGGATTCTGTGTCTCCCTCTCTCTCTGCCCCTCCCCTGCTCACATTTTGTTTCTCAAAAATAAAATAAAAACCTTAAAATAAATTTAAAAATGGACTGGAGGGTGGATGGATCTACATGCCCCTCCCAAAGAAACAACCCTCAATATATACAGGGACCAAAAGTAATATAGAACAAAAACTCCAGGATTAAACTGCAAATAGTCACTCAACAATTCTAAGAGACTTTCACAGCCTGAGAAGGAGAAAAGCTATAGTGGCCAGAGCAACCATGGGTGACGGTGAGGGACCGAGAGAGAGGAGAAGGATTTTGTCCTCAAAGAGGTGGTCACGTGAAGAGTGGGCTAAATTTGGGGATTGAGATGTCTGACAGTGGAATGGCTACTTGTTCAGATGTGTGGTTATCTGAATAGTGTTTCAAAATAGTGTTTGTTTTCTTGACCTCAAATGTATTAAAGATTTTGTTGCAAAGTTTAAGACAATGCGATCACTACCAAAAACTTCACATACTTTTTGTTCTTATATTTTGTATCATTCAGGGCCCTACCAGGAAACAGAAGACACATGCACATTAGGAAAAGAAAGTTTGGGGATGACTTACAAAAGAAATAATTACAGTTGACTCCATACAGTAAAAAATCCATGTGTACCTTTTGACTCCCCCCAAATTTAACTGCTAATTGCCTAGAGTTGACTGGCAGCCTAACCGATAACATAAACAGTCAATTAACACATATTTTATATGTTATATATACTATATACTATATTACTACAATAAAATAAGGTAGAAAAAAATCTTATTAAGAGAATCATAAGAAAGAGAAAATACGTTTACACAACTGTACTGTATTTACTAGAAAAATTCTCATATAAATGGACCAGCACTGTTCAAATCCATGTTGTTTAAGGGTCAGCTGTACAGAGTGTGGCTGAGTGTAGGAAGGCCCACAAGACAAGAGCCCAGGGCTGGCCGCGGAAGGGCTGTTCCTAGAGGAAGTTAGGGAAATATTCCCAGAAGTCAGGAGGAGAGAGTGATACAGAAAAGGATGCTCTGTGAGGTGCACTGAGCCCTCTGACTTTCAGGAATACAGCTCTCACAGAGAGACTCAGAGAATTAGGATTACAAATTCCTTGGCTTCTTCCTTTCCTTTTCTTTTCTTTTCTTTCTTTCTTTTTTTTTTTTTTGTCCAGTCTTTTGTGTGGCTTCTCCATTAACTAAACCTACTAGTAAGTCAGAGAAATGGAAACCCTTGAGTATCACCTTGTGAGTTTGGGAAGTCCCCAGTAACTGAGGGTGGCCTCAGATTCAATAATTTGTTAGAATGGATCATTGAACTCAAGAAAGCTAGTATATTCATGGTCTTAGTTTATTACAGTGAAAGGAAAGCTCAAACTCTGTAAAGGGAAGACATGCATAAGGCAGGACCCAGGAGGAGCCAGGCAGAAGCTTCCTGTCATGCTCATCCAGTGGGGTCATTTCGACAATATTTACTTCTCCCAGCAACGATGTGTGACAATACACACAGAGTGTTGCCAACCATGGAAGCTGACCCAGGCTTGGTGTCCAGAGGTTTATTGAGGGTTGGTCACTTAGACACAAGACTGACCTTAGTCTCCAGCCCCTGCTGGAGTGAGCTGACACCATGTGACCCAAGGTGTGCACCATAAATCACATGGTTACCAAAGACTACCGGAGTGGCCCAACACCCTCAGGTTAACAAAGTCAGCCTTTTTTTAGACAACATATACTAAGGGCTTAGAGTTTATCTCCCAAGATCTGGGTGCAAAGGGCTAAACCTTTGTGTGTGTGTGTGTGTGTGTGTGTGTGTGTGCGCAGGCATGTGGGCAAAGTATATTATTTATTACATAAGCTACCCATGTAGCTTAATGGGATTGGCTGTATATTTTGTGGGACCCATTGCCGGATGAAAATGGGCGGTGCCCCTCTTCGAAAACTATTACACATTTCAAGATGGTGACTAGGGAGCACGAAAAAAACATGGGGCCCTTCTGAACGTGAGAATGTAGACAACTGCGTAGGCCACATACCAATGTGGGTCAGCTCAGTTATTCGCTCCTTGGGCCTCCTTGCCCTCATTCCCATAGCACCAGGTGCTGGGGGCATTCCAGAGGTCGAAAAAACCAACCCCTGACCCTGAGGCATTTGCAGTCTGTTAGGGTCGATAGCTACATCCACAAATAGCTGTCATACAAGCTAATAGTTTACGTGCCTTCAGGAAGAAATAGGGAAATGCTGTTGAAATTTAGAAAGATTTCAAAATGTCCGAGCTGGGATTATCAACATGGTTGTTGCAAGGATCCAAGAGATAATGTTTACGAAAACAGGTTGAAATATATATTTCCATGCCATACATATATATCCATTTGGATAATAGCCAACTGAGTTTATAGAATCCTTTTGGCTGCCATCTGGCCTATTATTAGAAAAAAAGTAGGATACTGAAAGGAATGTGCTGTTTTGGTTCTAGAGGGCAAACCAGCTAATCAAATGGGAAAAATATGTGTTTCAGGAGCTATAGGAATGGCATGAGGCTGTATCTGTCTGGTGGCTCTTGCCTACAGATTCAGTCCCAGGATTAAACCAACATAAGCAAAAAAACAGACAAAATGGAGGGTGTTCTCTGCTACAATGACTGTGTGTGTGTACTTGACCAAACATATTACTTCAAACACTTGTTTGGTCATTTCTGCCACCTTTCTAATTGCATGCAACCAGGTGCCTATGGGAAAACACAGAATGACAGGTTGAAAAGAAACAAAGGCCTGGGTGGCACAGTTGGTTGAGTGTCTGACTTCGGGTCAGGTCATGATCTCAGGTTTGTGAGTTCCAGCACTGCATCGGACTCTCTGCTGACAGCTCAGAGCTTGGAGCCTGCTTTGGATTCCGTGTCTCCATCTCTCTCTGCCCCTCCCCTGCTCATGCTCTGTCTCTGTCTCTCACAAAAGTAAAAATAAACATTAAAATTTTTTTTAATAAAAATAAAATAAAAGAAACAAAAGATTTCAACAGGAAAAATCCATTGGTGCATTTCTGTTCATGTAGAGAAAATGAAAAGCTCCAATGTATAATGGAGCTGGTCTCATTTCAGGTGACCTATCCTCAAGAAAATTTGATTCTCCAGGAATCTCTTAAGAGTAACTCAATCATATACCTTTCCTGAAAATTTTTCAGAAGGTAATAGTCAAATATAAGAATGTTGGACGAGGTCTTTGAGATGACATGTCCCCATCCCTACTCCCAACCAGAAACATGCCTGAGGCAATGGGAAGCTCCTAACCCCCCAGAACCTCCCATTCTTGAAATAATGTAAGAGAATATAGACCCCCCCCCACCACACCCTCAGCTGGGGCCACTTCCTGGGACGCAGGCCTGAGACAGACTCTCTGGAGTGACTGAACCCTGTCAGGCCTCTCTGGAAACATTTAAGATTCTTGCAGTGGGTGCTGAGCTCTGCTTGTCTGTGGCCCCCAGCATGAGCCTTGGAAGTAAGTCCCCTGACTTCCTGAACCTGCCACCTGCCCATCTGAATGGCCTGCCTCTGTCTTCTGTCTCTGTCTTCTGCCTAAGGGGACAGATTCAGATTCAACCCAGGGAAGTCGTGAGGCTGCGAGCCAATAAAGGAAAACCCACAGCGAGAGAGACTGATGTATGTCCCGAAACATCACCAAGCTGAATGGTTGTCAATAAACAGTGATTGGAGATTAATCGTTAGACATTTTAATAGCAAATAGACGGTTCCCACAAGAAGACAGAGTTACTCCTTAGGAGGCAGTTCTTCATGCCACCGAGTGTGGGAAAGAAAACCCCACAGCTGGTCCGATTTGTCAACCTCTGGCATGTTCTTTGGTTTACTCCGTATGACTTTTGTAACTCTTACGTTTCTCCACCCACAGGTTAATGAAGTTACTGTTGTCTCTGGGATTAAGAAAACATGCTTCCTCTAATAAAGATCATCAGGTAAAACAACATTTGGGATTTCCTTGCTGTATGGAAAGAAAAGGTACTTGCCTGGAGAGTGGCACACCTTGACCAAGCCAATTTGGACTTCTTGAATTTAGATGTTGTTGTATTGTACTTGAGAAGAGAAGGAAACAAATCACAGGAGACTCACAGCAAAGAGAACAAACAGGATTGATGGAGGGAAATGGTGGGAGATGTGCCAGATGGGTGGTGGGTGCCAAGGAGAGCATTTCTGATGAGCCCTGGCTGTTGTACCTAAGTGATGAATCGGTGAATTCCACTCCTGAAACTGAGATTGCACTGCATATTAACATATAAAATATAAATTTTAAGTGTTAATATCAAGTTTTAAACAATCAACTTCTTAGAGTGGCCTGACAAGGGACCCGTGTTAACAGGTACGATATTAACCTGTTTGCAACAATTTTATTTAAAAAGGAAAAAAAAAAGACATAAAAGACCTCCAAAACTCCATAATTTCAGTTTTTTTGAGAGAGCCATTTGATATTTATATTTGTATTTTATTTTGTAACTGGACTGGAATACCGTATGTGAGATACTGAAGATTAACAGACTTTGCACGGATTTATATTAGTAAGATTATGTTTGTTGTTGTTTTGCTTGTGATTTTTTTTTCTTGCTTGCTTTGATGGGTGGTAGCATGCTTATAGGGCTCTGTGGGTACATGTGTGCTTTTAAAAAAATCTTCTCAGGGGGCCTGGGTGGCTCAGTCAGTTAAGTGGCTTGATTTTGGGTCAGGTCATGATCTCGTGGTTCACGGGTTTGAGCCCGGTGTTGGGCTCTGTGCTGACAGCTCAGAGCATGGAGCCTGCTTCAGATTCTGTGTCTCCCTCTCTCTCTGCCCTCCCCCGCTTGTGTTCTCTCTCTCTCAAAAATAAATAAACACTAAAAATTTTTTTAAAATAATAAAATTTTTAAAAATTCTTTTCAAGAGATTTAGAAAATGATAGAGAATGGCGGGGAGAAAAGGGGATCATAGTTTTGGTCTTTACCAAGAATAACAGCTACAATACAAAAAAAGGTGACATTTGAATTTTACCTACGTGAGGAAGATAGTTTAATCCTTAAACAACATTTACCCCACACACTCATACATATTAAGAATAAAGATTAAAAAATAATTCTCCATCTAAGAAACTAGATCTCTAACCAAAGCAAAGCATTTTAATGTTTCATTATGTGTATCCAAATTAGTTGTAGATGAATTCTGCAAGGCTGCAAATATATTAAACTTTTATAAATTGCTAATACATTATACTTTTATAAATTAAACCATATTTATTTTGCCAAAGCAAACTCACTTTTTAGCATGAGATATATGTACATATAATATAAAATTTATACTTTAAATCTATATATTTATAAAACAGAATTTATTTTTCAGAATTCAATTTCAGTTGACTAAATTGTCAATTTTGTTTTCTCAGATACGTCTTAAAAAAGAACCTACTTGCATTTTTCTATGAATAAGTTAAGAATTCCCAAATTCAGTATGATGCTTGCCAGCCTGGGTGTACCTAATTTTATAAAATGATTCACACTTCTTAATTTGGGTACTTCCCTTATTTTAACCAAATGATGGATTTCTCTCCATTTATTAAATGTAGCTAGCATTCCCCAAAATGGAAGATCTGACCTCAAAGTTTAGAGGTTAAAATGACATGGCATAATTTGGCTTATTTGATTTCCTTTCTCCTCCTCGAACTTCTTACTGTGCAATGCTGTGCCTCCTCCTCACAGTGGTAGATCAGTTGCATTAATGGTTGAGTGCCCTTCATTCTGATCTGGGGCTGGCCACGTGAGTTGCTTTGGCCGAAGAAATTAGTGGAGTCATGAAAAGGCAAGCAGAGACTTGAAATGATGCTTGCATATCTCCACTTGTGTTCTTGCACCCCCTCCACTGACATGAGAATTTTTCCAAGCGAGAGGAGGAGGGACATGTTGGAACACAGCCAACTTGCCCCAGCTGCAGCCATCCTAGATCAGCCAAGAGTCAGCTCAGCCCAAAACTATGAAAGCCCAGTCAGGATCAGCAGAGGCACCTAGCCAACCACACCAGACTAGTGAGCAATAAACACTTATTATTGCATCCCACTGAGGTTTTGTGATTGTTTATGATGGAGCATTATTATGGCAATAGATCCATTGTTGCTGATACACTCACCCAACGCACTGTTTCAAGAAACTGTATTTGCAACCTAGGCAGCTTGTTCAATACCTGACACCTCTCAGTGATCTGAGACTTTGCAGAAGACAGCTTTACCCCTCAGAGCCTTGATTTCCTCAGCTGTGAAATAAAATGATCAAACAGCATCAGCTTCATGACCACTTCTGTGTCTCTATTCTTCAAATGATCATCTGATTGATTTTCAAGGTGACGACTTCTTTTAAATGTACCTTTAGATGCCTTTTGCCAAACTAAGTTTATAGTTCTTTGTGGCTGGAACTGTCCTGAGCTATTGGGGGTGATTTTGTTTCTTTCCACTAACTCTTACGTACAGAGAACTCCCCTACCCCGATGCCCATAGCAGAGGCAGCATTAGTAGTGGTTAACCTTGCTGCCCCCAAAGCCAAAAAGCCTTCTTCCCAGCCCAGCCCTACAATTTAGGGTTGTGTAAACGTGGGGAGTCATGTCGGGTCTCACTGTCTTCATTAGGTAATGCTAGTACTTACCTCAGTGGTTTGCTTAAAAAAGGTGAATGAGCTCATCTGTTTAATTTAATACATATATTAAGAATTCTGAATGGTGCCTGGCACACCTAATATTATTACACTTTGGCTATTGGAATAATGATCCTTCTGCTTCTTCTGCCTCAAAGATTTTGGTTAAAAACTAAAATAGTGTCTGAGTAGAAGAAAGTGGGCATTTTCCACAGGACCGGATTTAGAAGACCATGACCATGTTCAATGGCCTGTTTCCTCAAGAACGGGGCTGTGAGGCACACATAAGTGTGCATACTACCACTCCCCGTGTTGGGGGCAGCCGTGACAGGCCCCATGTCCGAAAGAACCAGTGTCGAATCTTGCCTGCTTCAAGGAGGCAGTCTGAGGAAAGCCGGGAGAATAGGGGAAACTGGAAGTCGGGAAAATCTAGATTTCATTTCTCTTGTTTCTAGTTACATATTTATTTCTAGTTATGTATTTCTGGTTACATCCCTTAGCAGTTTGCAGTGGCCTCTGATGTGACTCTGGATAAGGCACTTCACCTCTTTGGGCCTCAATGGCGTCTTCTGTAAAAATGGAAATAGCTGAGCTATTGGAAAAGACCCTGTGGAGATACCCAACATACACTGCAGACTGCTTGCCCGGTGCCTCTCAGATTCGTGTCCTGAGAATTTATTAGGCAAAGCTACCGCGTCCATCAGGGGGTCCTCGTGGCCTGGGTGCAGAATGGAGGTGGAGAATCTGCATTTTCGCCAAGGTTCTTGGGACTCATTTTGTGGCCTCCTTCCTCTGCTGATTGGGAATCGGAACGACATCTGCCCTTCTTGGCATGCCACAGCCTCACGGGCATCCCGAGGGATGATGTGTGCGGACGCACTCCGTGTAGAGTGAAACTCTTAAAACTTTCATTCCTCTTCTTGTTAAGTAAATCCTGCTTCTGAACTCCCTGGTCCTCCGCGCTTTGGGCCTGGAGAGTCTTGATTCTCTGTCTCTCGGCAACGGCAACAGGCCTTTAAGATGTTTCTAAGGGAGGAGTTGCGGGGGAGGGGGTAGGTTTGAGGGGGTGCAAATGAAAAAGAGACAAAAGGTGGCAGCCACCCAGAAGAGCCTTTTTGCTGCTGGGTCTGTGCTCTGCCTCCTCCAAGGGCAGCATCTCTTTGGATGCTCCCAGCCCGCATTTTACATAAGAACAGCCTCTTGATGTTTGCCGCCAATCCACGTCCATATACCTGGGCGCATCTTATTTCTCGCTGGGAAATGGGAAAGTGGACTGAACAACAAACTCCTGTTTTCAGGCCTGCGACCCTTCATGTAAGATCGCTGCTGAGCAGGCAGCGCTCACCCTGGTGAAAACCAGGCCTTTTCAACTGAGGGGTGAAGCAATTAAAATAACTCCATAAAAATGGCAGCTCGGGCCCCTCTGGGCTTCATTGCCATTGCAAAGGCAGATCGGGAATTGGAGGGGCTCGGTGAGGATGCTTCCTTGGCTTTTCTCTCTCTGTGTGTCTCTCTCTGTCTCTCTCTTCCACTCTGGCCTCTCCCCGTCAGCTTTCTTGTCTCATCTTCGTCTTTGACTTGATTGCCCCCGCGGCACCAGGCTCTCTGTTTTCGGCTCTCCTCTTCTTTTTTATCATCTGGCCTGAGGGTCCCTGGGCTGCCCTGGAGCTCGCTTGGTCTCCTGGACCCCCTCCCTTCCTCTCCACACCCCCACCTCAATTTCGGAGCTCCCCACTGATTTTACGAGTCCCCTGGAAGGTCTGCAGTTTATTGAAGGGCGAGGGAGGGCAAGTCCACCCTGGGGTTGGGGAGGGGGTGGCGGTTTCCTCCATGGGGTTCCCCAGTCATGGCAGAAGGGGCAGACAGCTTTCTGGCTCCCGTCTGTCGAATCCCAATCAGAAAGCCCAGTGCTGCTGTGGGTGTCTAACAGCCACCTTTGGGCAAAAAGGATAATAAAAACGTTCAGTCAGACGTTGGAGGCAGCGTTCCAAACTGCTAGCTGCCAATTCTCCAGTTAAGAGAGGCCTGGCTCCCAGCCTCTCAGATTAACCCCTTTCCCTCCAGCTCTCCATGGAAAGATCGCTGCTCTGATGCCTAGGACAGAGAAAAAGAGACATAGAGACAGAGACAGAGAGGGAGAGACAGAGAGACAGAGAGGGGTGGGGGAAGAGGGAGAAAGGAACATTGCAATGAAAGAGAACTTCAGGAAGAATCCAGATTTCAGTGTTGCAAAATTTTATTCCGTTTGGACAGCTTGCGCTTCAATAAATAAGATGTTGTGAAGAGAGGGTGGTCAATGTGTTTGAAAGAAAAACACCGAAGGGTGCGACTCAGCTTTCCCTGGCTTTTTAACAGCCATGAACGGCTTGATATTTTTGGCTTGGATATATATGTGAATGTGTGTGTGTGAGAGAGTATTTTTTTTCTTTTTAAAAATATGAGGTATTAGGCTCTCTCCCAAAGCACATTCAAGGGAGGCTGCCTGTAAGCCACACTTCTCTACTCGGGCAATGTGTCTTGCAAAAAAGGAAAGTTAAAAAAAAAAAAAGAGGAAGGAAGGAGACTCCCTCCCTCATGACACACTCACCTACATCCTGATGGCAGTGCTTCGCATCGTCCCCTGTCTAGCTCACTTTCTAGGTCTATCTATGTAGGGTATGTATATTTAGGACACTCACGTCTTGCCCAGTAGCTTCATTCCATTGCAAAAGCCTCAAACATGGTACAGTTAGCGGACCCGGGTCAAAAGAGATGGATCAGGAGGCTGAAAGATGGGCCTAGAAGCCACACAACACTGTTTGCTCTGTCACCTGCTTAATGGCCTGAGTTAGGGTCTGAGCCGAGCCTGACCCTGGCTCTGCTCTTTATTTTACCTTTCCTTGTGGGTTGAATGAGAATACTAGGAGAATCTGGTCCATAGAGTTGTGGCAAAGACTCACTGAAATAACTCGCTACATTCTTCAAAAGTACTCGATGTAAATGAGTGCTGAAAACCACCTGCTATCATTATTAAATATTACTTCTTACTATCATTATTGTCATCACGATTATTACCGGAAATGTGTCCGAGGCTCTTCAGGGGCTGGTGCTAGAGAACGGTGTGACAAATCACACCAAGATCGTATCACATTGTTGTTTTCCATCTTGGAGAGGCCACATTTAAGCCCAGTCACCCAGAATCCCTACGGTATTTTTCCAGATTCCGTAGATATCTGTGTTCAAAGAAGGAACTGAGTAACCTTTAAAACGTTTTCTGCTTTCAGTGAATCAAGAGTCAGTCTGGTTATGGAGGAGGCCCTCAAGCGAGGTTTTGATGTGATTTTAATGAAATCTATGCTTAAGATAAACTGAGCTAGTTAGTACCCGCTTGGCTGTAGTCGCTAAATCCTGGCTATCAAAGAGCCATATATTTGCACAAACAGGAGTCTTGATGAGCTTCCCACAGATGAACACAAGAAAATTAATAATTTGAGTTGAAGATATGGTAGTAATAAGAGGGATCTGTCTGTATTCAATTCAGTTATTCTAACACAATAACATAAAGTCAGCAGAACAACCTAGAAGGCAATATCTTAACCAGGTTTGTGTAAAGAATGAAAATATTGAAGATTTGCCTCCTATCTCATCCTTAGGTAATATGAATTTTGATGGAAATCTAATATGTGATAATTCCTTTTATCCTTCACTAGCCCAGGACCCTAAGGCCATAACTGAATTAGCCACAATGGGTGTTTTGTTTCTCTGCTTGCGTCTAAGGCAATGTCCCTGGTTTCTCCTAACTCCACTTTGTCTTCTCAGTTCAGCTGTTTTACAAGCAAAATTGTGATTCCATCCTGTTACTCTTCCTGAGTTTCATGCACGCACAGGACTTTTTAGTACACGTAGCACCTTATCTGATCAAATGATCAATTATAAGAGTGGGAGTACCTAGCACTGATCTGAAAATAAAAAAAGATGTTTGCTCCAGAGACTTCCAGTTTCATATTCTCTCCAGCCTCTCTGGGAGCAGAATGTTTTACTGAATATGCAGTTGTTTATCTTAAAGACTGTATTCCCCCGCCAGAAGCTAGGTTATTCCATATGATGAGGGCTTCACCAATGAGATGTAAGCATTTTTTTCCCCTTCAAATGCAACAAGTGTGTCCCGCTTCTCTGTTCTCCTTCTAGATGTCTGCAATATGGGTACAATGGCTGGACCTCCAGCACACATCTTAAGAGTTAGTGCATTCTGAGCCTGAGTGTTCCTGTGATCTATGACTGTATAATAAACTTGTCCAAACCCAGTAATGTGAAATGACAGCTATTTTATAATGCTTGAGGATTCTGGGGCTCAGGAATTTAGACAGAGCACAATGGGGGTGGTTTGTTTCAGCTCTGTGAGACTTCACGGTGTCTGGGAGCTCAGCTGTGAAAGCTCAAATGACTGAGCACTTGGGTGACCTGCAGGCTTCTTTAATCAAGTGTCCAGTGCGCTGGGGTGATTTCAAGGTGAGGCTCATCTGGGACAGTCAACCAGAACACGCACTCACTGCCGTTCTGAGTGCTCAAGCTTCTCACAGTGTAGGAGTTGGATTCTGAGAGGAGATGTTCCAAAACAAAATAAAACAAACAAACAAAAACCCAGGCAAAGGTGCATGGTCTTCGCTGACCTGACTTAGGAAGTTATACAGCATCCCCTCTGCTCCATTTTCCTGCTTACAGGATGGCTCTGATTAAGGGAAGGAGGTGACTTTTCCCCACATCTTTATCAGAGATTAATTAGCAAGGTCATATTGCATAAGCGTGTGTGGTAATTGGCTCATCACATTGTGACTATCATTGGAAATTTCCATCTGCCACCAGGATTGAACAAAATGATAGGAATATGGCTCTCCAATAACTTTATGGTCACCATAACTTCAGTTCACATTTATTTCTTGTTTTTTGTTTGGTTTGGTTTTGGTTTTGGTTTTGGTGTGTGTGTGAGAGTAACAGACATTTATCTTGCTTCAAATATTGCTATTTTGATTCTGTGCAATATGTAGTCAAATCAAATATTAACTGATACAGTGGTCTGTGACCTCAGTTTTTACCACATCAATAGCTCATCCATGTACAAGATTGGTTTAAACATCTACTGCTACTAAGTCAGCAAGAAAAACTCAACATCAAATCCAGTGCAGTCATTAGATGAATAGCATTCACTTTTGCTTCATTTATTCAATTTCTTTTTTATTTCTGCTATTTATCTTAGTGGAGAGCAGTAATCTCTGTGCTGAATGGCCCGGTGGTATTTCCCATCCAGTGGTGTTGCTGATGGTGCACCAGCACGTTCTGATCCCATTTTTGGAGCTGGAACAATCTAAACTTGTATAGAAAAAGCCTTCATGGGTTTTTGTTGGCATAGGAGAAGTCTAATTACACACATTCAAATACACAAGAGAGAAATGGAAGGTTTTTCCCCATTGACTTGGAAAAGTTGGTGGTTTTGACCTGCAGCACTTGAATGAGAGATCCAGGCTAATTATGGGATTGCATGTTTAAAACAGTTATTCCTTTACAAAATACTCATGGCACATTCGTATGTTTAATTTTCTTTTGGATCTGTGATTTTTCAATGACTTTCCACACAGAACTCTTTCAATTCAAGACGGCACATTAGATTTATTTATCAGGAATGGCCTCATTAATTATATGCCTATGTTCTAGACCTGTATTTTATTGCTTAGTTTGTTTTATCTGTTTTATTCTCTGCTCATAAAGATAATCCAGTTCTATATTTGAATCACTTCTGCCACTTTATCTTCCTAGTGGATTCCATGAGGTCTGACATCTGCCTTGTTTCAGTAACTGATATTTTTCTAGTATTTTGTATAGTAAGTGTAGATAAAAGACACTTGGTACAAATGAATGAACAACTAGGTCTTGTTATTATTTTTATATCTCTTCTTTTTAAAACTTATGGTTGTAGCAGATATCTAGCCCACCCTTGCTAAAGCACAGTTACATAAATGATCTCATTGTTTTCACAGAGGGACAAATGTCATTGACTCTACCTGTGGAGATCCAGGATGATTCTGATACATGTGATATTCTGACATCTTTGTCATTGATTGTAAGAGCTAAGTAAGAAAATCCTTCTAACTGTAATTATGTTTCTGGTACAGCTGTAGGACAAAGTATCCAGTTCACAGAAGTGACAGAGGTAGGGTGAGGTATCAAAATTGCAGCTTTGGAACATCAAAAGCTTTAGGCTTATAGGGTATTAGCAAAACTGAGGTACACATCTCTGCTTGGCAAGGACTAGCAAGAAGAATAAAGAATAAAGACACCAATTGAGGGGCTTTTGGGTGGCTCAGTTGGTTAAGTGACTGACTTTGGCTCAGGTCATGATCTCACAGTTTGTGGGTTCGAGCCCTGCATCGGGCTCTGTGCTGACAGCTCAGAGCCGGGAGCCTGCTTTGGATTTTGTGTCTCCCTCTTCCTCTTCACCTCCCATGCTTATACTCTGTCTCTCAATAATAAATAAACATTAAAAAAATTTAAAGATACCAATTGAATACAGTAGGTTTTTCCAATGAGGAAATAAATAGAAAGTATGGAAGAAAGATCACCAAGGAAACTAACATGCAACTCATGGATAATTTGGGTTCTCTTCATCACTGCTGCATCAGACACTTCTCATACACCCCTGAGTAGCTTAAAATGAATATTCGTGGAAACCTCAAGAGGTGATTACTGTGCTGTAAGATTGACTTTGTTCCTGGGCAACAGTTTTCAATGAAAAATTCTTTTTGGAAGCCATCCCCATATCAATATCCAACACTGGCTACTCCCAGAGTTGAAATGGTTTAAAAATATAATTGTTCTAATTGCACGTATATTTGGTAATTTATGGTAAAAAAAATCATTAGCTACTATGGGCAAGGAAGTCTCATTCTACTGAAAACTGTTACTAATTGTTCGATGGTATAATAATATGACTGCATTTTTACTGTCAGAGACCAGGCTTATGCAGATAGATTACAGATAGCCTAGCTATAATGTGTTTGTGTTAATTAGGTAACATGTATTTTTTTTAATATACAACAAACATGAACCCAATTCCAAGTGAAGATATCTATCTATATTGATCTATATAGACACGTGTATATATATTAAAGTTTATTCATTTATTTAGGGAAAGAGAAAGAGGAGGGAATGGAGAGAGAAAGAGAGAGAATCCCAAGCAGGCTCGGAACTGTCACTGCGGAGCGTGATGCAGGGCTTGAACTCACAACCTGCGAGATCATGACCTGTGCTGAAATAAAGAGTTGGCCGCCTAGCCAGCTGAGCCACCCAGCATCCCATCTATATAGACAGATAAATATATTTATATAGATAGATGTAGATATAGATATAGATAGATAGATGGATAGATAGATAGATAGATAGATAGATCTAGATATTTATATCTATCTAGATAGAGAGGTAAATAGACAGATAGATCAACACAAAGTGCAGTCAGTGCCGCTACTGAGAGGTCTATGGAGAATTGCCTCCCAATACATGCTGATAACATTCTTGTAAAATAAGTAGATAGTTTATCATTCTGCAAAATGAATCTTTCAGCATGCAGATGAGCATCCAAAAGAGTGCCCTAAGAAATGCTATAGTCATTTTAAGCTCTAATATACAATGTAGCAAACTAATGTAAGGAGCAAAAGTTGCTATACTTCCAAAGATAACACTTTTCTGGGAGAAGCGGCAGATTTTATTATTTCCGTTGATTATTTAGTTAAGGGTTTACTTCTCCCATTTCTTTCTCTCTATAAAATAATGGAGCGAGAGCTGCAACTCTAACACATTGGATCATAAAGAACTTGGCAGACAAAAGCATAGGATAACAAGGAGCTGGGTTTCGGGATAAGACAAAACTGGGTTTAAATTAAAACCCAGATTTTTACTGGATGCCGGTTAACTAAAGCTTGCTAATCCTCAGGTTCGCCATCCTTAATATAAAGGTGACATCGCCTACTTTATAGGATTAGATGAGCAGTGTATGGAAAATGTTTATCAGGGTACCTGGGTGGCTCAGTGCGTCAAGTGTCTGACTTTGACTCGGGTCATGAACTCACAGTTCGTGAGTTCGAGCCCCACGCTGTCAGTGCAGAGCCCATTTCAGATCATCTGTCCCCCTCTCTTTCTGCCCCTCCTCCGCTCTCTCTCTCTCTCTCTCTCTCTCTCTGTGTCTCTCAAAAATAAATAAACATTACAAAAAAAGAAAATGTTTATCAGAGTGTGTGCTCAGCAGATCGTGGAATAAAGGGAACTACACACAAAAAATTAATTTCTTCGCAGAACTGATGGGAGGGACTCTCATCCATCTATATTGCATAATGCGGGCAAGGAAAGAGAGTCAGGGAGAGGTTAAAGGGATTGTCTGATACTGAGTTGGAGTATAAGTTTTTGCAATTACCTGGGTCTGCTCAGACCACACGTACACCTTATTTGGGTTTTCCCTGATAAATGATTTTTATAACAAGGGCTGTTGTGTGGCTACACGTTCATACCCAGTAGTATCCACACCAATGTGGGCGAGCAACTCAGAAAAACCAGTGGGGAACCTGTGAGCACGAGCCAGCACAACAGGATGCTAAATCAATCAAAGAGTTAATGGTAGTCAGTTCTAATTAACCAGATTTTAAAGACTTTTTCTTTAAAAAAAAAATGTTCAAAGTGTGACAGCTTGAAGTTGGCAATTAAAAGCTGTTGAGTTGTAGGTACCTCAAGGTAAGCTCTATTTTCATTTGTCGCAAAAACTAAAAAAAAAAAAAGAAAGAAAGAGAGAGAGAAAGAATCCAATTTTTCCCCAAACATTTCCTATTTCCTTTTCTCCGCTTTTACTCTGAGCTGCCAGTGTATATGCTTTTGAATGGACTGTGTTTGTTTTATTTTAAGTAATGCCACAGTTGATTGAGACTGTGGGCAGCCCCACTCCATCCCTAGCAAATTTTAGCCTATTCCCTGCATTAATATTTTTGTAGTTATGGGTGTGTATTTTCTTTCTTTATGTGCATATCATGGTGTTAGTGATGGGAGAGGAGGAGGAGTGTGTGTGCGTGTGCGTGCACACACGCGTGTGTATGTGTGTGCATGCGCTGTAACTGTCCACCTTATGCTAGCTGAGACTTTAGTTATGTAGGGCAGGAGGATTTTGGCACACTTTCTTCTAAAGAAAACACAGCGTGATCTGAGGAGTGCCTCCTCTTACAAGGCCTCGATTGTGTGAAAATGCCAAAAGAGAAACAAATACAGGTTAATTGCGTCGGATGCTTGGTGACTAGTTCACAAATCTTTTATTTGTTTGGAGAAGTCCTGCTGTAGCACTAAATTTTGTGTGCGTTCAGGGAGATTCAGACGCAACTTACAGTAGGACCTAGAAGCCAGTGTAATTACCCAGGCTCCTGTCACACTAATAAACTAATAGAGGCTTTAAATAAAATCAGGAAAGACCAAAGATTTGGGAAACTTGAAGAATGAGACTGAATGTTGACTCCTGTTAAATTCTCTTTCTCCATGTGTTTGAGAGGCCAGAGGCCCCATGGAAAATGGATTATATATTTCAAATTAAAAAAACAAACAAACACAACTTTTAAATCTCTGTTTAGGAGAATCCTGGGGTTCTGGAGTCAGTGTGCTACTCTTCTGTCTTATTCCAGTTACATGGGAGTTGTGGAGATATCCTTCCTGATAAGAGAAGTCTCCTAGTATCATGTCTGCTTACAGATAACCATGGGCATTTTATGATATTGTCTATAATCCAAGAAACCACATAAAAATCTAGAAAAAGTTAAAAGCTCTGAATCGCCATTGAAAAGAGTCTTTGGGTAATAGACAGAACTGACTTGATGGGCATTTTCATTTAGGAAGAACCAGGTACATTTCTCACCTGACAAAATCAGCCTCTTGTATTTGAATGTATTTAAAAGTTTTAGTGTTTCACATATGGAACTATGTAGTGATCTGCCCACGGGTCTTGAACTATACATAGACTTCAAGGAAGGCCTTCAAGAAATGATGGAACAGCACAGGTAAAGGCTGGGTAATAGATTGACTAGGTGAATGAGGGCATTTCTCCCAGTAGACCCAAACCTAACTTTGGATTGCTTCTCTGACTTGTGCTGTCCATGTCACTAGTAACCAAATTTAGTTACTAATCCCAAATATGACTAATTTGTTCTACACAGAATGTAATGAGTGTATTTAGAACGAGATGCATTAAACCACTCGTGGTAATGTAACAGAGATTGGGACTATAGACTACTTTTGTCTTTCTTCAATTTCCTTTTTTTTTAATGTTTATTTTTGAGAGAGAGAGGTGAGCGCAGGAGGGACAGAGGAAGGGGAGGGGGACAGAGGATCTGAAGTGAACTCTGCACTGACTGCAGTGAGCCCCACATGGAACTTGAACTCAGGAACCATGAGATCATGACCTGAGCTGAAGTTGGACGCTCCACCATGTGAGCCGCCCAGGCGCCTCTCCATTTCCTTTTTAATAATAGAGTAATTTATCTGATCACCTATTCATTCAATAAAGTGCAAGTATTCTCTGTGTTCCAGGCAATATGCTGTGTCTTGGGAGTAAAATAAGACTAGGTTGGAGTCCTTTTTCCTCTAAAAATCAATGGTTAATAGGAGACTCTGAGATGCAAATACATAAATTAAGGCACAATACTAAAAATGATATAAATAAGTACATGTTCAATAGATGGTATAAATCCAGAGAACTGTTTCACTCAATCATGGTGGAGATGGGAAATCTCAGAACAGACATGGCGCTGGGTTGGATTTTGAGTTACGTTTGCCAGAGGAAGAATGGAGAGAAATATATTGAAAAGACATAGAAAGTAGGCACACTTCAGTTAAATAGGCACTCTCTTCACTGTAAAATGCTCTGAACAGAATCACATAGATTAGATTTAAATAACTACTATTACGTAGCTATAATTTGAGGCAGCTATTTCCTTTTTGGCAGCCCTTTCTTTTGGAACAGCATATTCTTGAAGATTACAGATTTCTGAGTCCTTTTTTTTTTTTTTAATTTGTCCTGAAGAATTGTGTGGCTATGCTTTATTTGATCTTGTGCTCCTCGTGTCCATCACTATGTACATTGTCACAGTAGCTGCTAAAAAAATCTGTTCAATGAAGACATAAAGGAATGAATATTATGGATCTCCAAGATGCTATGTAGGAGGGGCTTAGGAACAGGAAACTGATTGGAGGTATGGCTGAGAAGTTGCCTTAAATCTTTTTGCTTAGTGAGTGTGCTAGTATTACATAGATTGTGGCTTTGGGGACTTGGAAACAGTAGGCAGCTAAGGCCCTTTCCAGCCATACTTTGGCCTTGCCGCTAGAATGAGCAAAAGACTGAGTTAATAAACAGACATAAGTTGCTTTGTATTTTTGAAATAAGGAATCTGGAATCAGCCTTCCTCAAAGTATAAGAGAACTGCAAAATAATGGAAAGGTGTTCATTTATGCCCAATAAATAAGTAAAAATCTAATTGTACAACGGCAAATTATAAATGCTGTCCTTTACCCTTTATTGTGAAACTATCTGAAGCCCTTTGCTTGATCCCTCACTCAGTGACTATGCATGAGACAAATCAAAAGCTCTGGTCACTGAACAGGGCAGAGAGAGGCTGAGACATTTAGGCAAATTAACCGATGTGCAGTATACTTGGAGTCCCAATTTTTGCCAAAGTTGTAAGTGAAAATATCCAGGATAAAAGCCATATATAGAAAAGAAGTTTTTCATCCACATTTCATGTAATACCATAGATCACCAAAGCAAAAAGAATTTTAAAATCTAATTTGCTTTACACAAGGGATTGGGAAGCCTGGCAGGATTTTGGGTTCTTTGAGTATCTTGAGTTATTTCTCAAATATTTTGGGTTCAATAAAATCCAAAATGCATTTTGCCCTGAGCACTTTCCCCCTTAATTTTGAAACCCATGTGTAATCTAAAGGAAATGTAATCCATATGTTTCTGATTCATTTACACTTAACTCATCAAAATATTTTTCTAGGAGCTATTTGATGTTGAAGAAGCATTTTGAGACTTTTTAATAAGCTTTTTAAAACCTCCCCCTCCCCTCTCCTTTAAAACAGAAGGCCATGTTTTGCCAAGGAGAAATAAGCCCCAATACCAAAATATTTGGGTTCAGTTCCAAACTCTGAACCACAGAATTTAAGATACGTTCTCAACTTATCCAGTTTGTTCTTATATCCCATTTTCTGGGGCCAGTTCAGCATGTAAAACTCAGTAGAGTTGCCTAAGATGAAAGGTACTCCTGTGACTTTACCGCAGGATCAAGAGGAAGGATTAAAACTGTGAGCTCACAAGGTTGTGATGTTAATACAGAAAAATTAAAGATGACCTCATATGGACCACGGCTTCAGTTCCAGGGAGGGATGAAGAGTTGAGGGAAGTGAACGGTTTCAGTTAGAATCATAGTCAAGATCACCTAATTGCCGTTATTTTGTCTTTTTTTGGAACTTGGCCCCATAGAAGTGAAAATACTCAGCGGCTTTTTGCCAACTTTCTCCAATATAAACTAACATCTCCAAATGAACTTATCTTTGCCACAAATCGGCTCATCCCCCAGATTCCCCCTGCCATCTTAGTTGCGATGGCGGACAGTCTGGAGTTTCAGAGCTTCCTGTTCCATGCCCACCACAGTTATGGCCCAAGATGCTCTCTGCCTTATTTTCCTACTGACACTTCCTGGTCTCCAGCACAAACTATGACCTCAAGATAATTAATGCTTTGCACCGTTCCTTAGGCAGACGTTGACTTTGCTGTATTGGTCCATAGCGCACTGGTTGTCTTTAATTCCACTGTATTCATATATGAAAACTTTCTCTGATCACTGGGCATAAGTGTCGCTTCCCCTAACTGTATCCTTCTAGACCTCAGTTTCTCAACTGTGGCAATGTCTTAACTACTGATATATTGGATGCGATATGCGATCATTCATTTTTTTTTAATCTGGGCACCTTAGCTATTAGTACTGTGCATTTTACAATTTAGCATCCCTGCCCTCTACCCACTAGATAACAACAGCACTCCCTTGGTCGTGGTATCGGAAAATGTCTCCAGATTTGCCAAGTGTCCCAGGGACACTGAACACAATTGATGGTTGTTGGTGACCTTCCCATGGGCAATCATAGATTACTTTACTTGTCTATGTATAGATTGCTATAGATCATAAGCTTCCTAAAGGCAGAGCATCAAGCTCAACTTTGTACCCAGAATTCTTTGGTAATTTGTATAATTTTGATTTTGTATAGTCACTAAGTATCTGTTGAATAAAAGTGCAAGGGGCAAAACTAGCATAACCTAATTACATGTTCTAACACTTCCAGACCCAGTAGTAACTAAATTCTGCTAGAAGTATCTAGGGTATGCCCTTTCTGCTCTCTAATCCCTGACTTGGCATACTGATTATCTTAAACCATTTCAGGCCTTGAAATACCCACTACCTGGTTGTTGTTTTTTTCCCCTATCTTCTGCTCTAAGGGAAAGAGAAATATAAAATCTATTTCCCTGTCCTCTGGGAAGTTAAAATCTAAATGGTTTGGAAAGAGCTAAGACCATGAGTAACTGAAGGTGTAAGCATGAGATAGATGATATCAGCAGAATTGATGGATTTAGCAAAATAAAATCCAAGTGGGCCAGTTACGTTTTAATTTCAGATTTAAAAAGCCCTGCTTTTATAATGTAAGCATGTCCCATGCCATATTTAGTACAAACTGATGCTACAATTATTCATTGTTTCTCTGAAATTCAAATTTAACTGAGAATTGGGGTGCCTGGGTTGCTCAGATACTTTTGATTTCAGCTCAGATGATGATCTTACAGTTGTGAGATCGAGCCCCACATGGGGCTCCGTGCTGGATGTGCAGACTGCTTAAGATTCTCTCCTTCATTCTCTGCTTCTTCCCTGATCACATGTACACACACACACTCTCTCTCGCTCTCAAAATAAATAGATTTTTTAAAGTAACTATCTTTTTTTTTTTCTGAGAGAGAGAGAGAGAAAGAGAGAAAGAGAGAGAGATCCCAAGCAAACTCTGCTCTTAGGATGGAGCCCAATGCAGGGCTCAATCTCATGACCATGAGATGAGATCATGACATGAGCCTAAATCCAAGAATCAGACACTTAACAAACGGAGCCACCTCAGCACCCCAACTCGTATTGAGCCCTAACTATAAATTAGGAATTCAAGAAGGTTAGAAATAAGGACATTATAATAAAGGAACAGGAAACGCTATGGTTTACTTGTAGAAATTAGAGAAGAGTATCTATTAGGATACAACATAAATATGATTTCTTGTAGATGGTGAAGCAAGGTAATAAAGGTACTTGAAGGCCATGTGGATAAACTTATATTTGAAGGAGAAAAACATAAGTGTCCACTGAAAAGTGCCTTTTCTCACCTATTATTCCCCCATTCTGTCTTGTGGGCTCTTTTCTCCATAGGAACTGTATTCCCACAGCCCCTAGACACCTTGTCCACATCTGTATGTAATATATTGGCAGTTGTTCATTACCTGTCTGTTTTCCTCTTTTGATGGTTAGCTCTCTGTCATTGCTATTACTACCTTCTACCTTGACTACTATTGAATTTCCTGACCTTAGAAACTGAAAGAAGTAATCTTTTTACCCACTTCAAAGTTTGTTTCCAGTCTGTAATCCATTGGTAAAGCCTGAACTTCTAAGCCTGATCTTAAAGATGCTGATCAGTCAATTTCCTCTGGTTTAACCAACTTATTCTCCCAATGACCTCCAACATACCTCTTCTTCCATAATCAAGCATGTCCTTCGTACTCTGCCCACTCTCCTATTTCTTTGCTCCACATTTTCTCCACGTTAGAAATTGCTTTTTTCCCCTTGCCTTTAGGCCCAGATCCATCCTTCCTTCAGAAATCAGTTCCAGCTTCACAAACCAAGCACTTTGGTGATGATCAACGCTACACCAGTGCTCCGATTGCTCATGGCAACTCTATGCAATTTGAAGTAACACAACAACCATTTGCTTATATTCTATCTTAACATTTCTTCCTTGTTTCATGGGTATAGCTTTTATCTTTCTAACTAAACTATAATATTCCTAACCACAAAAAGAACTCACAAAAATGTTTTTATATCTCCCATGGTGCCTTCCATGGCTTCTGGGCATACAGCAAGTGATCAAGAAGTACTTTTTTGGGTTTAATTGAATTAGCATTCAGAGAACACAATTTTAGAAAATAGTATATAATTCGTATCAAATGTTTGAAACTTTCTTGGGGAAATTTGCAGGAAAAACTGTTTCAAAGATTAACCCTTAGAGTTTTCCTGAAAGTCAAAGCATGAAACACTTCTGAATATTTTTATGGGATATGGTATGTAATTGTTGTGGTTTGATTACCCTTAACCTAAGCAACTAAAATGATAATCACACTTAATAACTGTCTTGAGTACCAGCTAATATTCTGGGACATTGTGTTCAAGCAGTTTGAAAGGTATGATCTCATTTAATCCATACATATGATACATATTATAAATTTTCTTTTTTCTTCCAAATAGGAAATTTTTTAAAAATTTTTTAAAAAAGCGCAATCAGTTGGCAAAAGGCACACAGCCGAGAAATGACTGCACTGAGATTAAAACTTTGGTGGGTCTGATTCCAAGAATGGTACTCTTTACCACCCTGTCCTTCTCTCTTTCCTAGCACAGAGGAACACGGAAAGGGAGATGGCCCCTCTAACTCCTGTGTAGAGTTTTCTGGAAGGCTAGTGGGGGACTCATGAAGACATGCCACGCTCCAGAGTTGTCCCATAAGAACCTCTCATCAATACCTTTCTATAAACCCACCCTTGACATCTTTTATTTCCTATTGTTTTTCAAAAACGTTTTGATGTGGGACAAATTGATTCCCTTTATTTTCTCCTTGTCCTCACTGCTTTTGTTGTTTTTCCAGCTTTCTTTTCTCTTGCCTACCTTACTAACTGTTCTGGTCACCCTTAACCTCTCTCTATTCAGTACATCAGCATATTCTATTCAAGAATTATCACAGAGGCGCCTAGGTGGCTCAGTCAGTTAAGCATCTGACCTCTTGATTTTGGCCCAGGTCACCATCTCATGGTTTCTGGGATTGAGCCCCATGTCAGGGGCTCAGTGCTGACAGCACAGAACATGCTTGGAATTCTCCCTCTCCCTCCCTCTCTCTCTGTCCCTCCCCTACCAATTCTCTCTCTCTCTAAATAAAAAAATAAATAAGTAAACAAACATAAAAAAAGAACTATCACATAAAGGATAATTTTCAGCATGGTATTCTATTGTTAAACAAAGAAAAACAAACTTAATGATATCCAATGAAAACTGGCCCCAAACCAAGATCTAATATCAGATTTCTCTGGGGTGTTGCATATGCCATCTGTCGTTGGGGTGTGTTTGGGGGGCCATGGCTCTCGTTTGATAATGTTCATATTTAGTTTCCCAGGGAGTTCAGTACATTGCCTGCACTTAGTAGATACTCAATAAACATGTCTCAAGTAGACAAGAACGAGGTTGAGAATCTAGGACTGATTTTGAGATTGGTAACTAACCTGCAGTGTTTAAGATTGCTAGCAATAAAAGCCTGTGGTCCAATTAGGAAAGAAATTATTCATCAAGATCATTCTTAATTTTTCTGATTGTTCTGAAAGTAACCTATTTGAGAGTCAGGAAGAGTCTTCGAGCTCCAAGATAATTTGATGATTTTTCAGAAAACCTGGTAAAAATGATAAATCGATCCTTAACTATCTCATAACTGTCTTCATCTTGCCCTCACTGTCTATTTATAGTCTTCCCACAGTTATAATAACCATCTCTGAATGACGGGGAAAAAAATAACCCTGAAAAAGAGAATCACTGAACTTTTGGAAATACCTAGTGTTTAATGAAATTTGAAGGAGAAAATATCGATTAAGGCCTTGGTGATTTCATAAAAGAAAGGTAATTGTACTGACATGTTTACTCATGCGGGAAATAAGGATATTTGATGGTAGAATACAATTTTACTGAGATTGTAAGCATCGGCATTTGGTCTTCCATTTAGCCCTAAAATAAAATTCAAATTTTGCCACACTTCACTTAAGCAGAATATTAATCCCCTGAGACTGGAAAGGAGAGCCAGTGTGAGCAAAGCTTTACAGGGTGGATCAAGTTAAAAACACACATGTACCCATATGTGTGTACACACCTACGTGTGCACATGTGGATGGAAATGGCTCTTGAATGGTTACAGAGGTCCCAGCTCTGTGCCTGTAAGTTTCTCTCTATTTTGGCCACTGATCCACTTGCTCAGAGCAGGGCACATCGTGATGAATAATTATTTAATCAAATAATTGCTCCATGCCTCCAACACCACTCCGTTAAGAACTGAGCTGGAAAAGAGACCAGAAAATATGTAAATTGGAACTGATGAGGGGATTAGGTTTCACTAAAAAAAAAAAAAAATTAAAAATTGGAATAAAAACAGGCTGCAAATCCCTCTAAGCCAAGCCCTGTCTCCGAATCACAACACCAGCGCCTGTCGGCTGTGATAATTTCACTTCATTAAGTTCCAGATATAAATAGAGAGCCTTTTTTTCCATCCACCACTTTAAATAAGCATGGGGCTGAAAACACAGGGGTTATTGATCCACTCAGCTGTTTGTTATTGGGTCTTTGGTCTTGCTTCATTGTTGCATTAGAAACTTTCAAACACCTCTATCATGGAGCCAGGGACAATTCACCTCTGTAGAAACCGTTTGAAAACTATTGTTTCCATTGCCAAAAAATATTAAAAGAATAAAATTAATCAAGCATGCTACATACTGAAATGCAAAACAGACGTGTATGTACACTGTATGTAAAGAATGCAGAGAAATTAATAAGCAAAACTTCATTAAAGACCAGTGCTTTGGGCACTAAAAGCAGATTGCTTATACAGTAAGGTAATATAAAACACTATATTTTTACTGCATGTTTAAAGGTTCATATTTTTTCTTTAAGTCAGAGGCTTCCATATATAGATTTTCCAGATAATATATAATCCAGTTCCTTCGAATTAACTGTATTTTTTGTCACTCAAACCTTTTGAAAAATAAAACAGGTTACATAAAACTCTACTAATTCTAATCTGAGAAATAAAGTTTATGACAAAAAGAAAACTGTTGAATTAAGAGAACAATAAAAAGTTACTTTTTATAGTTTAAGGCCGGGGTCAGCAAATTTTTTCTGTAAAACAGGCAAAATCAGAGATATTATGTTAATACTTCTATAGCCATTTAAAATGGAGCCCTCTAAGAATGCAAAAGCCATTCTCTGCTTGTAGGCTGTCCAAAAACAGGTGTTGCACTGGGTTTGGCTGGTGGGCCCCAGTTTGCCCACCCCGGGCTTAAGACCTGCAAAATAGCGATGCTTTACCATTTCATATACTGTTTATGACTTTTATCTTGGTTCATATCTGGCAACTGACACATACAGACATTTAATGGGTTTTAGTCTTTTTAATTTAGAAAATTTTTTTTAATGTTTATTCTTGAGAGACAGAGCGTGAGCGGGGGAGGGGCAAAGAAAGAGGGAGACACAGAATCCGAAGCAGGTTCCAGGCTCTGAGCTGTCAGCACAGCGCCTGATGCACCCAAACCCAGGAGTCGTGAGATCATGACCAGAGCCAAAGTCGGACGCTTAACTGACTGAGCCATCCAGGTGCCCTAAGGTGTTTTACTTTTAAATTTTTATCTTCAAAATCTCACGTTCAAAAATGTCTTAAGTCAGGAGGGAGATGACTACAAGGTCTTTACTTGATATCAGTGGGCATTTGTCCATGTAACAAAACACCTTGGCATTTCTTGGTTCCGACAAACATGATGGGCTGCGGGGGCGAGGGGGTTGGCAGCAGCCTAAGAGTGAGTAGCCAGCCGACCAGGCTGTGGGTCAGCACTCAAGAGAAGAGTCTGAGCTCTGGGGTGGGTACACGGAGAATGCTCAGCGTCTGCTAGGCCTTGGGCTTCACATAAATAATTTGGTTCTATCAGGTTTGTTTATTTTTGTTTTTTTGGTTTTTTTTGTTTGTTTTGTTTTGTTTTTTTACTTTATTAGCATTAGTTTAGAAACCAGGTTCAAGAGGCCAATACACAACAACAAAGTGATTCAGGAAATTATTTGGGAGACCCGTGACGTATTTCGTTTTGGTTTATATCGGTCTAATAGTTCTTATTTCCCAAAAACTGTGTGAGCTTAATAGAAACCAATCATTACTCTGACCGTAGGTCATCTTCCTGTTACGAGTGCCTGGCTAGTTGAAAGGGGGAGACAACTCTTGAGCAGGATTTTTATCCACGTTAGGACTCAACTTCATTAGATAAAAGACAGTGTCAGCTTTGTTCTAAATTACCTGCATTCTGGGGCACCTGGGTGGCTCCGTCGGTTGAGCATCTGACTTTGGCTCAGGTCATGATCTCACGGTTCATGGGTTCGAGCCCCACGTCAATCTCTGTGCTGGCAGCTCAGAGCCTAGAGCCTGCTTCCGATTCTGTGTCTCCCTCTCTCTCTGCCCCTCCCCTGCTCATGATCTGTCTCTCTCTGTCTCTCAAAAATAAATAAAAATGTTAAAAAAAAATTCTTAAATAAATCAATAAATTACCTGCATTCAAGAGATCCAGGAAAAAAGGTCCTGTCAAGATCAGAAAACATAGCTCATGTAAGGCAACTGTGGAATATATCCTTTAGAAATCTGAGAGGAGGATGGTCCTACCAAAGGAAGCTGGGAAGTTTGGAGCTATGGCTTCCTACTTCTGAACTGGGGGCTCCCAGAGCTATGACACTGAGGGCAGGGCCTTTGAGCATTTGTGTGTTCAAAGCACTGTTTGTAAATTGGGTGAATTATATGCCTTGTCTTTTTTTAAGATATGTATATGCTTGTTGTTGAGATTCTTAGGATGCAATTTATGACAAAATCATTACTTAATTACTAATATGTGGTTGGCACTTACTCTCTACCAGACACTGTTGAAAATATTTTATAGATACTATCCCATTTAATCACAGTATCCCCAGGAGATCAATACTATTATCATCAATCCCAGTGAAAAGGGAGGAAATTGAGATCCAGAGAAATGACATAACGGGCTGAACATCACTGTCAGTAAGTGACGGTGGCAGGACTGACACCCTGACTCTACAGCCCCTTCTCTTAACCCCTAGGCTTCAGATCTGCCCGCCTTCTCTCCAGCTAGGAGAGAATCTTCCACTACTGTCATGCAGAGTTCTGGGCAAGTTTTGTTAAAACGAGGCCGCCAAATTTCCGTGGCTTAGGGATAAAGCTCAGTAAAGAAGAGCAGAAAATGGGATACCCATCAATGTTTGCATCGAGTTTTTCTGAAAAGAGAGTCCTGTTCGTGGATGGGAGAATGCTGGTCTTTCTGATTTGGTTAGGTAGGTTGCAGAAGGAGAGCATCAAAGCTTTGGCTCACATGGCTGCAAGAAATGCCATTCAGATGTTTAAGTGGTCTGTAAATAGCTTGCCGTGTGCCTTGCCTGTGGTGCCAGAACATCTTGAGATCTCAGTGAAGACTTACTTCCACACTGTCGTGATGTGGTGCTCACACACACATATAGGATCATGCGTGGTTTTCTTATCATTTTATATATAGTTCTCATATGATTTTGGACCTACTTTCCAGACGCTGATAATCTTTGGATCTATTAATGGATATATGGGTTTGGATTTGAAAAAATGGGTAATCAGACTCTGGAATTTGTCAGATCATGACGCTCTGGCAACCTCTAGGTCAACACTGACTGATAGAAATATAATGCAAGCCACATATGTGATTTCAATCTAAAGCCATATTCAAAAAGTAAAGGGGCACCTGGGTGACTCGATAGGTTAAGCTGACTTCGGCTCAGGTCATGATTTTGCAGTTCGTGAGTTCAAGCCTCACATCAGGCTCTGTGCTGACAGCTCAGAGCCTGGAACTTGCTTCAGATCCTGTGTCTCCCTCTCTCTGTACCTCTCCCCCACTCACACTCTTCTCTCTCTGTCTCTCTATCAAAGATAAATAAACATTAAAATTAAAAAAAAAAAACAAATAAAAAGAGGGGCACCTGGGTGGCTCAGTCGGTTAAGTGTCTGACTCTTGGTTTCAGCTCAGGTCATGATCTCACAGTTTATGAGTTCAAGTTCTGCATCAAGCTCTGAGCTGACAGTGCAGAGCCTGCTTGGAATTCTGTCTGTCTCCCTCTCTCTGTCCCTCCCACACACACTCTCTTTCAAAATAAATAAACCTAAAAAAAAAAAGTGAAATTAAGTTTAGTCATATATTTTATCTTGTTCAATATATCTGAAACATTTCATTTCAACATGTAACTAATATGAAAATTAGTGAGATTTCTCTTTTTTGTGGTTCTAGGTCTTCAAAACATAGTGTGTATTTTACTTCTGTGTCTCAATTCAGATGCTAAATTTCTGCAAGAACATTTGATCCATATTTATGTTCCATAAAGCATTCTGTTGAAAAAGCATATCTACACATCTGAGCTGTTCTAAGCACAAATGTTTTCCAGTAACTGAATCAGGTAGTAGATGTTAAATAAAAAATAGTTCAAATTGTATAAAATTTAAAATTCAGTGCATTCATCACATTGGACATATTTGAACTTTAACCTCTCGCTATGCATCTGAATCACTTATAAAGCTAATTAGCATAAAATTAGGTTAGTAAGTAGTAATGAAGAAAACAGCTGACGTGTGTTAAGCACTTCCCTACCAGATACTAGTTGAAATGGTTTCACTTTAATGATTACGAGTATTATCATTTTACAGATGAGAAGAATGAGGCCCGAGAGAGGTTAGATCGTTTCCCAGGGCTGTGTAGCTAAGACTTAGGGGAGCCTTTCTGGAGCTCATCATCTCCAAAACTCTATTACATATAATACAATATCACACTACACACAGTAACCCCTGCAGCCGCTAGTTTACTGTGTCTTGAGGCAGGCTCTAAGGTCTACATTTTCTAAAAGATCCACTGTACTTGTGATGTGCGTGGCTGATCTGTGTGACACCATTGTTAGCTTTCTTCAAAACCCAGCAGTGGAGGGGCGCCTCAGTGGCTCAGTCAGTCGAGCCTCCGACTCTTGATTTGAGCTCAGGTCATGATCCCAGGGTTGTGGATTTGAGCCCTGCACTGAGTTCAGTGCTGGGCGTGGAGCCTGCTTAAGATTCACTCTCTCTCCTTCTGCACCTCTCACTTGCTCATGCTCTTTCTCTAAAATTAAGTTAAATTAAAAAATTACAAAAAAAAAAACCAGCACTAGAGAGTAAATATTGATTTAATTTAAATAAGCCATCCTTCAAAAACCTTTGTTGAGAATTCAAACATGATCATTGAAACCAAAATCCTCTGTACCTCCCCTGTACCTTTGGGGAAATAATACTGCATACTCCATGTCTGGTTCTCATTGTTGCATTTGATGAAGTTTCCTAATAATTCTTAAAGGGACTAACTAAATCTTGAAGCATCTATAATCAACAATTTCATACTTTTAAAAATAAAGTGCTTCCTGGAGATTTTACAAATACCATCTAGAGAGCAATTGAGTTATGCGATTAACAGGTGGGAGGGAGGAAAAAACTAAGAAATACAATATTAAATACCACTCCTTTCAACCTCTGTGGCTACAATAATGCATTGCAAAGTCTTGTGTTTTAAGAATTTCTCAATGTGCTGGCCTTGAGAAGTTCTGCTAGGTTTGCTTGAAACAGATCTGTGAATTAAGAACACAACTTTCATTTATTCACAACAATTGGAAAGTGTGCACGTTTCCATGGAGACAGGTAAGCCATTTCCTTTCCCACATTATGAGCACAGGCCCTTATACCAACTCTGATTTCCGTCCTGTCACCCAAAGGTTTGGTGAGATTGGGGAGTTTGATCCTGGGGTCTGGCATGGCTCCAGACAGAACAATAAAAAAAGACATAAATCATGGGGAAAAGAGGTTGACACGGTGGGAGGTGTGAAGGTGGAGAGTTGAAATATGGCTGCCACTGCACATCTGTGGAATACAGAACATTGAAAGAGCGCATCTTAATGAAAATGTGTGTATAACCTAGTATTCATGGTGCAGATGTTAACGTGTGTAATACTACTAAAGAATCATAGCCTGGTGACATTCCTTCAGTTTCGTAGATAACTCCTGATCCTTAGCTTTACTATTTCAAGACGTTATTTACTTAGTTACTCACTGACTGCTTAATCCACTCTTTTTGTAACCATTTATAGAGGACATACTAAGTAAGTATAGGCATCATTTTAGCTCATGGGGAAAGGTAGGGAGTGTGAGGGAGATCCAAAATTATTTTAGACATAACCCTGCTGTGAAAGAGAGGTCCAGAAAGAATCACATTGTGTGGTAGAGATTTAGAAATGCCAGAAGACTTCCAATGAAACACTCTAAAAATGGATGTCGGCTCATATTTTGTTTTGACATTGAATATAAGTCAAGGACACAGTTAGGGACATTTGACCTGTAATTACTCCATCCAGAAAAAATGATTGATCAAAAAACTAATTGATGTCTAAGGTAGAATCTCCAGGAATAGGACTCTAGAATGTTGGAAAGGTTTATTGGACCAGTGAACTAACTGGCATTGAGATCATTGAAACTAAGGGGCATCAGCACAGAATCTGGAATGCTAAATCTGTGGTCTGCATACAAAGTATGAACAAAGTGGGCAGCTGCCCAGAGTTAACATAATCAGACTGTGCCAACTCGAGGGAAGGAAAGTGGAAAATGCCCTGGGTTTCATAGGTAAAGATATATACTTTCAAGATAAACATGATGTATTGCTTTTTGAATTATTTCAACTTTAAATGATCAAGTACTCATTTTTAGATGACCATCTCATTTCATACAGAACGTCCTTCCAGTTTTCCAGTTAAGACCTACACTTGGATTTCACCCCCAAACATATTAACATCTAAGATGAAATATAAAGCAGAAGCAAGTGTCCTGAGGTACCTGGGTGGCTCCGTCGGTTAAGTGTCTGACTTTGGCACTGGTCATGATCTCACGGTTTGTGAGTTCAAGCCCCTCGGCTCTCTGCTGGCAGCACAGGTTCCACTTCATATCTTCTGTCCCCCTATCTTTCTGCCCTTCCGCAGCTTGCATGCTCTCTCTCAAAATAGGTAAGAAACTTAAAAGATATATATATATAGGGCGCCTGGGTGGCTCAGTCGGTTAAGCCTCTGACTTCGGCTCAAGTCAGATCTCATGTTTGTGGGTTCGAGTCCCGAGTCGGGCTGTGGGCTGACAGCTAGCTCAGAGCCTGGAGCCTGCTTCCAGTTCTGTCTCCTTCTCTCTCTGCCCCTCCCCCTCTCATGCTCTTTCTCTCTCTGTATCAAAAATAAATAAAACATTAAAAAAGATATATATATTTTAAATCAGGTTCCTTTTGTCTCCTTTTTCTTTCCCCTTTCTTTCTTCCCTTCCTTTAAAGAAATGATAAATGTGAATTAACCTGCAAATGATAAAAAAAATCCCATTATGTTCCTAAGCTACTCATCAGATATTCTAAATTTCTGTTAACACAACTTCTAGAGTTATTGAGAAAAGACAGATTTTATTTTCACCATCACTTATAATCTCCACCTAAATCAGGCTCACTGCCCAGGATTATTACAGAAAAATGTGCAGCCCACTGAGATGGAGGGCAGGGACTATGAGATTTTCAGGGCTGCTTCCGGAACTGTTGGAAAGAGTTTCCAACTGCGGTATGATTCCTTTATTCAGTGCTCTTTACTTATCTTTATAGCCCACTCATTTTATAATTAGTCATTTATAATGTGTCAGAGATTGAAGCTAGGGCTGTGTGCAGGTAGTTCACTTTGGGAAGTGATCCAAAGAAACACAAGTGGGAGATGCCAAGATTGAAAAGGGAAGGAGAGAGCGCTGATCTCCAGCGTGCACAACTGAACTTGATCTCTTGGGGGAGCCCTCTGAGCCGCTGTGCCGAAGGGCATTGGGACCGGAGAGGCAGAGGAGGGGCCTATCGATCGGCGCCATCTCCCATTTGTTAAGAGGAGACATATGGTGTGTTCACTTGCACATTTTGACTTGCACGTGAGTCACACTGACTGAATGATTTGCTTGCGCACCCCACAGTGCACAGAAGAGAAGCCCAAGGAAGAAACCGAGGTTACCCCACGCAGCTCCCGGGACACCTGAGAATAGCTGAGTGGACATAAAGCTGAGTGAAAGAGGCAGTTTGCAATCGGCATCTCTCCCTCTCGGTACAACGAAGGTCAACCAAGGGCAGGGACCGAGTCCCATGGGCCATGATGTACCTCTCATGGTCCTTGTCCAATGCCTTGCATGCAGGAAATGTTGAAAGTGCATTTGTTCAACTGAGTTGAGTAAAGACTGGCACAGTGCCGTGTTTGTTCCTCAATGCCTTTAGTTGGGCATGCATATTATTTGAATACACTTTCCCTCATTTATTCATTTATTTATCCATTTGAAATGTACTGAATCTATGAGAAAACAGCCACTCTAAACATGTAGAGCATGAAACAAAAAAATCAGTAAAGGTCCCTGTTGCCACAATTACATTAGAGAGAAATACGTATACTATAAAAAGAGTCTTAGGAGAATTAATTAGCTAGACTGGTAAGTTCTAATGAGAAGATGTCTGATGTGGCATTAATGGGAGACTTAACCCGCCAGCTACCTTTAGAGCTGAACCCTGGGAGCTTGGTAGGTATTGACTGGGTAGTGGTTCGGTCTCAGCTTCTTATTCTATATAAAATCGTAGACAGCTTCCTCCTCCCCATTTTATGGGACAAAACTTAAGTGTTGTTTCTAGAAGAGAAACACAGGCCCTCAGAGGCTTACCTGAATACATTTTGCTGCTACTGGATACGTTTCAGTAGATTTTCCAGAGTGTGACAGGATTTACCGGTGAAATATTAAATTAGGTTTCTGTCTTCTTGTTGTAGCAGACTTGGATGAATAAAAAAGTAATTTTTTTTTCTCTCCAAAGAGCTGAATACTTAGGCTTTGTGTTCCTCTTTGAGTATCCGGACTTGCTTGTGGAGATTCTAACAGCTGTTTGTTTTCAAAAAGAGAAGTTAGCAGGCACCTAAAACACATCTTTAGGCCTCAGATTTGGTTTGGACTGAGAAGGCATGGGGCTAGTGTCAGAGGTGACTTGATCCAGGTGGCTGACACCAAGTGGGAAACAGGGACAGATGGCAGACTTTGCAAGTGGCAGAGACATTATATATATTGTTCCTGCATTCTTTTCTTTCCGGGGGAGTCTCTTGGGAGTGGTGAGCGTCCTGATGGAGTTGTCCATGAAAGCTGGAGTCATTGAAGACCAAGAACCATGGACTTGGGATTTTCCTTCTCCAAGATTCCCATGGTGGACCTCAAACTGTTGGTTCTTTAAAAAAAAAAAAGTTTTCTTGGGGCGCCTGGGTGGCTCAGTTGGTTAAGCCTCTGACTTTGGCTCAGGTCAGATCTCATGTTCGTGGGTTCGAGCCCCGCGTCAGGCTCTGTGCTGACAGCTAGCTCAGAGCCTGGAGCTGCTTCCGGTCCTGTGTCTCCTTCTCTCTCTGCCCCTTCCCCTCTCATGCTCTGTCTCTCTCTGTATCAAAAATAAATAAAACATTAACAAAAATTTAAAAAAAAGTTTTCTGAACTACATATGACTCTAAGGCTCTTGAAAGGTCCTTCTACAATGATTGGTACCTTTTACTTTTCATCCATTCAAGAACATAAGAGACATCATTTGATATGGAAAACCAATCATGAAAGTCATCTCTGGTACTTGAAAGCTCTAGAGAAAATCCAGTTTCTATATTAGATTTGAACCCAAGGGTTCCATTTTCATTCTGGCTCTGTTTATCAACATGGTATTTTTCCTCACCATTTTATCAAGATGCCAATTACGTACCATTTGCTAGAGTGACAGTGATCAGACATACCTGATCACCCTGATTGCCCCAAGAAGCAGAGGAAAATAGCTATTACCTTCTCTGAACACCTGTTACTTCCTCGTAGTATCCTCCCTTCTGAACTTTTTCTTAGGATCATTGCCACGATTTTAGTAGCATCACGTCTAGTGTAGTGCCTTGCCTGTGGCATCATTCAACTAGCTGTTTATCAAGTGTACAGTGAATCAATTGATGGGACTGATTGCCATTGGTAAATGGAAACAGGTTTAAATATCTTTTGGCCAAAAAAAAATTCACCTTACTTCGCAACAACCCAACTTACAAGCACATCTTATCTTCCTTTTCGCTGCCTCCCACAGAATAGATCCACAGAAAATTAAAGTGTGTTTAACCCTTAAAAGTGGATCTGTATCATTTATTTCTAGAAAGAAACAGAAGGAGAGATGAAAGGAGAAAAAAGGAGAAAATGGAAGGAAATGGCAGAGTGAGTGAAGAGGGTGAGAGAGAACGCCTCTGGGAGCTAGCTCTTTCTATCCCACAGCAGAAATTACAGTGTGTTAGCTTTATCTAGCGCATATTGTGCCAGGAATCTATACTATTAACTCAGTCATAACAGCAACTCTTGGAGGCATGTGATACTATTATCCTTGTTTGACAGATGAAGAAACTGAGTCACATCGAGTTGAGCAGCTTGTGCATGGCTACACTGCTAGAAAGATTTAATACTGGGGCATATGGAACCAGGCGCAGTAGCCTAAGCTGGTGGCTGCACTGTGTTCCCTCTCCCAAAGCTGTCTCTCACCAGATGCTCAGTTTGTACCTCCCACTTCACCTATGCCATTTTACTTAATCATCACAACAGTGTTGTGAAGTGGTTTTGTGATTACCATTTCAATAGTGAGGACAGTGAGTCCCAGAAGAAGGATGTCAATGACGTGTGATTCTCCAGCTTCGGAAGGGCAGGTTAGAATTCAAACTCAGATGGCCATAAGTCCAAAGCCCCTGTTCTGTCTCTGCGCCAAATGCCTCTGTTTGAAAGTGGAGCAGAAAGCTTTCCACTCTGTCTCTAACTTCATGGCAGCAGCTGAGGATTCCCATCGCACCACCTAAACTCACAGCCTTTTACCTCAAAATGAGATAGTCATTTTAATTTGGGGGGAGTTTTACTATTGGTTGCCTTTCAGTTCCAGATATCGGAGAAGCACCCTATTTACTTCTCTCTCATTGTCTGGCGCCCTCCATGTCCAGCTGCAAACACCTGAAGTCCCTGCCGTCTTTTCTTTATTTCCATTATGAGGGATTAAAATGAATCACTGTTAACTTTTATATGTAGTCATTCATATAATGGGTATGCATTAAAAAATGAAATCCTTCTGTAGACGAATATTGATTCAGAAGATAAGACTTATGAAGAAGATATTCAGTTTAGGCAAAATTTTTTTTTGAACTATTACACACGTAAGTATACATCCACACATCCACACATTTACATATTACCATTGTACTTGAAACGTTCTTCTTAAAAACAAATGTGATAAATGGTTTAGTTATTATTTCAGTTTGGAAATAGGCAGCTACAGAAATAACATTTTAATAGATTCCAGATTAGACTGCATGCTATATTTGTAATAAGGACTTGTTTCCAACGTTAGTTGGCAGATCACTCGTATGAACAATTATCCAAATAGCTATTAGGATATGATTGCGCTCATTTCCAGGCAAAGCAGGCTTGCCAGAACTCAGCCTGGCTGCTGGTTAGATTTTGGTTTGACTTTTGGAGAAAGCCACAAGAATTTGTCCGTCATCTTGGCTGTAAGGGAGTCTCCCTGTCTTGAGGCTAGTCTCCTTCCTACTTGAAAATAAGGGCAAATGTGTTTCTCTTTTGTTTTATTTTTACTGTTTTACATGATCTAGAAAAAAAAAGAAAGAAAGGAGAGAAAGGTGTGGAGGAAAAGAGTGAAGGGGTGATGTTGCACAGGAAAGTAAAATGAAACACGAAGAACATGAAGAAGACTGTGGCTTCAAATCCTGGAGAAGCATGGGCACGATGGCCACACATCCAGGGCCGTGCATGCATCATTTTGTGGATATGCTCCATAGTTATATCTCTGCAGAGAGATTCATACTTAGTGCAATTTCAACAAGTGGATGCCAAAAAATGGTGTTTATAGAAATAGAAAATCAAGCTTTTTCCTGTTGCACATTCATTATGTTTCTGCATAGTTTGGCATCTAGGGATCCTGCTGGTTAATCTGGTCCAACACTCTAACCTAAGAACAGTGACTGCCTCAGACTAGGTGAAGAAAAGCTCCCTTTGTGCTCAGTCCATGGCTGGTGGAAAGATTATTTAGAAAGCCCGTGTGCTTCATGGGAGTGGGGTGATCCCTCCCACAGCTCATGATGATGGAGGTTTATGACAGGTCTCAGATTCCACCCATCAGCCACCAAAACCACTGTCCCTGCCACAGCTGGAGAGGTCTGTATTCTTCTTCAGATTGTGGGGCGGGGAAGGGCTGAAAGGGTGAAGCAAACACTTATTTTCTTTCAACCTAAAGTTATGGAGTCCGTCTTGTTGAAGACTTCTCCAGTGTACTTTGCCAGTTTGGGGCCGGAAAGACCAGTTATCTGAGATCATTATCTTTAATGGAAAGAAAATACCATGAACTCAGAAAGATATTTTTTTCTTACCTAGTGTAATGGAATGAGGCCATTTTACTTTGCATAGAATCTAAGGATCTCCAGTAGTCATCTAGCTGAGGTCTTTGTTCTAGTGATTATATCACAACTAAACTATGTAAAGTGGTTGATGATCACTAGTGGACTTTGAGTTCTATTAGGAGTGATTTCTACCAAGCTGTAACTGTCCTAACATTGGGATTCAGGGTGTTAACAGAAGGAAGTCAGAGTCATTCTTATTTTTAGCTATCCTACACCATTCTTGGTGCAACTTTACAGTTATTTTCATCAAATATTTATTGTATTTTTACCATGGGGCAGAGCATTAAGTTCTTATGTTTGCAATGATAGTTTTGGGGAAGATTGATTATTAACATACCTTTTATAGACGTGCAAACAGGGTATCAGAGAGGTTCAGTAGCTTGTTCAAGTGCGAAAGGAACTGATGAATGATCTGGAATGCAGACTCAGGTATTCTAACATAGTTCATGGCTACATGGGTCTCCTAGCCTAAGGAGGTATGTAATGACCTATATTTTGAAGGAAAAAATTAATATACATCATCTCAAAAACTCATCAAAGTAGTTGTTCTTAGCAGACGTAAGGAAGCAAAGCCATCACTGAAAGGATACCCCACCTCTAAAACTCAATGGCAAATTCTTTTCCTTCTTTCCTTGCAGCTGTAGACTTCTTCCTTCATGATGAACCTAAAGGACCAAATGAGAAGATTCTAAACTGGATTAAAAAGTAATAAGAGTTTCAATAGACAGTGGCTCCTTTCTGTAGAGACAGTGAAGGGCAGAGGTTTTTCTGTATCGATTCTCTGGCAGAATGGGATGAGAGAAAGGATGAGGTGAAAGATTAACTTCAGGGACAAAACATCATGTGATGTATGTAGCCTGGTGGAGAGAAAGGGAGGGTCTTTCTCTGCTTCCTCCTTGTCCCATGCTTCCCAAGCACTATTGTATTTTCAACATTTTTATTTCCTTAGAAAAAAAAATTCTTACTGAAATATGTGTAAATAAATATTGGATCAACAGTAACATAAACATTAACATAGTTTGTTCTTCAAAGATTATCTTAAGAAAGAGAGAAAGAGAGAGAGGAAGAAAGGAAGGAAGGAAGGAAGGAAGGAAGGAAGGAAGGAAGGAAGGAAGGAAGGAAGGAAGGAAAAACTTATCAGCAACTACTAAGCCATAGTTTCCATAAAGTGATCTCTTTCTAGGCTGGTAGGACTCTTTAGAAAGCATTTGAGCATTTCTGTTTAAATTCGTAAGAAATCTTGATTCTTTCTTTTGTCCAAGGGTGATATATAGTATTAAGGATGCAGAGAGGTTGAAGGATAAGGCATGACTGATTTCTAAGTCGTAACTGTTTTATGAGATCACACTAAGTGTACCCCAAAACAGAACATCACATTCTCTGGAATCTTTTTTTTCTGCCAGCAATTTCAACTTTGTCCTGGCATTATCTGTAAGTTTGTATTGTCAGTTAGAGGGAAAGCATTGGGTTCTGGCTGCCACCGCCTTTATTCCTGCTTGACTTTTAAAATGTATCACAATCATAGGAAGCTCATGTGATCCCCAAGGTCAAGGACATCATTAACTATAAAGAGAACACACCCTTCTGTTTTATATAAATTCTTATTAAAATCTGCAATCACCTGGGGTATAATGATATTCTGCATGCACTTTCTTTTTCATAACTACTGCTGAAATTAAACTTGGAAAAGAGGAGGAAAAGATTGATATTGTTGGTCGTTGGGGTTTGCATTTGACATTCCTCAAATAATGGGATGTAATATGGTTATGCAGAAAACAGATTGATTTTTCACAATTTTCCCACAGAGGTAATGGAGAACAGACTGGAGGAAATTCCAAAGTTTCATTGGGAGAACTATTTGCAACACAACTGAAGAAGAAAACAAACTCAAACCATCCTTTTATGCAATTTTGCCTTCAATATTTTTAAGTAGGAAATTTGCTAACTAATTTGTTTTCATTCCTGTGAGTTTCAGGAATTCGGGAATCTTTTCAGTTTTGCAGAAAGATTTCAGAGAGTCTACCAATTGGGTGAATCACAGGTGATATCAGTTAAAATAATGGTGATAGTAATGGAAATGCATAATATTTCCTTCCAAGGATTTAAGTCATATGTTTTAGAATCTCCTTCTTTTTTTTTTTTTTACCCCCAATTCCTTTCTTCTTTGTCTCCCTACATCCCAGCAGAAGCTAAAAGATACTATCAATGCATTACTGATATTGAAACAAAGCCAGAGATGTTGGGGCATATGCCCAACGTCACATAGTTGGTAGAGGCAATACTGGAATCTCTCCCATTCCAACTTACACAGACTTCTATTAATGCTACAGAAAGGAATGCATCCATGAATTTAATTTCCTATTTCTTTGCAGGAAGCCAGTCAACTCAGTTGGTTAGTGCACAGTGCTAATGAGGCCAAGGTCACTGGCGTGGCCCCCTGAACGGTATCTTTAGCTTTGCAGTTACAGAATTTCCTCTCTTTCTAACCCTGGACCATAGACCTGAATAGAACAGAACTTTCCCTCAATTTCCTGTGTGATCCAAACATGGATGCTTCATAGAAAACCTATCTTTGTCGCTGAGAAAGCAATTCGGAAATGTTTCTTCTAAATTCCATGTTTCCAGATAACGATGTCACTCGAACGATCAGGCAAAATTAAGAAGTCCTCGTTTTTGCTTTTATTAATAAACCTTTGTTTCTCTCTTTCTCTCTCTTTTTTTTTCTACACTGGGTATGTCTTAATCCTAGCACAGGGAGAGACTTGTTTCTCATTGCCCCAATCTCTAGGTTCCAGAAAAACAACTCAAGGATGTCTCAACAAGGAGGTAGCTGAGAACCTAAGTGTGTTCAGGAGGAGTGATGGGCTGTGCACAATTTCCAGTCTGAGACCTGGTGTTCCTCACTGTAGGCCCTGCGAAGCCTGAGGACCTAGGCTTCAGAAAACATGGGCAACGTAAGTCCCCAGTGCATGTGTAGATGTTGCCCAGGTCTCTCTTTCAAACGATGAGTCTCGTCTTTGATGCACTTATTCCATCTCAACACTCTTGACTTCCAGTCGCTTCCTTTGTTCCCCAGAGCATGAAAAGTTGTCACATTGTTTACGGCCTGAAGAGAATTCCAAACATTTTCCTCATGCGCAGTATTTCCAGCCTGTTGCCCTGGGCTCTGGCCTGGAAATACAGTTGGGAGAGGATCAGGCAGCAAAATGACACTTTGATAACAAGTCTGTGATGAACTGTCAGTAGAGAAAATAGTATAAATAGAGGCCATGGAGCATCAAAGAAGGAAGTCAGAGCGTGATGCTTTAGGTCATACAGACAAGTTAGAAGGTGACCTCTTCTTTTATCTGCTCATTCTTAATCCACTGATGATGTAGATCCTGTTCCAGATTTCCTTGGTTATAACCTTCGGCTTCAAGTTTGCACATGGCCTTCTCCTTCTTAGCAAAACGTTTTTTAGATCACATTCTCACAAGGCTACATACAGTCAGATTTCATGTTAGAGGACAGTCTTGTCAACTGATATAGGCCAGGTCATTGTGTTTCCCTTCTTTTTTTTTAAATTTTTAAGTGGTTTTTATTTATTTTTGAGAGAGAGAGACAGTGTGAGCAAGGGAGGGTCAGAGAGAGAGGGAGACACAGAATCTGAAGACAGGCTCCAGGGTCTCAGCTAGCTGTCAGCACAGAGCCCGACGTGGGGCTTGAACCCACGAACCGTGAGATGATAACCTGAGCCAAAGTCGGACGCTTAACCGACTGAGCCATCCAGGCGTCCCTGTGTTTCTTTTCTAAGCATAGCTATTTTATGTTGAGACTTCTAGAGAAAACAAAAGGATTTCTCATAAAGCAACAAGTCATAAAGGGACGGAAATTCAGACCCTGGAAGAGCATGGCTTCGAGAAAATACATAGTGGGTGGTGGTGGGGGGTGTGTGTGTCTTCCTTTATGGGCCCTTAAAATCACACCATATAGAATTGATAAGTGAATTCTGTCCACAAACACGTTTGGTCTCTTACTGTGGACTTCAATACGTTGTTTGAGGGCTTTGAGGAAAAATAACTGTTGACTCTGAGCTCGCTAGATGAACCCTCCTTACACCATGGAAGATGGCGTCTGAGGGGGCACTAGACCCGGATCCCCTTTTCTGCTTAGAAAACATACCCAATATCTTATTCCCAGAGCAAACACAATTTCTATGGTTTTTCTATTGCTTTGCTGGCAAGTCAGCCAAGTGGAGTACATTATTTCATAATAAAATAAACCTTCAGTTTTTTTTTTTTTTTTTGTTCCACGGGAAATTACTCAGTGTGTAGTGCAGACGTGTTGCCCTCACATTTCCACAAGATTTGCTTCCTTTTATAATTGTGGATCCTGCTGTGTTTAAGAATGATCAAAAGTTACAGAAGCCTGGTTTTCATTTCTCTTCTTTTGTTACTTCCTAATCTCCAATTTCATTGACTTCCCTTCTCCCTTTCCCGTCTGACCAACGTCCACTAACAATAGTGACTTAAAATTTTATCCACGTAGATGCACCATGAGTGGGTTCAGTGGACGAGATCTTCACTCTGTTTTATGGGGATTGTCTTTTTCAAAAGAAATATGACTGAGAGCACATTCAGCTGTGGAAATATGCATGGTGGATTTTTTTTTCCTTTTGTATCCATCAGGGATGCATCTGCCTTTTTTGGCATTTTTGTCATTTTGAGAGCCAGGTCACCATTGTAAGTGACCAGCACCATAAAGAATCGACTATAGCAAATCTCTGCTTTTGTGCTTCATGGTTCCATAGAAAATGGAAAAAAAAAAAAAGGACATGAGAGTTCCTTAAACACTATCTTGGATATTTCTCATAGGTGCTCCATAAATAAGAGTTGTTTTTCTATTCTTATGGTGGTTGAAAGAATGCTGTCCTGTTTTAGATGCTTGAACACTATTTCTCTTTTAGCGAAACTGCTTTATGTTTAAGAACCTAGATGCCTAATGTAATCGAATTCCCATTTTTAAAAGCATGTGATAGCTACAAAAAGAGCGAGTTGATGACTTGTTAAAAAAATTCAAACAAGGAAAAGTAAGAGTGATGAGTTAGTAATACCCAGGTGTCCACTTAGCTTAGGCAATTAGAGCTATACACTAATGGAAGCAAGTCCTTGGGTCAACCTTTCCATAGTGGAGTTAAATTTAATCTATTCCCTGTCACAGTAAATGAACATTACCCTGAGAACCCATGTTGCTAATGCCTGTTATTAATCAGAAGTAGTGAGTAAGGAAGTTTAGCTAAATGCTACCAACCATTCCCTACTATGCAAAATAAAACAAAACAAAACTCCAAGTACATAGCTTAATGATGAGTGTAGAGCATCACTATTGTGTACAAAATATGGCATGTTGTCAAGCAGGTTTCAGAATTTAAATATGTAGTATGTGCAATTTCAGAATGCATTAATGTTTCATTGGAAACCAGAGGAAATGTGGTTCAAAGGCAGTATCTTCCATTTATGACTTAAGAACTTAATTGTACTGATTCAAGATATGAAATCTCCTTCCTGGATGCCAAGCATCTGTGCTTAATTAACAGTAAAGAGAGATACATAAACTACATGGCATTTACAGAGCATGTTGCACTTTGTAGTAACTTTACTAGGACATTCACGAAAGTGTAACTATATAAATTGTCTATTGTGGTAGGTGAATTTTTTTCTTTCTTATAAATAAAAGAACCATTTCCCTACTTCCTCTCCCCCCACCAAATGCTATCTCATTTGGACTTGTAATACGTAAAAGAGATAAAACTAGAGTCTGTCAGGTTGAAGTTAGACTGATAGGTCCAGGGCAAAGTAAAGCTACCTAATGTCCCGTCCACTAATGATTCTTTGATAGGAATGGCAAGAGCAGAAATGTATTGATGCCAGTTACCATTACTGTGGAATCAGGAAGCACCTATTACCTCTGGGTGTGTCATACACTGTCTCTCTGTATTGTTCTTAAGCTACTAGTTCTTATGCTTAAGGACAGGAAAATAAAACCAGCCTCAGACACACTCACCTAATATATGCACACAAATACGCTTAGAGTAGCTAATAAAGGTAGATCTTCAGATCCGAACTAGGGCCAGGGAAGCAAACTCAGCTGAAGCTTCCATCCCAGCCCTTTTGCTCATGACATGTGTTGTCCTAAGTGACTACATCTTCCTTGTTTCCATCTGTCAAATGGAGGAAATGATATTAATACCTATAGGGATTCTGTGGGGTCCAAAGAGGTAACATATATAAATACAGCACAGTATCAAGCATAAATTAAGTACTCCACAGAAGTACTGTTCTAATAAATAAAGAATTTGAATAGAGGGACTCCTGGGTCGCTTGGTTAGTTAAGCGTCTGACTCTTGATTTTTGGCTTAGGTCACGATCTCACAGTTCACGAGACTGAGTCCTGTGTTGGGCTCTGTGCTGACAGCACAGAACCTGCTTGGGATTCTCTTTCTCCTCTCTCTCCGTCCCTCCCCCTCTTTCTCTCAAAATAAATAAATAAACATTAAAAGAGAAATTGAATGGCATAGGAATAAATGATAATCATGATTTGAGAATATAGCAACAACTCTACACGACTAAGCTAGGATTTATTCAATGATGATATAGTCTATCTCTTAACTTGAGAATATAGTATTCCCTTGGACAAGGAGTCTAAAATATTAAATGCTAAAATAAAAGATTAATAAGTTATCACTGTCTGGCAAATTTCCATAAGTAGCTAAAGAAGACATGAGTGGGTAATGCATTATATGGCTTGTTGAGTGTGAAATATCTACTGTCTCAATTTTTTTTAGTTCTTCCATTGGTCTGGTGATTGTGCAATTAGTTAGCAATGCCACTATTTGTAACTTGTGTCTACCAGTTGAATAAAGGTAGATCTTTCATTAAAGTGTGAGAGAGAATAGATGATGAGCTGATGCAATATCCTTTATTGGTTTCAGAAGCTGAGTTTTGGCAGTGGATAGAGGAAAGAAAAATTATAGGTCAATTTTCAGAATGCTCAATTAAATTTAAATAATATATTGTAAAGCTCAACATGGTTCTTGGCACAGACTAAACACTCAACAAATAGACTCATCATCTTTACCATCAATATCATCTCTACTACTATCATCTTTTAAATGCTTTCCTCCTGACTTAAGTGAAGTTTTCATCTCAACAATTCAGAGATTTCAACCTTTGTCTAATAAAAAAAAAAGGAATCTACTTACATGGCATATATACAAATAGACAAACCATTTTAATGACTTATGTGATTGAAATCCTCTTTTTAAACAAAATAAACATTGCCTGAGACAGGTGAAACTTTTATATTTGCATATGTTTCAAGCATCAGTGGACTTTATTGAATTATATAATCCTGAATTTCTGCATTATATATTTTAGTCATGAATAAACAGATAGGCTGGAGTGGCTTGCCTAAGACAGGATTGGAGAGATGTGAGAAAATGAGCAATGGAATCTAGGGTTGTCAGGATGAGGTATAGTTTACCTTCTGGCCCTACTTGTCTATGATACTTTGGGGAAATTTCCGAAGTCAAGATAATGGCTTAGTGATGATCTGAAGAGATGGATGGATTGATGGATGGATGGATAGATAGATAAATCTATAGATGTGCATTTAATAGCAATTTTATCTTTCCTCTGTAGCTATAGCAAATGCATAATACTAGTAATTGACAATACCAGCAGGCTAATGAGACAGTACTCTTTTAGCATACTGCTCAAAATACTGCTGCTACATTTTGCAATCTAATTGACAGCAAAATAGCTCAGAGACTGAAGATCCAGAGAACAGCATGTCATTTTCTTTAGGATAGCACTCTATATAAAACTCTTAGTATGATAATCTTTTAAAAGAGGAATTATGTTAATGGTTATCTGTATTCATTGTGCACTGAAGCTTTTTAAAAAACTGGGTGAGATTTCTTGGCTTGAGGTTACTGTCATTTCTCCAAGTCCAAGCTTTATTTCCAGAGGCTCGTGGTTTGGAATCCCGGTCTGGAGTTGGCATTCCAATTCGCCCTCGGCCTGCCACAGCTAGATTGAATTTGCTGTTTCTGGACTCGAGTGCTGAACAAGATCCTGGTGCCTCAGGTAGGGGATGTTTGACCATAGAGGAAGAAATCTCTGTCTGCAGGCTTCTCTGCTCAGAGAATGGAATCACCCATTAATATGTGTGGTGGGACCACAGTGCAGGCATTGAACTCCTGTATGTAATATATTAATGCCCCAGTGTTTAATTTCTTCTGTGGAAAAAAGGGATATTTCCTCCCATAGGTTTGTCCAAATAGAGTATATATAAAGGATTAACAGTAAGGTCATAGAATTGGCCCTCCTACAGCCTTGGCACCTTGGGAGTTTATATCGTTCATGGCTTCCAAAAGACTTTTGAAAACTCCTCTTTGCTTCTGTCAATTTTATATAAATTAGTATTGTATAATCATAAACACAATTCAAGGACAGCATCATAATCATTAAAAGGGTAAACATTCAAAATGTGACTATTGTGTGAAAGTCATTTTTTAAAAATCTGATCTGGATGGATTATAAAATAATCCAAGGAAGAAATGCTATCATATCACTTTAACTGCTGTGAATGACGAGTTCTTCCCAAAATTAATTGCAGAATTACAGTTTGATGTCTCCAGTTTTCTCTTCTCCCTACTCTCTGCCACAGCAATGACCTTCCCCCCTTTTGCCCAATCTGAACCAAGGACCCTCTAAAATGTATGCTGTCTCAAACCTTCCTAACATGGGTAGTGGCTGGAAATTGCCCCAAGAGCATTTTACAGTGTTAAATCTTTAAAAAATTTTTTTTAAAATATTTATTTATTTTTGAGAAAGAGAGAATGAGTGAGGGAGGGGCAGGGAAAGGGGAGGGGACAGAGGACCTAAAGAGGGATCTGTGCCAACAGCAGCAAGCCCCATGCAAGATTCAAACCCACAAACTGTGGGATCATGACCTGAGCTGAAATCAGACACTCAACTGATGGAGCCGCTCAGAAGCCCAATGCTCAGTCTTTTTAGTTTGACATCATCCAAGATAAAATTCAATTGTCCCCATGGCCTCTGCCTTCCCAAGGAAACTACATATAAACCTGTTGTGTTCATTCTGGGGTGTGAATTTCAGACACGGGATCAGGATTTTGAGGGTATGGAGGTAAGGAAAAGAAGGGGCATGGTGGAGTGGGGGAATCTAGAAGAGAGAGCAAAGAGTCACACATCCTGCTTTTGCTTATGTGGTCATTTTGGGCTCTGGGAATTAAAATGGTTGAGATTTTTCTTTCTGATTGATAATCATTTCCTATGCATGTCCCCAGACAATCCTAAAAATTATCAATCCCTTCAATCTTATCCATGTCACATATTTTCAGTGGCTGATAACTGAATACGGATAATGCTATATATGAAGACAGTTCATTTATTCAATATTCTAACCCTCTGTTTTTACTACAACTGTCTAGGAACGATTAGGAGGTAGTGGCCACTTAATTAAGCACAATTATGGAAGTCATTCTCTGATGTAAAAAATAAAAGAATTTTTATTTTCTCTTAGAAAGAATTTGGCCATTGATTGAGAAGAAAGAGAAGAAATTATTCATTTGAAAAAAAGTGTTTAATGGTCGATCTAAATAAACAGTGTAACTAGTTTCATCTTCAGTTTTCAAGGAGTACTAGGGAAGTAAGTGGATTCTTCATCATATAGACTCATATAACCTGAATACAGTGCTGGAAAAATTTCCTACTAACTCATAACTGAAGGCGATTATAATAGAGTTAGCCTCACTCTCCAGAAGTTTAAGCCATTTACATCGTAGGGGAACAGTCTATCCCAAATTTCTCTTGCCTCTGCGGTGCCCATGACTCTCCATCCCTCTCTCTACCTCAGAGATCTTACCCAGCCATGTTGTCGTCTGGTATCATGTGCCATCACTGCATTGTAACACTTCTCAAATGCAGACTCTCGCTCCGACTTCTCTTGAATTACAGGCCCACATTTGCAAGCACTCTGTGGACATCCCTGTTATAATGTCCTTCTTTCAGCTCAAACTACTCCTCACACACTGTTGGTAATCCATTCTCTAAAATAGGTACGCACTGCAGATTTTGATGCCAGCATCCTGACAACATGGATTCATCTGTCATTTTCAATTCAATCACCACATTTATTCACTTGAAAACATCTGCTATTAACATCTTCCAGAGAAGTGCTGTACTTGAATTATTCTCTCCAATATAGCATCAAAACAATGTTTACTTTTTATTAGTTCTTGCCTTGAATGATTTCCCGTGCTAACTGCTTTTCTGTCTACTGTTCGGGTTATTTGGTTAGCAATTTGTCACATACCACCTTTTATAATGTCTTCTGCATGTGAAAAGATAGAATTGTGCCATCTTAAAACATGATTTTATTTATTCAATTTAATTTTTTATTGCCTTCAAGAAATCCCATAAAGCTGAAGTCCTGATGTAATTCAAAATGCACCCTTCCATGTTGATTTCTGTTGCTAACTTTCAGTGTTGGTGATTGAACTAAATGAGGTTTTATTTTTCTGTGTTGATCCTCATGCTCATTGACAACTTCAGATGAAACTTAAGAACAAAGGACTGCTGAGAAAAAGTCATATTGGGCAATCTGACTAAGAAACAAGGAGGGGGGTTCCACAAAGTCTAATAAAATACAGCGGGGGGGAGGTATGCTTAGCTATTGCCACACGAACTCCTTTTTTCTTCAAGCGTTTTTTTAGAAAAAAGGAGACACCTGGTATCTGAAGATCATACGTCGGTGTGTCTTTTATTTTTTCATTAAACTACTAGACACAAATATTGTTTTAATAGCGTCTTCCACAAAGGGAGAAAGATTAAATGTCCTCGCTGAAAGAAAGCTTTCCAGCACTGTGAGTCACGGCCACGTGGGGGCTTATCTACGGAGAAACAGAGCAGTGGTTTTGGTTATTTTGATACACATGTTCTCCTCCACCTACAGGACTTGTTGAAGACTCAGAATTCCCACCTTACTCTACAATTATGGTGTGCAGATTTTTCTAAAACCGGCAGTGCTGTCATTAAAATGCGCACTGTGCTTTGGTCCTGCTGAAAATACCAAAATGGCTGTGGGCAGTCTTAGTGACCACATTCCGAGGCCAGTTGCAGGAAATTCCCGCGCTAGGTAACCATGCTGGCAAACGCACTCCCATGAAGCCCAAGTATAGTTTTCAGTTCCATGGATTGTGCAGGCAAGGAACACCTCTCTCCTACAGGCTCTTTAATGAGTAACTTAAAAGGGTGAGATGCCACCTGCTGGAAACTGATAAGATGGGCCGGGATATTCTCCAGTGATCCTCGGGCTGCGTGTCAGCAGAACTATAAACTGAGGTTCTTTCCACTTCCTTCCCCGCTGTCTCTACTTAGCATGGATGATGCATGCATGGAGTTATTGAACTCAGCCAAATGCCTGCATCGCTATATTCCCTTTAAGATGGGCATTTGATTTGATGATCATTTCTGTAGGATTGGGGGGACTAACGGAGAGCGAAAAAACCCAAGCCCAGAACATGCTCAGTTACAGGACACATCTCAACTTCAGAAATGTTAACACAGAAAAGCAATGTACCAAAGCATTTAAGAAAATTAGATAGTGTGATAGCAATCTTAATTTTAAATTGATCATGGGCAAAAGGGACATATTCACAATTACATTGCAGGCCAACAGATCATGCAGTTTAGTTAATTAAAAAGGAATAAGGTAGGATGGTGTTCGAGACTGTTTTACCTTATACAGTGCTTGGCACTGTAACGTAGAAATTTGTTGAAGGTGATCAGACGTTATGGTCAACATGAGTCTTAGAAAGACTTAGCAATTCCAAGAGCATTCTGTAGCATTAGGATATAGACTGACAAATTCCACATCTGCTTGACACATAGTAGGTAGTTAATAAATATTGCCTGACAAGTGGGCTCAAAGTTAGTTTTGGGCTTCTGGGTCTATATGGATTATTGTGACTGACCCTTTGGAAGCCTTCTAGATGTAGTGTTTTAGTTGGTTTTATTTGAAGTAATTTGTGCTTTGGAATGTATTTTGGAATGATGTCTTGTCTGATTCTGCTCTTCAGCTGATTAAACCTACCAGAAATTGTTCTGATACTCATGGTGCCCAAAATGAAAGACAATATGCCTGGGTAGGTTATTTTATTAATGAGAGCACATGCATGGCATGACAGTCCAACTCTTTTTAAGATGTCAAAGTTTACCTGCAAATTGTAAAGCTATGTAGAGTCTGATATATGAATTCTATTCAGATTAATGACAGAGCGCAGTGCAGTAATTTTAGGATTGTTTTTCACCTGGAAATGATCTATACTGATAACCTGGGCCCCATCCAAGATTTTAATTTTGTCTGTGTTGGGGTCCAGGTATCAAAACATGAAATATATATATATATATATATATATATATATATATATATATATATATATATTAGCACTCGACAGTCTATTTTTCCAGTGAGCTCATCTCTTGAGAAAACAGAAGGCAGCGGTAAAAGGTGACTTGTGCACATCAATACTTCTGTTAAGAGTGAATGAGATCTGCTTTACTTTAGGCTAATGAATTTCCTAGAAGAAAACTTGAGTTAAATGTTTACAAGTCATTTCAGTTTATCACTTCTTTTCTGAAAAACATCAAAGTTCCCCAAAAGTTGTTTGAGTCTGAGGATGAAGTATGTCTTATGTTAACATGCATCTCATGTGTGTATATATATAAACATGATATATATGAATATGTATATATGTGTGTGTGTATGGAATATACACATATCCGTTTTCCTGTGGAGTTATATTTATATTGTTTAAACCTAATTCACCTAGTCTATTTTCTAGTTGTATTTCATTTCAATTCCCTGTATATCACAATAATAAATTTACCACTTTTCATTTGAGACATAAAACCGTTCCTACTAATGCTAATGAAACATTTGTGGCACTACCTCTTTCTCTTGTCTCTCTTATAGAGATATTAGACCTATGATTTAATTTTCAAGTGAGCAATCACAGAATACTTGAAAATTTAGCATTAGCTGTGGTACATCAATTTTTGTTGTTGTTGCTTCTCTCAGTACCCTTCCCCAAACTGACGGACATGCAGGCAGCTTAAAATAAATCCCTTTGATATAAAGAGACTCTTTAACAGAAGGCAAGGAAGAAGGAGAAAACATCTTTACTATCTCTTCTAGTTGCTAGATAGCTTAAAATCAATCCTTCCTCTGTTTTTCAGAATCTCACCTCATAATCCAAATGTCTCGGCTAAACATGCCTCTATTCACTGAGGAACTCACACGTCTATGTAGTTAAATGATTCTCTCAACTTTGTGCTGTCAAACGGCACTTAATATTCCCCCATGCCATCCCCGCAATGCTGTTGGAGTTTCATAAATCCTACCGCTTAGAAATTTGTCTTTCTCGTTCTTCTGGTCTAGTAAACTTAACTGTCTTGGGTCTCTAAACTAATTCTTCTAGGATGTTTCTTTTCAGATTTATGATAGCTACAAGAAGACGTCAGATTTTTATATCCCTTTGCCTCCCTGAGTTGTTTCTGTTCCTCTGAAAGGCTCCAATTTGCTGCCTTCACTGTGTGTGGATGCCTGTGGGGGAAATTGTGTATCTTCATTCTGCCGCACTGGATGCCGTCTCCGATCCCCTCTCTGATTCTTTGTACCACCACTGGCTCGCCTCACAAGCCCTTGGGTCTCCATATTAAGACAGTACCATTGGTGGCACTGACAGTTTTCTCTTCCCCGTGAGCATGGCTGAAATCAAGCTTTGAGACCGACAGCTCTTCCTTTTCGCTGCTTGTGGTTCAACTTGAAACCACAAGGTCCAGAGGCACATGGTTTAGATTGAGTGTCTTTCTCCAGCTAACACGAACCATTTGTTCAAGCAACTTTGGTATCTCTTTGAGAATAAGAGCCCGGCCTCAGTGCTCCCCAGACAGTCAAATAAATTCTCTTGGCTTCAAGACAAATTCAGAAAATTCTGCCCAACAATGGCATGCGGTTCAGTTTTTTCGTTTATTTTTGCAACTTGTGAAGGAATGGCCAATAGACTCCTTGAAAAAAAACCAAAAATGCCAATCAAAGAAGTGGCAAATTAAAGAACTGTTTATTATGGAAAGTTCCCATATTACATTTAGGGAAAATGGAAATAAAATGATATGTCAAACAGGAAATAGAATTAAGACGCCTGCTGGGAGACAGGCTACCTGCCCCTGGTATCTTCCCCCCTGCTTTTAGCTCTCCTGTTTAACTGCATTAGGACTCAATGCTGCTCACGGATCTAGGGGAGCAAGGGGAGACCTGTCTGAGAAAAGATTATGCTCTGTTCGTTCTGGGATGTGCTGCCTCCGTCCTGAGTAAATCTTGTCTGCATCGTCCAAGCCTGAGCTCTCATAAGCCTGACGTCGACCATTACCGCAATTTTCCCTCGAAATTTGGAGTAGTAGAAAAAGAGGTCATGTAATTGTCATAATAAAATGGACACATTTGTTTCCGAGATACTTTATACCTTTCTTTTCCCTGTTCTAGTTTTAAAGTTTGAAATTTTAGTTTGTTGTCTATTAGTGAAACCTTTTTCTAGTCATTTGATGCCGTTTGACTCTTCGTATAAAATAAACAATACATAAAAATGGCATAGGAAAAGGCACCTGGGTGGCTTAGTAGGTGGAGCGCCTGACTTCAGCTCAGGTTGTACTCTCATGGTTCATCGGTTCAAGCCCTGATGGAGCTCCGTGCTGTCAGCTCAGAGCCTGGACCCCGCTTCAGATTCTGTTTCCATTTCTTTTTGCCACTCCCTCACTCACATGCTGTCTCTCTCTCTGTCTCTCTCAGAAATAAACATTAAAGACATTTTTATGTCATAGAAAATACCTGGAGAAAGAATCAATAATTATGGTCAAATGTTTATATCCAGGTGGAAGAATTTGGCATCCTGCGTGAAAGGAACACGTGCTCCAACCCAACCACCCAGGTTTCCACCTCAACGGTTCTTCCATGGAGTTACAGCACACTGCTTTCACCGTTGTTGTTTAGCTCAGTGCAGTGGGAATCTACAGGACCTTCTCCCCGCCATCTCTGTGAGAGGCCCCAGTAGGGGACCCAGGGACAGACCCAGTTTCTTCGGTTGCTTACCGTCTACAGGTTTTGCACAGGGTACAGACAAAAGCAGTGAATCATGCTGGAAGGAGCCTGTTAACCACTTCCATTAGAAGCATGACGGAAAACCAGAAGCACTTTGCCTTCATGGAAGAGGGGACATTGGAGCTGGGGCTATGGTGTAAAAGATCTGGTGAGAGAGTACAGGCAGGTTTAAAATAAAACATTGGGGCATCCAGGTGGCTCAGTCGGTTATGCACCCAGCTCTTAATTTTGGCTCAGGTCGTAATCTTGCGGTTCGTGGGATCAGGCCCCGTGTCAGGCTCTGCACTGATAGTGGGGAACCTGCTTGGGATTCTCTCTTTCCCCCTCTCTCTCTGCCCCTTTCTCTCTCTCTCTCTCTCTTTCTTAAAATAAATACATCAACATTAAAAAAAAAAGAAAACATATTAAAAATGAAGGATTTGTGACTTTTCTAAGAAGACTGGGTCGTGTGAAGACCTGGGCCAAGATCGGTAATAAGCGCTACTGTGTCCTTCTCCACTTTCTCCACATGTGGATGCTCCTGGTGGCAGCAAAGCCTGCGTCACCCGTATGTTCTAAATGATGGAGGGGCTCTGGATTTTGAAGATGGGAAAAAGCAATTTAAGTTAGGATCAGTATTTAAAAAAAATTTTTTTTTAATGTTTTTATTTTATTTTGAGAGAGCAGAGAGCAAGTGGGGGAGGGGCAGAGAAAGAGGGAGACGCAGAATCTGAAGCAGGCCCCAGGCTTTGAGCTGTCAGCACAGAGCCCGACGTGGGGCTCGAACCCATGGACTAGGAGATCATGACAGGAGCCAAACTTGGATGCATAACCGACTGAGCCACCCAGGCTCCCCAAGGATCAGTATTAACATTAGAGATATTTAAGGACAATTCTTCATTACTTAGATTGTGCATATATTCAGCTATAAGGATATCTCTTTGTAAATTTTTTTTAGCATTTATTTACTTTTGAGAGATAGAGAGAGACAGAGCACGAATGGGGTAGGAACAGAGAGAGAGGGAGACACAGAATCTGAGCAGGTTCAAGGTTCTGCAGTGTCAGCACAGAGCCCAACGTGGGCTCGAACTCATGAAATGTGAGATCATGACCTGAGCCGAAGTCGGACACTTTACCTACTGAGCCACCCAGGCCCCCTCAGCTATAAGGATATCTTAATAACAATTTTATATCTATCTACCTATTATCTCTATCTATCTATCTCTCTGTTTATCACCTCTCTACATTTACTAAGCAGGAAGTATTGGAATGACTTCACAAGCAGCATCCGGTTAATCTAGTCTTCCACCACAGCCCTATGTTGGTTTTTTTCCCATGGCACTGAGAGGAACTTAAGACCTTGCACTGGTAAATAAAATGTTCAAAGTCATGTATTCAGTCATAGGAAAACCAGGAGGTGCATCCAGGCAGACTGACTTCTTAACTTGACAGCACCGCCTGGGCTGTGTTCATTATGTCTATGTGAACCCACGTGTAGCTCTATGACTGCCAGCAGCCCTGGAACTCCAGAGGAGAAGATGTGGAGAGAGAGAAAGGAAGGGATTTGAATCATAGAAGAAAAGATCCTTCCATTTGGCTTTTTGAGATGAGCTACATTTTGTGAGGCATAACTGCTGTTGGGCAACTTTTCATTACTTTTGTGGGAACAACAGTGCATCCATTTTCCATGTTCTTCATCTGGTAGATTCTATATGGGAGCATTCCATAGTGGCATGTTGGAGTTTCCAAATTAGTCAAACCGATTCAGTGACCAAGCTGGTAAATCCATCCAGTGGTAAGCATTGACGATATATAGAAACTTGCCATTAAGAAAACATCCTTCTATTAATTGATCTTTGAATAGTGGTTTTTCTTAAACGTATCCTTTTGACAAAGAGCACAACATCCTAAACTGGTTTATTTAAAAAAAAAACAAAAGTAAGCAAAAGAAAAGAAATCTTTCTGCTATGTGTCTCTATCTCCTAGTTAGGACTAAGTGACCATAAAAATCCCTGAAGGTGTGAAACCACAATATATTTCCCTGTTCCATCATTAAAAGCGCTTCGCAGCATAAATGGGAATCAGAAGCAGAGAGCTGTGCGGAGGGAGAACAGCTTTAAGATTATATATAAGGAATTATTTCCCAGCAAGTATTGGTTCTGGGAATTTTGGTTCCTTGTTCTTTAACTGTTATGGGAATCTTGAAGAGACTTCTAATGTTACAACCTCTTAAATTTCTGTATAGGACTGTATCATTTATATTAGCAAAATTGAGTTCATAACATAAGAGACTGATGTCACAAAGTTAATGAAGTGAGTCTGAGACATTGGGAGATGAATATACTGTAGGTACAGTATCAGGAAAACTAACTTGGCAACCTCAGCCCTGAATGGAAGTACAGATTTAGCTTTCATGTCTGTTGTTTGAGCCCCTTGGCCAGGCATCAAGAGCAGCACTGGGCTGAGCTGTTCACCAGAGTTTCCAAAGTGTACTTACTGAGTCAGTCTGCTGTTGACGTAAAGTCTTCAAGAGTACAGGCTTGGCCTCGCAGGGGACTTTTAGACAATGCAGGGAGTGGAGATGGTGAGACTCTGGGGACGATTTTGATGAGGGGGGAAAAAAGAGGCAGATAGAGACACATCTAATTGGAAATAATTTTCTGCGTATGAAGTGTGGAGAGGACATGGGGCAGGGGGTGTGTTTATGTACACAGCAAAATTTGGAAAAAGCAAAGCTTGTTGCGTTCAAAGCTCTGTTTATTTTTGACACAGCTGCTTTGCAATCAGTCATCAATCTACTGTTTTGCTTAATTATGGTGGAATTTGTTTTAAAGGGATTTCAAACATGAGCAGAGTCATTAAAATGTTGGAAGAGTAATGAATTTGAATTAAAGGATGCTTGTTTACTCCTTTCAACAATAACATATAAAATCTGCAATACAGATGGATACTGATAGGTCATAAGACGTGAAAATAGTCACTTGTGCTAGCTGATACCGCCTAGGTCATAAATATGAAGGCCCCTTAGAATATAATTTAAGTCCACAAGAATTTGAGGACTCAATAAGGAATACTTAACAAATTAAGTATGGATTTTATTACTGATTTTACACTAGATTTCTCTTATACAGGTGCATTTAGGTAATAAAATCAATATTTTAGCTCATGGGATTATATATAGCCTCACAGATGTCAAGAGGCTCAGCAGGGTGGGATTTATGTTTAGAATAGAATGGTGGACATAGCCCAAATTGAAACAAACTACTGGAAGGGCACCTGGGTGGCTCAGTTGGTTGGGTGTCCGACTTTGGGTCAAGTCATGATCTTACCACCCATGAGATTGAGCCCTGTGTCAGGCTCTGTGCTGACAGCTCAGAGCCTGAAGCCTGCTTCAGATTCTGTGTCTCCTTCTTTCTCAGCTCCTCTCCTGCTCTCTCTCTCTCTCTCTCAAAAATAAATAAACATTTAAAAACTTAAAAAGAAACACTGGAGAAGAAAGTGGAAACATTTCTGGGTAAGAAGATGTGGGAAGCTTTCCAGAAATCCATAGAGTGAGGATGCTTGCAGAATCATTGAAGGAGGTTTAAAGCAAGGAAAGAGCACCGTGATCAATGGGAGAGGGCAATCTGAGGGGCAGTTTCTAACAGTTCATGTGAGACCTCACATCGCTGCATGCTCCTCTGCATCAGCATCCTTCTAAATGTGCTATCTAGTAATTCATTTAATTCTCTCCAGTACCGTAGGGGCAAGTATGATTTTTATCTCTGTTTTAGAGATGAGCTGGATGAGGCACAGAGAGGTTAAGTACTCAGCAAAGGAACAGATGTCAGAATTGAAATCAAGACACACTAGGTTACAGATGGAAGATTCCAAGGGCCCAACATCTGGAAAATGTCTAGTTTTGCTGAAACCAGAACATCTGATATAGTCTTGATTTGTCTTGTAGATTACAGTTTGCTTAAAGTGAAGGGATCGTGGGTAGGGGCTGTTGTGCTTGATTTGTATCAATAAAAGTCAGAAAACTCATGGATGATGGGAGCGTCATGGGAACTGAGAGAGAATAAAGGAAACAAAACCATGTCCCCCAGAGCCTAGGTGATGAAGAAAGGTAAAACTGGGTATAAACAGAGAAGACCCTTAGATTAGAAGAATATGCGTTACCTACAAACATTAAAATACTTGGATATTCCCATGAACATGTCTTCAAAGCACTTCAGCTCAAAACTTAATCTGACAAGTTCTTACAGAAGAATATGTACCCTTCAGAAGAAAAGCAAAGAGTAAGAACAAGCATAAGACACTCCCTTTTACAGCTAGAGTCTCTAATAATGTCAAACATGGAATACTATGGCCAGGGAAGTAAACATAATTTGTAGGACATATAAACAAAAATAGGTCAATATTTCTTAGGGAGCGTGTATTGGTTTTACCTATAAATGTATTATCTACACTGTGTTAATAAGGTGTATTGCCATTAACCCAAGTGGGGAAAGGTACTTTAAAGGGATTTATTAACTGGGAACTTGGCCAAAGAACATTCTAGAATGGCAACTCTATAAGTTTACTTCTACAGTTATTTGGGTAGAAGTCATATCAGTTCTCTCCATGAAGCTGAGCATGCTATTTGAACTGCACGGGAGAGAAAACAATTGTCTCTATTCTGGTTGAGCTCTGAAGTTTTCTTCTCTGCGTCTTTTTCTCATGTCCTGTCCTTCTCTTCTCCTTTACCATTGCTACTGGAACATTTTCTTGATTCAAGGCCTCCCTTATGATTGTAAAATGTTCTTAATTTTTTGCTTTTACACTTTTTCAAATTTTCCTTTCTAAATATTCTGCATTTATCAACAGTTTCTCAAGGCCAGTTGTGTGATGCATGACCGGAGATATATCTGCATAACGTTGTCAGTCTTTATTTCTCTATCTGGAGCATTATATCTTATGTTCTGTGTGTTCAGTATTTCATTTACTATGGTGATGCCCCAGAACTCAATTCCCTTTTGCTTAGAATAATCATTGCTTGGAGAACATACTGAAAATCCATCGCCCTTGAAGTAGCTCTGTGACTCTTTCCATGTCATATCACTGAGCACTTACCTAGCTCTTCCAATACAGACAACTTTTCATTTTCACATTAGCATATTTGCTTTCTTTAGAAGGATACTTGCTGTTAACCTATTGCTGATGATGAGGGAATGAAGTAATACCCTCTCAAACTTTACTGATGGGCTGTCAATCGAAGGGGAAAATTGTTTGGAAAGCCATTTGGCAACATTTGCCAAGACTCTAGAAGTATCCATCTCCCTTAACCTCTTCATTTCACTTCTGGGAACCTATCCTAAGGAAATAATACTAAATAAGAAAAGCTTTATATAAATACTAACACTGTTTAAGATAGCACCCTCTTGGAGAGAGAAATCGTAAGCACCCAGTAACGAGAGAATGGTTAAATAAAAAATAAAATATTGTTCTGCCATTATCATTATTATTGTCCATAAATAATTAGTATTCACACAAATTAAAAGTCTATATAAAATTTGGGAAAATATGTAGATGAGTCTTGAACAACACGGGTAGGGATGCCAACCACCAGCACAAGTGAACATCCATGAATAATTTGTGACTTCCCCAAGACTTAACTGCCAGTTGCTTACTGTTGACTGGAACCCTTACCAATAACAGAAACAGTCAATGGACACCTACTTTATATTGATATGTATTTTATATGTCTGGTAATAAAGTAAGCTACAGAAAAAAATATTGTTGAAAATCATAAGGAAGAGGCTACATACACATATAAGTGGACCCACACAGCTCAAATCTGTGTTGTTCACCGGCCAAGTGGATAGATAGAATATGATCAATAGGTATGTAAAATGCCTGCTTAGAGAAGGACTAGGGTGTAATACTCCATTAATTTATCTGGTTACCTTAGAGTGATGGAATTAGTGGCAATTTCTTTTTCTGTTTTTCAAGTTCATTGACATGTCTACAGCAAGCATGTTCTATTTAAATGGGGACCTAAGAAAAGCAAGTTCTATGTTTTAAAAAGTCTTCCTAAGTCAAACTTCTAAGGTTAACTCTCAAAATGACTCCTTGCTATTGTTACTGTTGCAGGAGACGGTGGTGTGGGAGGGGAGCGAACTGACTAAAATATTTTTGAACTGAGGTGATCGGGGAGCAGTAGCTCAGTGAGACAGCTTTAGAAAGACTTGGGTTGACCTCCAGGACATTGGGGAGAGATGACCTTGAACACCTCAGACAACATTAAACTCCAGGTTACAGCTGACTGGAATTCTGAGGTTTTATTGGCCATGAGCCAGTCTGCAGCTCACTGTAGCCACCCTAGTATTTTATAACATTGTAAAGACTGTATTGTTTCAAACATTTCAAAATTTTACACACAACCTGGCAGTCATCCAAAGCCATTTCCAATGGGCCAAAACTATCAGCAGCCACCCACCTCTTTGGCCATGGCTGCCTGATTAATGATGTTCCACCAACAGGGTCCTCCATTAGGATCATCGAGGCTGGGAGACCCCAGGACAAACATGATCTTTCAGACTTGCAAATTATCTATACATTTTGCAGCTGATTTTTTTTTAAATGGAGATGGAACATTAGAAAGCAGAGGTCTGGTGTGGCGCAGCTTGGATTGGCTGACGCAGCAGGCTTTAATTCAATAAAAAAGCGAAGGATGCTCTTTGTCACAGACACTGTTCTTACTTCAGGATATTTGTTATGGCGTGTAACTTCTCTAAACTACTCAAGTTTCCCCTGCTCAGCCCTCCCCCTTTTTCCATTGCTCCCTTATCCTGACTTAAAGTTTATTTACCCCATGGGCTCAGAAGTAAAGTTTTAAAAAAGCAAATATAATATTAAATATTCTCCATTGATGCTTTTCCTTTTGAAATGCATAATTTACACATTACTAAGTGTATTCAAGTCCTTCACATCATGACCTAAGTCTCTTACGATGTGCCGGTCCTCAGTATTTTATGTATGAGAACTCACTTAATCTTTGCAACAACCCTATGAAGTAGTTACTGTTGTCACCATCTTACAGATGAAAAAATTGAATACATAGAAAGGCAAAGACTATTCATATGATGTTTTTAATATATATATATTTAAATTTTTGTTCTTAACATTTATTTATTTATGAGAGAAAGAGAAGGTGCGCAGGAAAGGGACAGAGAGAGAGGGAGACAGAGTCAGAAGCAGGCTCTAGGCTCTGAGCTGTGGGCAGAGAGCCCAACACGGGGCTTGAACTCTCAAGCAGTGAGATCATGACCTGAGCTGAAGATGCTTAACCAGCTGAGCCTCCCAGGGGCCCCCATACATATGGTTTTTAATCAGTGGAAGTAGAAAGTGAGCTGGACCAGGTGGATGGAGCATCTGATTAACCACCTTGTCACTTAAGGTGGTTTTCAGTCTCACATTTTCTAACAACCATCATCAGCGATATTACAGGTTTTATGTTGAATATGTACTAAATATTTCTGTACTGTTTCCCTGAAGCAGGAGGTAGAAATCATTCTTTGAGCGAGAGATTTTTCCCAAACCTGTAGTTCTTAGAAAAGAATGTCTTTATAGATACTGATACTAGTTTTTTTATATTCTAGGGGAACAATAAGTTCTTCTGACTCCAGAAAATATTATACTGTCTTTTGTTCTCAAAGTATTTTTGGTCTGAGTGATACCGTAACTATCAGAAACACATGTATCACTATCATTAATTCTGTGCAACTTTGTTTCACTTCAAGGAATGTTAGGCCGACCTTGTAAAAATGAAGAGACGGTACAGTCGGAAAAGAGAGCTGACTCATTCCCATCCTATAACTGTGCACTGTCTGTGCAGAGAGCGGGAAATGGAGATCAGTAAGATTGTGCTAATGGCCACTGAGCCATTCCAGTCATTTCAGTCAACAGCTCTCATTCAATTATATAAACCTCGACTATGCATTTTTTAAAACCAAATTACAGTATATGATAAAGCAAGAGCCACAGGCTTCACAAAGTAGTCTATCTAACACCATAAAAGGTCCCATCTGAGTCCTTTATTCCATCTTGGTTCCCTGGGTTGACAAGATTCATCAGAAAATTCATCTCTTGGTTTGGCTTTGCTTCGGTTTCCTTAACACAGAGTGTATTTAAAAGAATTGTTCCAGCAGAGGGTTGCTGGTGGGATGTTGAGTGGGGGGATGGGCTAAATGGGTGATTAGGTATTAAGGAAGGCACTTGATGGGATGAGCCCTGGGTGTTCTATATAAGAGATGAATCGCTAGACTCTGTGCCGGAAATCATTAGTACACTATATGTTAACTAACTTGGATTAGAATTTAAAAAAATAGTAAAAATAAAGAATAAAAGGATCGTTCATTTAGTATGTTCTGCTGAATGATGATGTTGATAGGATTGGGCGTTTATGCTCCTGTTGTTATGAACCTGGAGGACATTGCACTAAGTGAGATAAGCCAGTCAGAGATAAATACTGTACAATTCTGTGAGGTCTCTAAGATACAAAACTCATAGAAGCAGCAAATAGAATGGGGGTCTCCAGGGGCTGGAAGGAGTGGGAAACAGGGAGTTGCTATTCAAAGGATATAAAATTTCAGTTACATAAGATGAGTTGATTCTAGAAATCTGATGAGTGACGTGCCTACATTTAGCAATATTGTATCATACCCTTCAAGGTGTGTTAAAGACGTAGATCTTATCACAATTGGAAAGAAGAAAGGCAACATGTGAACTTGCCTCTACCTAATATCAGGGAAGACAGGATCTTGTCCTAGAGCATAGTGTTATCTACCTTCTCTGAGTGTGCAGCTTCCCCATGTGGAGGAAGTGGCCTGGCCCACACAATGGAAAGAATGAGCATTTAGACAGCATCGAGGTATGGCTTTCCTCTGCCCACCACTTACCAGTAGTTTGGGATCAGAAGGGGTAAGTGATCTGCAAAAACTCACTTTCCTCGATTGTAAAATGGATAAAATAATGTGTACATTATAAGATTCTCATAAGAGTCAGAAATAATATTTCAGAGTATGCAACACATTGTCTAGAAAATAGTAGACCTTCAATAAAGGGTGGTGAGTACTATTTTGTGCGTGTTAATTTCCTTTATCTTCAGCCCCATGATGAGGATAGAGTACTCTCTCAGCAGGCACCAGGTGTCATAAATACATGCAGCATGAGCATGACATTTTAATAGTAAGAATGCTGTGTTAAAAGGAAAATTAATAGGAAATGCTGTGTTAACAGGAAAACAGTAGGCACAGGAATATTTTACATTACCTAGCACCATTCCTGGGAAAAGATCATGTTTCACATGGATGAAGGAAACCGTGGTACAGTTTATGAAAAAATGCTTGTGAGTATTATTGAAGTCCTTTTAGGAAGTATTTTCTCTTTTGTGTGTTTTCCCCAGTATACTCTTATTCAAGTAAACTGGGTCTCTGATGGAGCTGAAACGCAGATTAAAGGTAAAACATCATTACTGAAGAGTCAAAGGTCTATAGTTAC